>NC_056745.1:76879953-77192453 GCF_019279795.1 Protopterus annectens
TTTGGAAGGATCTTAAACCATTCATTGTCCTGCAGATTCAACCAGCTGTCCCAGCTTACAGATTCCTTTTCAGTCCACTTATAATGACCCTTACACTGTTCTAGCCTTCCCCACTCCTGTCTTGTTATCCTGTTGCATAGCCTCATTGAGTTTTCTACTTCTTGCATCTACCCACCCTATATAGTCCATCTGCCACATTCTGCTCTTGAGTCATCATCCTGCCATCTCCTTTCTTCAATACCTCATCCCTTATCAGTTTTACACATCAAGGTAGGACTTATAAAATACAGCAGCAACACTTTCCTTTCTCTGTATCCTTAATCTCTCCTTTGCTGTGCCAGCCTTGATAGGTTTCAGTAACATTTTTTCCTCCTTTTTTATTTTTCATTTTTAGTTTACATTTGTTTACTGTGGTAGTACACTGATGATAATTGACCATTTGCAGGTACAGCCCAGGTGAAATAACACACAGAAAAAATCTGGGACAGAGTGACAGTATACAGAAAGTAACACTATATTGCAAACATTTTACAGTAACAGCTCATAAATTTAGCAGTTTTAATCCTCTGCATCATTGCATCTGCCGAGGATAATGAAATATTCCTAATCGCATATAATATAATAGAAGCTGTTATTAGTCTAACCATGTTTACCCACCCTGATTGAGGTCCCACCATCCTATTTCACTTTCTAAGAAACTCTTTCACTTTCTTTTGCAGATTTTCTAATATCTCTCAAGGGGCTTCATCAGTCCTCCTCCGTCAACATACAGTACAGTCAGTGTTAAGAAAAATGGTGACCTTGGCAGAAATCAAAGTGGGGTTCCTATGATGGAATACCATAACAGTTGCATCAAGCCATTTTGTAATTAAACGAAAAAAACTAAGTATGTCTGCAAATATCTTCAATGTTATCTATTAACTTGAATATTAAAGAAATAGAACTGAAATCATACAGAGCCTGAAAAACCAAATCTTGCTCCAGTAATCAAGCACTAAACATTTGTACCAACAATATCTCACAATACACATTCCACCAGTGTCAGTTCAACATGTCTTTAATGCTCTGAAAATAATAAAACCTTTAGCTCATGAAATGTCAGTGGTATATTACAAGCTAAATCTCAAAGTTATTCCTTGTCCATCACAGCACACATTCAACTGTGTCTTCCAGCTGTAGAAATAATTAGTTATTCTTTACCTCAGCACCCATGCCTAACTGTCATTCTACACATACCTCTCAACTGTACAGATTTTCACAGCATGTCCAGATTTGTGCCTCATATTTTTGGTATGTTTTTCATAAAATTGTGATTTTCTGGCAATTATTGGCTAATCATTAAAGTCTGAAGTTAGAAAATAATGACATAAATTTGAGTTTCAGACTTTTATCCCTTCAGAAAATTCATACTAATGCAAAGCCTGTTATTCCTTCAACTTTCTAAGTTTGTAAGAGCAATATTTAAAAATTGTCCTTATTTTTGGCCCTTTGTCCCCCCATTATTTATAGCTTTGCCCAGATTTCTTGCTCTAAGAGATTAAGAGGTATGATTCTGTAGCACTCCTTCCTCAGCTGTCTGAAATATCTTGCCATGCAATTTAAATTCAGTTGCTTGGCCACATCAACCCCATCGTCTGTTAGAATCTAACTAGAATTTTCTCAGGCACACCATGGAGTGGACACTATGGTGGACAGCAGGTTACAATTATTATTATTATTATTATTATTATTATTATTATTATTATTATTATTATGTTATGCTACAGCTCACACAACCTTACACCTTCAATATACTTATACAAATGTATAAGGAAGAGAGCTTCTCTTCAACTGAGCATACAGTTGTACATATCTTTCCATGTCCCTCCAAAGAAGAATATGCACAAATTGGATCAGACACTGTTTATACTAAGAATTAAACAGTGAGTTTCACATGCATACAAGTTCTCCGATTAATTTAACCGTTTTGTAATTTATCAAACGTTTATAATTTTGTGTTGTGCAGCCATTATTCCACATCTTAATATATATTTTATGGGGTGTTATTTACTTATACTGCTTTCTTCCTCCTTCGTTATGCCAAATTATCAAACCATGTAATACTTGGTTTGCTTTCTTCCTGGGTTCTTTTCTGTAAATAAAAATCGCCCAGTAGAATCAACCTGCTTATTAAAGGCATATACATATACATTACACTTACATTAGATTGCAAATTACAGAAAAATAAGATGTATAAAGTTTTAATTTACACAAAATTCTGCTGTTTTTAATTACATTTATTAAAGAAAATGATATCTGATTTAATTAAGCCTGGTAAAGAACAAAATAAATAAATAAATAAATGGTGTGCATACCTCAGCTCAACCAAAAACAACAAACAACAGTCTGAACCATAAAAATATATTTAGGGGGTGCTGCTGCTTCATTCAACAGTATGTTAGGCTGACATTTGTTTAGTCATCTGCTTTAGATTGACCAAACTGATGGTCAACAGATGTGCAAGACTGCACAGTTCTTGAGGCTTGGGTATATTTCTTTTCCCTGACTGCTTGTCTCCTGCACAAGACAATGTTTTTATATTTTATTTTTTCAGATTTTGCATGCTCCAATGTAGTATTGTGATTTTCATTTTACACATTGACGAATGTGAGTGTCAATGTAACCTTAGATAATCATTTAAAGAATTAACAATGGAACACAACTGAGCTAGAAGGAATAGGTACCATGCCGCGTCCCTAGGCTTAAAATTAAGCTGTTCTCTGTGTTTCTGTTACAAACCTTTATGAATAAATCAGCCTATTAAAAAAGGACAACTGTATTATAAAATGAAGATCTTGCCCAGCTAATGAAGAATTAAAATAAATCCTTATTAATCCTGCCTACACAGTAAAGAGGTAGAGAATGTAAGAACTACTTGGCTTCATGATGAGACCCATACGTCCTGTGAGCATTACATGGCAAAAGAAAAAATTCGATAACCCCCACCATGTAGTTTACACAAGCAAAGAGCCTACTGGCTGGTTCAGAGAAGTCGGTATTTGGGTGTGCTCTATTCTCCTGTTCCCCTAAAAGCAATACAGATCACACTCCTTTCTACCATAGAAACCTACTGAAACTTTTCATACATAGTACACAGATATTTAGCGCAAATGACATTCTATGCCCTCCCATCCATGTAAAATGAGTTCCTAGCAAAGTCTACTTCAGAATAATAATTAATGTTGTCAAACGTTCAGTTTGATGACAACATTAACTCTAGGGTTTTTTTTATGACAAATGTTTGCTTTATTGAATGTCCAACAACTGGACTGTCCCTGTTGCTGGAAAAGGTAATGTGGTATGTCTGAGGTATGGAAGTGTGTATGTGCATATTTACATTTAAGGTTTGGGTTGGGGTTAGGTAAGGGGATCATTTTAAGAATCTATTTCTGGGTCACAGTGTGTGTGTGTGTGTGTGTGTGTGTGTGTGTGTGTGTGTGTGTGTGTGTGTGTGCATGCATGTGTGTGTGTGTGTGTGTGTGTGTGTGTGTGTGTGTGTGTGTGTGTGTGTGTGTGTGTGTGTGTGTGTGTGTGTGTGTGTGTGTGTGTGTGTGTGTGTGTGTGTGTGTGTGTGTGTGTGTGTGTGTGTGTGTGTGTGTGTGTGTGAGTGTGTGTGTGTGTGTGTGTGTGTGTGTGTGTGTGTGTGTGTGTGTGTGTGTGTGTGTGTGTGTGTGTGTGGGTGTGAGAGGGTGTGTGGGTGTGTGTGAGTGTGTGATAGAGCATGTGTGAGTGCTTGCTATCTAGAGTTAGAGTTACGGCCTGGTTTGGGGATAGTTTTAGTGTAGCGTAGTGTGTATGTGTGCATCTATTCTGTGTCTGAGTGTCTTAATTAGTGATACAGTTTTGGAAAGGGTTTTTCATAACATAATGTGCAGGGCTGGATTTCAGGGCAAGCTCAAGGTTAAGGTTCACCCCTCTGCACCACTATACTCATGTCTGCTAACCCAAAGCCTAATCCTGCCAACCCTGAACATTACTTTAAGAAAAGACCCTCTCCCTAACAATACTATTATTCAGGTAAAGTTGGCCAAAGCTCCTCTATTAGTGGTTCAGCTAAAATTCCTTAAGTGTACATTGCCCACTGAAAAAGAACACCAAAACCATAACATCAAACCTTGTTCCCCATAGGAAATCCTTGCTGGCACACACACTTAGAAATTGCACCAGGAATGATTCCTTTCTTTTTTATTCAAGTTGGTACAACTAGTTGATATATATAAATTTTTGTGTGTGTGTGTGGGGGGGGGGGGGGTGCAGCAGGCTTGCCCCCTTGCAAAAAATGCTTAAAGTTAATATTTTTACTCTTCTGTGTTTTGGAATCATTGGCATTATGAAAGGCAACAATTCATACTGGAATCATTTACTTCAAGATTTTTTTTTCTTTAGTTAAATTCACTGATCAGAAAAGGAGGGCTTTTGTCCTTATTTTTTTCCTGGTCAAAATTGTTACTTGTATTCCTATTTTAAATATCTTGCCACTTGAATTGTACAGCAAAATCCATAACACATATCAAAATCATGTCTTCTCTGCTTCCCAGATAGTCGGAATCCTTCTTCTTTTTTCAAATTGCTGTGTTCCACACAACCATTTTCATAACTGACCATTTGTATTACAGAACAAGTAGTTATAGGGGTGACACAACTTTCTACACATTTATTATGTTCACCTGTTTGCATTTATAACTCTGTTTATTACTAAATACAAAGGTATAGGCTTGACCTTAGTGATTATTATATTAAGTAAATTGCACCAATAATACTATAGTGCAATGCAAATTAAAGGTAAATTGTGATTGCTAACTATGACGTTCAAGTCATCTTTGTGTATGGCCTTCTGTAAGAAATTAGATTTGTCTCTTGAGTTTGTTATCTTGTTCAGTTTGAACTTTAAAGCGTAAGGAGTTAGTTATTAACTAGGGAATATGTGCATTCAAAAGCATGTTATGTTGTTCAAGGTTTTCATAGGTCCATAGGTTCATACTAAGCTAACTTCCCTTGTGAGCCATTTTAAGCCTAGCCAGTTATCTCTTGTGAGAGTCAAACCCTGCACCTTGTGTTTATAAGGCAAACACCTTAACCATTATAACTCTCGCTTGTGTTCTGACATTAAAAGAATGAGATGGAGGCTTGAGTTGGGGGTAGAGCACACCTCTCAACCTCTTAGCACAAGAAATCTGGACAAAAACATAAATAATGGGGGGGCAAAAAAATAAAATAGGGACATTATTAAAATATTGCTCTTATAAACTTAGAAAGTTGCTAGAGTAACAGATTTTGCATTAGCATGAATTTTCTAAAGGGAGTGAAATCTGAAAGTTAAATGTCCGCCATTATCTTCTGACTTCAGTACGCAATGACTTTGCTAGAAAAACAACTATTATGAGGAACAGGGGATGTGGGACACCAAGGATAGAAACAAACATATAAGTATTAAGGAGATGCTTGCCCTAGTCAAGGCACTCAATTCTCTGAACCAGCTTTGGTCCCTGTGACCACTTCAAGTGGTTAGAGACAATACCACAGTTATATGGTACATCAGCACGCAAGGGGGGGACCAGGTCATACCCCCTTTGCAAGACTAGCCATGTTAGCTTGGGATATAGCTTCACAGCACAGTCTCACTCTATAGGCATCCTACCTTCTGTCAAAGCAAAATTGTGTGGCAGACAAGTTGAGCAAGATCAGGGCAGACCTTCACAAATGGAAACTAGATCTGGTGGTCTCGCAAGATTTGATCATTTATGGGAATTCCTCAAGTAAACCTCTTTGCCTCCTGTCTCTGAACAATCAACCGGCAAAATTCTGTTCCAAAATTCCATGCAAGAATGGGTGGAAGACTGATGGCTTTTTTTTCTTTGGACAGGAATGTTCCTGTATGCCCTTCCAACATTTTCACTAATAACCAGGTACTTTTGAGGATTTTGAAGGAATCCCTCAAGATCATTGTGGTGACTACCTTCTTTCCCAGGCAACCGTGGTTCTCCCTTCATTTCGAAACAGCCAGGGACAATTACCACAAGCTTCCTCACAGAATGGATCTACTCACACAAAAACAGGGGTGTCTGATACATGCCAACATCCAGCATCTTTATTGACTGTCTGGATGATTGGGTCTTAATTCCTTTTAGGCACCTGTTTTCTGAAGATGTGCTCAGTAATAATGGCAGACAGAAAGCCTTCTAATAGAAAACCATACACTAGCAAATGGAAAAGGTTTTCTAGTCAGTTCCAACGACATAACCAGCACCCATTCAGGGCTAGTTGCTCTCTGGTTTTACAATATTTGTGTGAGTTACTCTCAAGGTTTATTTATCAGCCATTTTAGCATGTCTGCCCACGGATCCTCCTCTTTCAAGTCATTCACATTTTAACTTGTTCTTGAAAGGGGTTTTGCATAAGAGGGCTCCAAGTAAACTGGTGCCTCCTCCTTGGGATCTTACTTTTATGTTACAGAAACTAACACTTGCTCCATTTGAACCAGCTAATCTGGTTGATTTGAGGTTCTTAACATGGAAAGCAGCTTTACTGATAGCTCTGACCTCTGCAAGAAGGATATCTGAGTTGCAAGCTCTCACAGTGAGTCAACCCTAACTAATTTTTCACAAGGGCAGGGTTTCTTTGAGAACTCATCCTTCTTTTACGCCTAAAGTGGTATCCAGGTTTACTTTAATCCAAACTATCCGTCTCGCCATTTTCTTTCCTGAACCTAAAAATAAGGGAGAAAGGATGTTCTATATACCTTGAATGTCCACAGTCAACTCAGGTGCTACCTTGACAGAACTGAATCTTTCAGATTATCATATCAATTGTTAATTTCTTGTGAAGGTAAGAAGAAAGAAAAACTGGTGATAAAACAGACTGATTCCAAGTGTTTGTCTAAATCTATTATATTTTGTTATACTCAACATGACAAATCTATTCCAGGCAGGGTAAAGGCCCACTGAACAAGGATCTTGGCTTTTTGGAAAGTGTTGGATTCCAGATGTATTCTAGAAGCTATTACTTGGTCCTCTGCACATACTTTTACAAAGCACTATAAGCTGGATTCCTTCTCTAGGTCTGGATCAGGCTTTGCTAGGACCATTCTCCAGGGGTTTCTTGACTTTTCTCCTTTCACTTCCCAAATGTAATTTGATAATCTACTAATATAGCTAAGGCTACTGCAGCAGTGATTAATATGATGAACATACTACAGTTGTGTAATAAACTTACCATAACAGTAGACGTACAAATGATCACTGCCATAGAAGCTGCTCCCTTTCTCCATCCCCTTTGCTTTTTGGTGTGTTTTTTATGCCTGGGTGTGGACAATTATTTTTTGTTATTCTCAGAGTTGTCTTTTCAGGGCTTAGTTTCTCTCTCTATGCTTACAGGAAAGCTTTGAAGGTCGTTTCTGCCAAACTTGTCTTTTAGTCCGCTTATTTTGAGCTATTTGGCATCTGGGTGCATGAAAGGTCATATGAAGCTTTGTTAGCTGTCCAGCTGTTATATCCTTGGTAGCTAAAGCTACTGCAACAGTGATCATTCAAATATCTACTGTTATAGTAAGATCAACTTACATGACTGTACTGTCTTTCACCTTCACTGACGTTGATCAGCCATCGGGATTCTTGGAAACAGAATAATAAACAACAGAAGTATGATGGGGATACAACATCAGGACATGAGAATGGTCTACAGTATATCACAGATAAGAAAGTATAATCATTTTAAAGATGGCTGCTTCTCCTTTAGGAATGCAAATAAAGAATTCACAAAGTATCACAAAAACACAAAAATTCTAAGAGTATTTTAGCTATAATATGATGCCTGCTACTAAAGGTACAGCAGGGCCATTTATGAAATTTCCAAAAAAAAAAAATTGGACAAAAGGAATCTGAACAAATGCAAGTTCCCTGCGAACACTTTTCGTTTTGCTAAGATAAGCATGTACCTTTGCAGACGTAAAAGATAGCCTAAAATTACCAAGAGAAAATGAAGTGTGAGTAAATTAAACATGCTGTAATATCTAGTAGGAATCTTCACAGAAATGATTTACAGAGATATGTTTAATGGATTTATTTCAATGATAAAGATCAAGATATATATATATTTTTTTTTCATTTTGACAGATTGATCTAAAGAGAAAGGTAAAACTGAAGACAAGAAAATGTATTCCTATATTTTAGAAAATGACATGCCCAGAGGCAAATTTGTGATACTCATATCTTTTGATGAGCAGATGTACAAAATATTACATTAACATTAATGAACAAAATGACACTGATTTACAGACTGCAGCCTAGAAGCAGAAATTAACCATTTCATGTTTTGATGGGACCTTACACATGTTTCACAGCCACAGTCACCTCTTAATATGATGGATTTAAGTATGTCCAGTATTTTGCATCTGTGCTTAATTTATTAAACATAACTGTTTATTTATTTTTTCTAAACATTGTTCCTAATAGAGTGTGTTTGTTTAATCTTCATGTGTTACTGCTTACTTGTATAAAAAAAAAATATTTTCTTTATTTATTTCAGCATGATTATAAATCATTTCAATGGAAGTTCCTTAACCACTTAAAGAAAATGTACAAATGTACATGCTCTAATGACAAAGTCCAGGCTGGGTACTTTTTCTCTGCATTTCCCTGCACCATTAACTTAATAGCCACTTTAAAGTTGTCTCAAATCTCTAAAGTTCTAAATCATCCCTCGATCTAACTTCTGCAAGACCAAAGTTCTCCTCCTAGCTAATCCATGGCTTAGTCTATCTCTTGCATGTTATTTAACCCCTACATCCTAAGCCCCCCCCACTTCCTCTAACTACAACCCTGACCCCTTTAAGTTTCTCCAAATACATTGTATACTTCAAGGGGTCTAGATTATATAAGCGAAGTTTTATAACTTCGAATACCATATGATCGACACCACATGGTTGAAGTTATAAAACTTTGAATATGTATAAAAAAATATTTAAAAAAAAAGTTACCTGACACTTTAAAGCAGGGGGGCAGGCCCCCCTGCGCCTCCCACGTAAGGGGCTGTGCCACCCACACCCCCCGGTCCTTAAATATACCAACTCCGAGATCGCACTACAGTGCAGTAAAGGGAAATCTTCCCTTTACTGCATTATAGTGCTGTCTTGGAGTTGGTATATTTAAAGAGCGGGGGGGTGTGGGAGGTGCAGGGGGGTTTGCCCCCCTGCTTACAACCCTTAGTTTTTTTGTTTCCTCGTTTTATTTTATTTTTTTATATATTCAAAGTTTTATAACTCCAACCATATGGTGTTGATCATATGGTATTCAAAGTTGTAAAACTTTGCTTATATAATATAGACCCTACTACAAGCATGTTCCACCACATACTTATGCTAACTCAATGTATGAAGATTTATATTTTGAATATACTCTTGCAGGACCTTGTGCAAACTCTTTAGCAATAAAGTAGGTAACTTGGAAATATTTTTGAGGTGTTCTTCATTAAGATTGAAGACCTTCACTGATATGTAATATTCTAAACTTCTTGCCATTGTTAATGTGCAATTTAAATAACAAAGAATTTTACCTTTGACTGAGTTAAGAATGGCAGTTTAGGATGTGCAAAGTAGTTGCATACAGTCAGCTATGTATTGCACAAACACAGACCTACCTGTAAATGTGACATCTTCCCAACCCTTTTTCAGAATTTGAGAAAATAATGAAGGTCATTCATTGTATCCCTGTGGTAACAGTGTCCGTGTATATCGCTGTCCCTTATAAGTAAAGGCAAACAGACACTGACATTCAGGTTGGATAGGTATAGACAAGAATACTAAACACAGATCTATCACAGAAAAAGAAATATTTTGCAGTAGGAAGTATGCAACTCAATATTTTTGCTGGATTTGGAACTACAGGAAAAGTTGGTAATACTACACTGGTTACAGAACTCAGATCTTGCACAAATTTATTACTTTCCTTTTCTGGCTTCTTTACAGGGAAAATAGGAGTGTTACAAAGGCTTTTAGCTGGCACTATTATTTCTTGTTGCATTAAAGATTGAATTACAGTTTTAACTCCTTGCTCTGCCTCTGGTTTCAGTGGATACTGCGGCACTCTAGGGAGAGGTTTAGATGGATCCAATTTTATTTTTACTGGTTCTGCATATTTTACTGTACCTACTTCATTAGCATGTTTAAACATCTGTACACCTTTAACATTGTGTTTCTCAGCTTGTGCTAAGACTGATAACACTTCTTCCTCTGATTCTGTTGGAACATCCAAATACACCCCTTTTGGTGTACAGTAAATGGTGCAGACCAGTTTGCATTAGTACTCAGAAGAAAAGAATGCCTATCCATAATAAGTCCTAAAGTAATAGGTATAGATTGTGAAATAGGATATGTGACAGTAGCATTTTCACCCCATCTACCTTTACTTTATGTTTTGATACTGGTATCTGACTATTTGAAGCAACTTTTAATAAAGACCTAGTGGCTCCAGTGTGCACCAGGAAGGTATTTTTTAATTTATTTCTACCTTAACATAGGGTCCCTTTTGATTTGATTTTTTTTTTTTTGTTTCATTACTCTTATATAGTCAGTACAGTGATTTCTCACTCCTTCCAATTTGAGTAGGTGGTAGTGGAAATGCAATATTGCTACAATTTGGCTACCATTTAGTCCAGGAATCTTGGATTTTCTGCATTCGCTTGTATGGGCATATTTCCTCTTCAATGTCCCCCATCTCCGAAACTGAAGCAAGATCCATCAGGTGAGGCAGAAGGGGCAGTGCCAGCTTGTTGTTGCCAACCAGCTGTACCTTGTTTCCCTTGACCAGCACTGTTACTAAATTCCCTAACAATTCTTCTTCCCCTTTCCCCACCTCTGCTTTGTCTCCTTCATGCTTTTAACTGCCTTATTTGCGAAGTTATCAGCTTATCCTCCGTATCTTTTTCCATTTTTCCTGATACTCAGTACAGTGATTTGCAGCAGTTAATAAGGGGTCCATTTCCTTTTCCTACCAGTATAGAAGCAGTTGCTTTATTTGATTTTGTACAGGGCTGCAATAGCTGGCTTAGCTTGCCCTTTTGGGTCTGGTATCCCTGAATGTCGAGCAAACACTACTTTGAGATGACTCAAATAATCTGCATGGGCTTTCCCTTTATTTTGTTAAATGCCTATATTTTAGACCAATCTGTCTTAACTTGACACACTTTTTGTAATTTTATTTAACAGCCCCATCCCTTTGTCTATAAGTGCATTTTCTGTTAGTGTAAAATCTGTTATTTCAGCCTTTTCAAGCAACTGTTTTCTTATTTTATCTGAAGTGACTACCCAAAAAAGCTGGTTCAAATCTGTCAAAGTAGGGTTGTAAAATTTTATAGTATTTAATTTTTATTTAAACCTTAATGGATCTTTTCTAATGTTTGGACACTTCTGGATATAGTATGCAAATCAACAGGGGTCCAGGGTGAATGAACAAGATCTCAATTATTGGCCCCCAATATTTCTCTGAGTGGTGCCAAAAGATCCTCTTCACAAGCAGCACGATCTTGTCCTACCCTGTCCTGTGAGTCCACGTGGTGAGCTATGGGTGTGTCACGTGTTCCAGTGGCAGAGGTAGAAACCTGTTGGAAATAAGAGGAAGAAGAAGAAGAAACCTTTCTGACTGTGGATGCCTGTTCTGAAGATGAGGGTTAAACAGGGGAACTAGGCTGAGATGTAATAGTACCACACTGACCTTGCATCCTATGAACAGTTTACTGAAATGCAGGGGTCTGAGAAACAGTGGAATCTTGTACGGCAGCTACCTGTACTGGTGCATATGGGGTAGGGGTGCAGTAGCTACTGGAAGATTATTATATTCTTCTGAAGTCTCTTGACTTTTGGACATTTTTAATTTTTTTTTAAACCTGCCAAGAGAACCTAAAGGGATCAATTTTTACTTATGGGCACTGCCTTTTTAACCTCTTTTACCTGTTGTAGCAACTTTTTATTAGTATCTTGTAGTTCCCTTAATGCGGATTCATTTTTCTTTTTAAGAGCTTGGGTATACCAGAAATAAAATACTGCCCATTGTTTTCCACTAGTTTTGTCTTTTCTTTTCTTTCAAAATACCTCTTAAATTTCCTAATGTATCCTTATCATAAGTTCCGTTTAATGGAAATACCTCAGCAGGGCAATTGTTTGTGAGCTGAAACCACTCACTCACATACTTACCACTTTCCTTCCCATAGTTGTGATGCATAAAATATGCAGGTGTTCTCTTTGCAGGGATTTGATCCTGCCTACTTAATGTTGTTCCCATTTCCCCCATTAAGACTTACCCTGTAGAGTGTAGATCCTGGTAATTCAACAAAAATGACTGCACCAATTCACACACCATTCCAGGGGGGGAGTAGGAGCTCTGTCAAAGTCCAATGACAGATGAAAGGCTTCAGTCAGCCTTTTCCCACAGCACTCCTTGCTTTTGTCTCAAAATGACCTCTAAACAGCTCCAGCATTGCGATCGGGAAAATGGGGTGAATAGGTACTGTGCCCAGAACTGACCAGTCTTTTTGGACCCTCTGAGGGTACTTCCACACACTCATACCTATATCCCAATGAGCTATGGGTTCATGAATTTTATTTACCAGCACACACCTATGTTTTAGAGTGCTACGGGCTCATGTATTTGATTTAACTTTTCCTCACTCATGCATTTAACAACACACAATATCTCTCATACCTCTTAGCTTTTAATCTTCTCTCTCAAGGGTACTGCCCTTGACAAAAGGGCCAGATTCACAAAGGCTTGCACGGAGTCTAAGAGTAGTGTAAGACGGCAGACAGCCAATATGTCTGCCGAGCGATCCAGCAACAGCTGGCAGGGGCGTGCATGAGAGCTCCTAAAACTACTCTTGCACGGACAGTGTTATGTTATGCAAATTATCTCATTTACTGCTGAAAGCTATGCAAATGAGGTAAATTTGTGATCCAGGAAACACTAACCTGTCCGTGGAAGAGTAGAGTTATTTGCAGAAATGTACTCCGTTGGTAACGGAGTACCGTTCTGCAAATAGCAAAACGGAGCTATGACAGCTCCAAATAAAGGATGCATCTAGTTGAGGAAGCATGCCAATGGCGAAATATAAGGCCATTGGCATTTTTATCGTTTGAAAATTAATAAAAATCAAATTTTTTTTCCCCGATCTCCGATGTTTAAGCATAGCACAGTGCCCCACAAACATGCAGCGCTTTAAAAACCAGAAAATAAATAAAAAATAGGCAAAAATAGGCATTTGTATTACAAATATTATTCTGCCATGCAGGTGAATGGCAGGCTGAAGACAACATGGCTATTGAGTAGTGGTTGCTAAGGGGGGAAGCTCAGTTTGAGAGATGTAACCAAGCATTAGTAGGCAATCCTATGCAAATGAGGATAAGGATAGTGAATTCCAATTTTCCCTGGCATGTGAGCCATGTCCCTAGTGTGTAAGTGTAGGAGTAGGGGAGTAGTAGAGTAGAAGATAGGTGACATCATGCATGTGCACCCGTCTAAGCCTGTGTAAGCCTGTCTAAGCCTGTGTACGCGGATGTGCACCCGCCTAAGCCTGTGTAAGCCTGTGTGCGTGCGTGTGCACTCATGTGCGCGTGTTTGTGCTTGTTTGCGTGGTGCTGCCTCTTGTGGAAACAGAAAGGGAAAAGGAAGGAAAAGAAGTAGTAGGAAGTTAACCAAGGAGAACTAGCAGAGCTGCCAGGTGAAATAAATCAGAATCAGCCAATTACACAGGCAGTACACTAGCCCAGCCCAGCCCAGCACTTAAAACTCTGCAAACAACATTCCCCCATGTTTTTCTCAAAAACACTGCAACACTGCAGTATACAAAGAGAGTGAAAACTTAAAAAGCTTAACTCAGACAAAAATATGTTAGGGGCTGCCATTGCTATTATAAGCCAACATGTGCAAGATGCTGAGGGTGGTGCCATTGTGAATGCTGCTGAGCAACCCACAGTGAGGAGAAGGAGAAGAGTGTACAGACCCAGGGTAACCTACCAGGGGCTACATGAGCTGGAGATAGTGGAGTGCTATAGAGTGGACAGAGACCTCCTGCAGCAAATTGTTGAGCTATGCAGGCCATGCCTCACACACAGAACCAACAGAGGGGAACGCATCCCAGTGGAAACCAAGGTATGTGTTGGCCTAAGAATACTAGCAACAGGTAAGTTCCAGAGACCAACTGGTAATATGATGGGGATTTCACAGGCATCAGCATCCAGGGTACTGCACCAGTTCCTGAATGCCATGTCAGCACATGTCGGTGATCATGTATATTTCCCCAATTCACATGAGGCATTGGCCAGCAATATGCGTCTCTTCCAGCAAATAACGGAATACCCTGAGGTAGTGGGTGCAATTGACTGAACGCACATACACATCAAAGCACTAGCCGGTGAGTGGGGTAGGGCCTACATAAACCGCAAGGGCTTCCCCTCCATCAACTGCCAGGTCATGTGCGATGCCCAGGGCATAATACTGAATGTGTGTGCTGGCTGCCCTGGAAGCTACCACGATTCCCATATCTGGCATCTGATGCAGCTGTACCAGACATTTGTCAATGGGGTCATCCCTGATGGTCACCTAGTGGGGGATGCTGGATACGCACTGGAGCCGTGGCTGATGACACCCATCAGAAATGCACACACACCTGAACAAGAATTCCATAGCGAGGCACACTCACAAACATGAAATGTAATCGAGCATGTGTTTGGGATGTTCAAGTCATGGTTACGGTGCCTGGACACATCTGGTGGAGCCTTGCAGTACTCCCCAACTACATGTACCCAAATTGTCATGGTATGCACCATGCTACACAATATGATCCTGCAAAAACAGCTGCAGCAGGAACAGCATGGGGCAGGGCCAAACAGCCCCCCACCATTGCCAAGGCCATCACAGGCAGGGCGTGACTCGGAGGAGGAACAACCTGAGCCTGCCCCAGTAGGCAGAAGGAGGCATGCCCAGTATGCCTTGGTCTTGGCAAAGAGGCAACACATAGCACATACACTGGCTCAGTAGGAACCCTGGAAATGATACCTTTCTCCGACTCACACATAAAATAAAAGGGATGCCTAACTTGACACTACCTGTTTTCAAACATGTATAGGGAGTGTACTATGTGCATCTGACATAGGCAGCCCTGCAGCACCACCTGAGGCATGATTGCCATGTTTTAAGCAATATAAAGCAGTGCTAAGCAGCTTTTACCACTGTTTAGCATATTAAAGCACAATTGCGTGGAACTAGCGCAACGTTGGGCAACGTTCGGCAATGTTGGGCAAAGTCAGGTAAACACTCTCACACCTGCTTTACTGTTCCTTAACCAGTCAGGTCTGCCCAGCAGTAAAATAAAAAGCAGTGACAGGGCTCGAACTCAGGATACTGTGCACTATAGTCACAGTACTGAACCACTAAGCCATGACAGCATTTTACTGGCACAGACACAACAGGACAATTGTAGACTAATGCAAACACAAACAAATGCTTTTGCATGCCCTCTGAACTTCACCCCAGGCCTATGCAGACAGATAACAGCAGGCCAGGCAGTGTGATGGGGGTTGGGTAGGCTATGAAGTCACAAAATAATATACGTGAAATTGGAAGCTAAGATCTGTAGTACAGTAGTATGCCTCAAGCCAGTACGATAGGCAACAGTACAGACTGAAATGGAGTACCTGACATAGCAGTGCAGGCCTAGCAAATGTGTATAAGTGTCAAGTGAACCCCTCATCCTATGTACACCCACAGTAACAATCAGGTGTGCCCCCAGGTAGAAATGTACAAATAATAGCTGTCCCCCCTGTATGTAGAAATGTTGATAAGTCTATGCAAAGTGACTCATGGAAGCCTTGCAGGCACAGCATGCTTCCTGTCGATGTACAACACAAAGGTGAGCCCTGAAGTAAAAACCAACTTTATTTTTCACACACATATAGTATATATGTCCATACTGGGCATGCTCACACACTAAAACAAATTTAACAAATTTCAGTCAGCAACATACTGAAAGGTCATACTGGGCATGCTCACGCACTTAGGCCATGTCTGAGTACAGCAGTGGGCCACACATATCTGGCATTTGCAGTTCTTACCCCAGAAACTTGTCACTATTCACCAATCCTGCCTTGCGCACACAGTGATATGAAAACAGACCCATATAATATATTGGACTCCTGTCATAATCAAACTATGTACTACAAGTACTTAAGTTGTTCAAAGAAAGTGAAAATTCAAAGAAGATCAATAAACTCCGATCAGTATCATCAATAAACAATGAGCACTCCTAACATTATCCAATCCATGTTCTGGCAAAAATATTGTCAAAGAGTCCATAGAGAACCATGAAGCTTTCTTTCGCTATGTCATAAATATCAATGAATATCAATATCAATAAAGAGCATTAGCGGCCTGAAATACATGCCATACACAGACCGTCTCAAAATGTTCCAGCTGTACTCTCTCACGTATCGCCTACTCAGAGGTGATCTCCGCCTAACATACAAAGCTATGTCAAACACAGAGCTGTTGGAAATGCTCCACGTAAAATACTCACAATCCATCTACTCTTCGGCCACAAAACCCAGAGTGAAATACAAAAGGAAGGGGTGTATCCATTTACCTTATGGATACCCACACCTTCAGGTTAGTGGCACAGCATGAGGTCTTGGAGACCATGCAAGTGCAACTAACATTGGGCAAAGTTGCTTATCAGATTGTAGCCTGCTACAGATCACCTACCTTGTCTCAGGAACCTGACTCAGTATTCCTGAGAACAGTGGAAAATATAAAGGTCCTACCAAACACCATTATATGAGGAGATTACAACTACCCAAACATTGAGTGGGAGAATTACTCGTGTACAACGTCCTTTGCCCAATGTTTCCTAGAGTTTAAAAACCCAAATGCCCTGGAACAGCTGGTCACCACACCCACTAGAGGTGACAACATACTGGACCTGATCATCACCAACATGGGGTACCAGTGTTCCACAACAGAGATAAACCCCTTGCTGGTAATATCAGATCATAAAGTAATCACACTGGACATTCACATCCTGCCTCCCCCTGAGTCAAGGAAACCACTGTGAAGACATTTTCAAAAGCAAACTGCACACTTCCCAAGACCAAAGTGGAAAGTTCCAAAGCCCCCTTGCTATAGGATAATGCTATACAATCTGCTGAATCATTTACAAGTGCATTCTATGAGCATCTACAGGGATGCATGGATCGAGACATCCCAAATAAAACCAAGACGCACTCCTTCAAAAATAAGAAACCAATCTGGTGGACGTTGCCCATAAATAAGCTGTACAACAGAAGGAGGAAATGAACACATGATAGAGCAAACTTCACAAAAGGAAAGGCATCACTGATCATTATTAGGAAGAAACCATGATTGCTCAAAAATAATCCAAGGCCAGTTTCTAAAGACAAATTGCCAAGGAATGTAAGAATAACAACCACAAAGCCTTTGTTAGCTATACCAACCATTTAGGTGGCAACTTCCAAATATGCTGTCAGCTACTGCAAAATGGCAAGAAATACACTGATCCAACTTACATTGCCCACATCCTGGGGGACAAGTTCAGTGCAAACCCCCCATAACCCCCAAAAGGGCCTGTGTCCATCCCAGAAGAATGCAGAGCCCCAGACTTCATGGACATGCAGGTAAAAACAGCCCTCTCCAAAGCTAAGAACACAGCATCAATGGGACTGGATGGTGTCCCAGGCTGTGTCTTACACCAGCCCCAAAAGGGACTACACCCTCACCTACATTCACTGTCCAGACTCAACCTTACCACAGGCTATGTACCCAAAGAATGGCATAGAGCAACAGTTATCCAGCTCCACAAAGGGGGTGCCACAACAGAACCTGGAAACCATTGCCCTATAGGCCTACTCAGCATGGTCTGCAAAGCTATAGAGCAAATTATCATGGAACCCATAAACAGAGACATTGGGGACCTCCAGACACTGGACTCTACCCAACTTGGCTTTGTTAAAGGCAGATCCTGTCTCCTAAACCTAGTTGACTTATTTGAAACAGTTACCAAGGACATAGATGGAGGTGAAAGTAGTCCATGCAGCCCACCTGGACCTCACTAAGGCCTTTCGACACCATTCCCCACTCTGTCATCATGGACCAGCTTACCAGCTTGAACATTAACAGCTATGTCACAGGATGGGTGGCCAACTGGCTCACAGATCAGACACATATGTTCAGAGTTGCGGGTGCCATGTCCGACTCTAAACCAGTCACAAATGGCATCCCACAGGTCTTGGTCCTGGGACCCCACCTGTTCAGTAGATACTGCTCAGAGGTACAGGCAAGCATGGGAGGAGTATGGCTGAACAAGTTTGCCAGATGACTGCTAACTGTGGTCCATAATTGACTCTACGGCTGACACAGACATCCTCCAGAAATGTCTTACAGAGACAGATACCTGGTGTCAAAACAATGCCCTCAAGCAGAATGCCAAAGAATGCATACTCATCCCCTTTGGATAAAACAAAGTGCACACAAATTACCACATAGGTGGTAATCCAGTATGTACGGAGAAAGTAATTATGGCCCTGGGGACCCAGGTAGATAGTAAACTCTCCTTTGATGATCTCATGGCCAAAGTGTTTAGAAATTCCTTCTATGTAGCCCACCTAATGTCACCTAGTGTAACCCACTTTGTCTAGTCTGATGATGTCACCATCCTACAAATATACCTGCGGAAAAGAGAGCTCCCAGTAATGTGTATAATGCGTCGTGTTAATGCATACTCCTCTAGTATCATAAAGTAGTTAGGTAGGGGTTTGAATCCCGTACTTGACAACTGTGTGTGTGTCACTACTGGTCAATGTGTTGCGGGTTTTGCTTTTACTACTGTATGACATATCACAATGACAACAGTATGTGCATTGCACGTCAGGTAGCTGTGTGGCAAATACATATACGTACATGTGACCTCAATTATTTCATAGGTGGGAACCCTGCTTTCTCCATGAACACATCTGTTATCTTTGCCAGAGTGTGCTGCCGCTTTCCAGACCTTAGGTCACATCCGTATGCTTGTGACAAGCCCAGCCACTGCAGTGATCCCTGGCCTAGGTCATCCATGTCACACACACTCATTACGGTTTCTATTGAATAGTGTGAGTGAGGGTTTATGCCTGAGGTATATTTCAGACCTGTTCAAATGCAGCAAAGTCTGTCAATGATGGCTGTTCATTATAGGTGTACAACAACCTTTGTGGATATGCATGCAGACCCCTTATTGCTTATGTGATCCACCGAGGGATTTCAAAATACCTTTGGAAATGTGATTACCAAAGGATATATGACGTAACACTTGGCTGTATGTACACATCAGTACCTGTTCAACATGTTGGGGGCTACTACCTATGTGGTACTGTGGGGATACTATGTTTTGTAAAAGTGGATAATTATGCTTTAGTTGGCTTATAGCTTTACAGCATGGGTTTGACAACAGGCATCTGTCTCACTATATATGACTCTCTCTCTCTCTCTCTCTCTCTATATATATATATATGGTTCTACCTGACTTCGTCGACAGCTGAGAAGACCGACATCGGAATCCGGAGCTCCAGAAGATCGAAAGCGAAGAAGACCGACGCGAATCGCGGGTTGCAGAACATCGACAATGCAGAAGACCGACACGACGGATGACAACACCAACGCCGAGGATGCCGACATGGGGAAAGGCTGTGTGAGTATGCGGTAGTGACGGACGTTAGGGTGCGAAGCAGGTAAGTGTGGAGATTGACGGTCTGTGGGGATAGGGGTGGGTTAAGTGAGTTAGGGTTAGGGAGCGATAGGGGTGGGTTAAGTGAGTTAGGGTTAGGGGCCGATAGGGGCGGGTTAAGTGAGTTAGGGTTAGGGAGGCGATAGGGGCGGGTTAAGTGAGTTAGGGTTAGGGAGGCGGGTAGGTAAGTGTGCGATAGTGACGGACCTTAGGGTTAGGTAAGGTTTAGTGTGGGCTTGTAAGGATTTTGGTGTGCTTGTGTTGTGTGTGTGGTTTGTGGAATGGGGATGTGTTTTGTTTTGTATGGGGTTTCGTGTTTGTGTACCGTCGGTTATTTCGTTGTCGGTTATGTGTGGTTTCGTGTTTATGGACTGTCGAATATGTGGTGTCGGTGATGTGGTTGTCGGTGTTGTGTGGTTTCGATTATGTCAGGTAGAACCATATATATATATATATATATATATATATATATACATATACACATCCATTGGTGTACATATACATATATATGTAGGCACATATACATTTCACCTTTCATGGTGGGAATATCAATTATACAAAGGATGTGAGGTATACAGTAATGTAATAATATCGCACAGTCTTGTGATAAATGCATTGAAAGTGTTCACAGCCCAGGTAGATTTAGCAAGCCTCACTGGCTGCAACATTGCAAACTTAACAAATCACACCCACAGTGTTTAACCACCGCATGTCATATACCAGCACTGTATGCTGTCTTGTTTGCCACACACTACAACCTACATACAAATATGCACATAACAACCTTCACCAACATATATATGTCCACCCTTCACATACAGTTGCAGTATGTCCCTTGCTCTATGCACATGTACAGATGTTAATATATCTGACACATATATATCTCTCCGTATGTGTGTGCCATACACACACAAGGTCCACACTGTTGTAAGTCCATAGACCTCACAGCTGACCTGTTGGGCCTTGCTGCAACATGAACAGGTGTCACATGTGAGCACACAGTAATATTAGAGGGTGTGTATATAGCTACAAATGCTAGATTAGCATACTAGCTTGGTACAGCAGTTGCCAATGCTAAGCTACACATTAATATGACTATCATGCATGTGTTACTCTGTCACATCCATGTTTATATAGCTGTTTGCGCTACTCCCCCAAACAGCCATTGTCCACACGACTGTACAGAACACAGCTAACATGGATCAGATGTTTGACATTTAATGCTGAGCTACATATGTCACAGTTATGTCCCCCTGCTTACAGCTACACACTGATTTGTCCATGGCAGTAGTTATGCTGGACATCTGTGCATAGATACGTACTGCTGCCACATATGGATGTTTCAAAGTATGTAGAGTACTCTTCAAAAACATCTACTACATGCCAGTAAATACATATCTTTTACATACCTTTCCTTTGTATGTGTTGGTATTATTAATTTTTGTGTTCCTTTTGCTTTTGAGAATGCCTTTGCTGTTAATGTTTCTCTCTCTCTCTCTCTCTCTCTCTCTCTCTCTCTGTCTCTCTCTCTCACTCTCAGTGTCTGCAATGGAGTGATTGCGTGTGTGGGCAGCAAATACAGCCTGCTTTTGTAGGTATCTGCACATGTGCATGTGATGGCCTCTGCATCAATTGGTGGCCACCATTTGGTAACTGCATGCAGCCTGCTGTGTGGTAATTGCAGTACTCACTGTCATAGCAACCCAATGCTATAAATTACTAAGTCAGGTTTGCGTAACCCTTTCAGCTTTCCAAAGTGGGGCTTATACTTGTTTGCTGTGGACACCGTTGTTTAAGTCAGAAGGTTGGTATAGTTCTTATATCTGAAGCTAGGGTTGTAGCCAGTGATTTAAATGTTGTACTCAGACCTGAATGTTGCCATTTCCAGTACATACTTGTCAGTGTAGAATTGTACTCACCCCTGAAAATGCTAACGCAAGATACATGGGAGTATGTAGTTTCTTTTCTACTTATACAATTAACTGCCATACAAAAGTAGTTATTGAGATGTATTCTTTTGGCATCAAAAAAGACCTCCTGCACGGAGGCAATTGCACAGCTCAACCAAAAAAGCAAGTCAAACAAAACATAGAGCAAGCAAACTGTGACCTGAAAAGTACTTTAATTAGTACATAAAAACAACAAAGAAACAGACCGGTTTCGGACGGACAATAACACAGCCTTCTTCAGTCAAGAAGAAGGCTGTGTTATTGTCCGGCCGAAACTGGTCTGTTTATTTGTTGTTTTTATGTACTAATTAAAGTACTTTTCAGGTCACAGTTTGCTGGCTCTATGTTTTGTTTGACTTGATGTATTCTTTTGGCACATGAACTGTTTGTGAACTGCTATACTGTGAATATTAATGTACTCACTTCTGAACAGTTTGTGCTTTTTTAGTGTTGACATTAGCACAGGCTGCTCATGAAAACTGGACAAATCCAGTATTGAGTATGCCTACCTACATCCTTGGTAGACCCTGAACACACAGGTATATTGTACATTTGGGTAGGGATGGAGACGTACAGAGAGCATTATGTATTACTGTGTGAATGTTATCTTGCTGGACTTAAAGCGTTGCTGTGTACCTGTTCATTTATCAAGGCAAGTAGTCTGTCTGCATAGCTCCCAACTGTGAACCTATCCAGATGGTAGCCAGATGTTAGCCTGTTATTCCTTGTCTGTGCAACACACAGGTCTTTTCAGCACTGGTACAATGGCATTGTTACAGTCAGTTGCTACCAGTACATGGCTACATCCTTTGGTATTTCAGTGTTGTACTCCTACATAAGGGTATGATTGTGGAACTCCTTCCAAAGCTATTTGCACAGTGTGTAACAGCAGAAAAGCTGATATGCCTGTGTGTTTCTGCCTCTGCCAGGCCTCTGAAACACTCAGGTACATATTTGAACAGTGTCAGGGAAAGGTAAGTAAAAGTGAGGTACACCTTCAAAATAATAGAGACAGTAAGTGGAGACTTTGAGAGAACCAGTGCATATGGATTCCTACACCTTTTCTGAAGTACAAGTGTGTCTAACTCTTATTATTGTATTATTCATTAGGTGTAATACCCCACCTTACTTCGAGAGAACCAGTGCATATGGAGTACTACACCTTTTCTGAAGTACAAGCGTGACTAACTCTTATTATTGTCATTATTCATTATGTGTAACACCCCATCTTTCTGTCTAACGTCAGTACTTTTCAGAGGGATTCAGAGGGACACAGCTAACATATGTTTCAAAATAAGGGACATCCCTGAAAAGTAGTCACAGTTGGGATGTATGTCCTCTGCCCTAATCAGATATGCCACTGTTACTGTGTGTGGGTTGTAAAGTGCTGCTGTAACATTATTTCCTGCTAGAATGGCTGGTTCTCTTATCACAGTCATGTAATGCAATTCTACAACAACTGCTGGTAAAGTTCCACAGAACAAGTTTTGTGTTATGGCATTCCTATTTTTTTCTTTACATTCACTCATTCTGATGCATGATATATTTATTTCAGCACCAACTTGTTGTATGTCTATGGTGGCTTAGTGGTACGTCATGCAATCTAGTGTGTCCAAGGTCTGGGGTTTGAGACTGACACATGTGTTTTATTTTGCTGCTGAGCAGAACAAGGGCCCTGACATACAGAGTGACGAAGGCACTTTTAAGCAGTTGTAAGTGGGTTTGCACGGGTTTGCGCAATACTTAGCTAAGTGCACACAAGCACACACTCGCGCAAACCCGCTTGCTACTGCTTAATAGTGCTTACTCCCGCTAACCCCCCGCACTCATTTCTTTGAAAGAAAAGAAAATGGGGAGATAGGAAAGTGGTGAAAAAGGGGCACAAAGAGGGAAAGACAGTAGGGAAAACAGCTCGGGATGTGCAGGACGGGTGTAGGGAAGGTCCATAGCTGCCCATTTTTTTAACAGCAACAGCTGGGCATATGCAATAAATTTGGAGGGGAATATGAAACCTTCCACCCCTAAGAGAGGGGTGAGGACAACAAAGTATGTTGTACTGCCAATTAAATATCAGTTTATGTGTCCAGCAGACATGTGTGCAAAATGGGCAGCTATGTATGGGGTGTAATTTTTTTTGGGAGCAGATTGCCCTTTTTTTTTTTTCAGCTGAGAGTGGAATGTGGGGTAGGGGAAGTAGGTATATCTGGGGAGGTAGGTTGGGGAGGTAAACAGACAAGACAAACAAGATGCATACAGGGGTGGAATATGACACATGCGGCGGGTGAACACCATTGATGGGGAATGATGGTTGGAAATCGCAAGCCCATGAGCCCACAGATGGCAACAATGGAACTGAGATCCCCACCCATGGGCAGTCATCACTGCACCTTCACAGCCCAGAGGGTGGCTGTGCTGGGGGCTGCGTAGGAGGGGCAGGCTCACCCGTGAGTCGTGCCACTCATGCCTCAAGTTGGCGTAGAGGATCAGCGACAGAACGCTTGATCTCCCTACGCACCACAGCCCAGACTGTTTGCAAGGTGATAGGTGGCCCTCCTCTGCCCACACTTGCACGGGGGGGACAAGCCCCATCCTCTGCAGTGCTTCCACCCAAAGGTGGCACAGGGCCAATGGAGGAGGAGGGCCCAGGCTGGGCACAGGACCTGTTGGTGCCAGGTGCCATCGCCAGCTGAGGTGAGACAGGTGGGTCCACTAGGACCGGCCTTCCCATACGTTCTATGTTTAGGAAGATTTAATGAAAATATGGGTTAGTAACAGTCAACAGCATTCCCAATTATTTATAACAGCATGCAGAAGTATTCCCATTATCCCAACACACCAGAGTTCCAACAGTTGAACAGCAAGCATGACACATGCATATATAGAACAACAGTGGACATTACAACAGCATACAGGTTTAATTGATGGCAACAGGCCACCAATATTGTGGTATTTGAACAGGGCACATGCATCGAAATAAATGCAGATATTTATAAAGCAATAGGACATATGTCCCAACAAATGTTTTGAGATTAGACATACCCGTTGAGGTGTGGAATTGCATTTTTTATGCACATACAGTAGGGTGGAAAAGAAAGCTGAATTAACAACTTATATATCCTTCTAGTTTACACTACATTCCTATTAACTTCCGTTATATGTCCCCTACATGTATTATTAGACTACCCAATTGTCCTTAAATTGGGAAATGGGTTTTGCTAGATCTTTACATACATGGGCTGTATCTGACATACAAACTGTCCGGGATGCAGATGTTACTGTTACATATTTTGTGAGTTGCTCAGACACACTACTGCTGAGATGGTACACTGACAGCTCTACTTTCCTATACTTATCTAGATATGTTTAGGTGAAATTATCACTTATATGTTAACAGCTCCCTACATTTCTGCCAGTACAATGACATTTCTGGGGAACACAATACCAAGCTACTTATGTGCCAGATTAACCTGTACATGTTGGGCATGAACCAACAGTTGAGGACTGTAAATATGCTTAAAAGCTACTGGCACTCCCTTCATCCACATTATATGGGCCTACCCAACTGTGTGTTAACAGCGCTTAATACAACAGTATTATTTCGATAATGCAAGAGTACAACAACATATCAAAGAAAATGACACAGACACACTCCAGGAATTATACCTTTATTAAAGACTTATAACACTTTTCTAGAGGCTCTCTCATTTATTTTATATAACAGTGCATACAGAATAATTATTAGAGAATTATTATACCTTTATTTATTGTGTTAAAACACTTTTTTCAGGCTCTCTCATTTATTGTACATAACAGTACAAGCTGGATAATTACTAACCTGCCTGGTGGTGCAGCCTTAGCAGCCTATCGGCATAAGCTTGCTGATTCGCAGCACAGACACCTGCAGCTGTGAAGTCAATGAAGAGATATTGAGACATACCTATCCATAGTATAGACTAGAATAGCAATTCTTACATACTTAATTCCATGGCTACTTACTCAGTAGTGGGGCATTTTCATCTCACGGGCCTCCTGGATCCACTGGTCTAGTTGACCCGCCTTGCGTCTCTTCAGGTCTGTGTGGTGGTACCTGACCTGCTCACCAGTCCGAGGGACACCTGTGGCACTGGTGAGTTCATGAGCTAGACGGTCCCAGGCTTCCACTTTGTATTGGGTGCCCTGGTACTGGTCCCGCAGGAGTCTATCCTCATGATTATGGACAAGGAGCCAAACCATTACTTTTGACTCCTCAATGCCCCAACATTGCGCTCAAAAACGAGAGCCCTCTCCAGCACCGGCCATTGCTGCCTGCAGATGGGAGCTACAACCAGTTATGGCAATTATTCCCGCTTATGGAGCTTAAATATGCATCATTTCCCGCACTTATTTGTGATTGGCTAGTTTTGAAAAAACTCAGCTGAAGGCACACCTGCTTAGCAATGGGTAAACTTCCATTGATATGTATGTGTGTGTTGAAAGTGCATGCTTATGAAAAGCTGTCATTGCTTAGTGGTTCAGTACTATGATTATGGTGCACAGTATCCCGGGTTCGAGGCTTGTCATTGCTTTTTATTTTACTACTGACCAGACCAGCTAGGAGGTGTGGCTGTGTTTAGGTGACTTTGCTCAACTTTGCCCAATGTTGCTCTACAGTGCTCGACTTTGCCCGACATTGCGCTAGTTAGCACGGTACGCAGCTACTCGCAAACATGTTCTGTTTGCGCTGGTTTGCACGATGCACAGCTCTGCACAAAGCTATTGCTCTAGTTAAAGCAGTGCTAAGCTATGAGCAATTATACTTAAATATGCTTAATACTGGTAAACTTTGCTTAGCAGTGCTTCACATTGCTTAAGATACGTTACTTATGCATTCATCAGTATGCATAACCATTCCACCTTCTTATATATATATATATATATATATATATATATATATATATATATATATATATATATGTATATAATTCGTTCACTACTACATAGGCCATTTCAATGCTTTTTACTAAAATTTAAAAGATAAATGTTAGGAATTATTTTTATATACAGATTTCTAACAGAAAATAGAAAGGGGAGTGGTGGGACTCGAACCAGGAATGCCTCCTCTTTGGGCAAAGGCTCTACCACTACGCTATTGCTATTTGGCTTAATTTGCATATAAGTTTCTTATTATCCTCTTCGATGTATAAACTGCTAACTGTAGCTAAGCAATGAGCAAACCCACGTAAACAAGTGCAAATACAGGCAGCTATATCGGGAATAATAAAAAAAAATAAATAAAAGTTTTACATTTTCTAATTGTACACGGGTTTAGAATGTGGGGGGTGTAGTGTTGGGTATGTACACATTTGAGCAGACTCGCTCATGTCAGTTGACATTTGCCATTTGAGGGACTTGCAGGGGTGTGGATTTTTGGACTGCTCGGCAGTCCGACATGCCCCCTGCACTTGTGCATGCTCCGTGTTAGCCTTAGAGTTGAGTCAGCATGCCCTCATGAATATGCATGGTGTGCTGACATCTTACCCTTAGGCTGCAGTTTCTGTGTAAGACTAATTTAGTCTTACACGGAGGATTAGTGAATCCCAGGGTCAGTCATTCAAAAAACAGTTATTTACTCGTTTTAATCATTTAACTACAATTATTTAAGAGAAAAAAGACACTTTCCCACAAATCAATTTTTCCCACCTAGTCTAGCATATTTGCACAGCTTAAATGGTTAGATATCTCTGTCTCTGACTATTTTATACAAAGCAATGTATAATTCATGGAATAACTTTCTGTTCTGGGCCCTTGTAATTTGTTCCCCACTGCCCCACAGCAATACCAAAGTTAAAAACCTTAATCACAGAACCAATTGTTGAAATGCAATTTAAATATCAAAGAATTTTACCTTTGACTTAGACAAGAATGACACTTTAGGATGTGCAAAGTACTTGTTTAATCTATAAACAGCGCTAGGAGACTGCCTGCTAAAACCTCAGAATACGTCTCAAAAAACAAAGAAAGAGAAACTATATATATATATATATATATATATATATACATATATATATATATACCCTTTCTTATCAGTTGCATGCATGCATGCAGAATTTTGACTTTACATTACTTTTAACAAATTAAAATTTTTTAAATAAGTTTGTTCCTCATGATTTTCATTAAGAGCTTCACATGGACATTTTACAAATATGCATTTCAAAACATGAGCAGGCTGTGTTAAAATGTATTGCCCTTTAGCCTTGTAACATTTAATGCCAATTAATACTATCTCATAGAAAGCCTTGCAAAGACCCATCCCCCAGCCGGAGAGGTAGGTGTGACTGTGTTGATTAATCCAGTTTTCACAGATAATTGGCACAATTAATTAACTTTTTTAAGATAGACTTTCTAACAGAACACAATTAACACTTACTTTGGCTTTAATTATTTTTCAGTACAGTATATTTGTGTTAATAGAGAGAGAATTCAATTGTAAGGCACTTACAATATAAGGCTACTACTTATATAAAATGATATCTTGAAATTATGCATTTTTTTAGCTTTTCTTTGACATAAACATATCATAAACATTTTATTTGACTCATTTGTGAAAAAAAGTACAAGTTGATATGTACTTGGTAAAGAATGAACACGAGACATATTTTTTGTAACACAGTGAAATGAAAATATGACCCACAAGCAGTTTTGTGCTATGAAATGAGCAATGTGACTTCTGTTTAATTTTATATGGTATACACACAGGTCATGTCGCCTCACAGCAAGAGATTCTCCAGTTCGATTCTTGGCTGGAGTGCCTTCTGTGCAGAGTCTGCTTGTCCTTCCCATGGTCGAGTGAACTTTAAAGACATGCAGGTTTGTATGTTTGTGAGTGGGTGTGCCTTCTTTGAGGGTCATGCACCAGGCTGGCAGCTCGACACCGTAAAAATCCACTGCCAATCATAAGCTGATCGGTGATCCTCTGTGGCGACCCCTAACCGAGAAAAGCCAAAAGACATTATTATACATGTAGGTCATGGCTGAAAAGGATCCAAGAACCAGTTCACATAGCCAATTAACAAACACAAATAGCTAGCTTAACGAATAAATAAAATACTGTAGATTGCACTAAGCTACTTTTATACCCATTCATAGATACATACTAAAGCACCTAAACCTGTACTAATTGTATCTTGTAATCTGGCTTTGTATTTCTCAGGCAGTGCCTTAAATTGGTCCACATGAATCAGTCCATATTTGACCAACACGCAGAAATGTATAAATAAAATGGGGGGGGGGGGCTAAAATAAGATAAACTATTATACACATTGACTTGAGTTAGAAAATTTTAGCCACAATGTGTTGTGTTGTGGAAGATTTGCTTCCATTTCACATTACAAAAAATTCTGGGGATTAAGTTACTGCATTATGTAAATACAGAAGGAAAAACTGATTATCATATTAGAATCATGCTGTCAAAACATTTCTAATGAACTATCCTAATATTGTTAGACATCAGCTAGGTATGCCAGCAAGTATTCCAGGAGAGAAAGAGAGACAAAATGAGCACAATACTGAGGCAGGTAAAAATCATATACAATTGTTTATTTTACTATCTTTTAATAAATTCTGTATTGCATTGATGCCCACATTGACTGTCATTCCTAAAATAATAATAATAATAATAATAATAATAGTAGTAATAATAATAATAATAAAAATAATAATAATAATAATAATAATAAAAATAAATAATAATAATAATAAAAATAATAAAGAATAATAATAATAATAATAATAATAGTAATAATAATAATAATAATAATAATAATAATAATAATAATAATAATAATAATAATAATAATAATAATAATAATAATATAGCAGTAGTTTCATTATCAATTAAAGTTTCAGGTTTTGTGGAAAAAATGGAATCTTTCACTGAGATATTATTGCTTATTCTGATACAGGAATTAGTGTGATGGGTAAAGACAGAGATTTGTTTCTGCAGCTTGACTAAGAACAATCAAATGTAGTTAAGCTGTGTTACATTTGTCTGTAAATCAAATAAATTCTGCTTTGTTTATAAACAGCTGTGTAACTGCTTGAACAAGGATCTTCAGCCTGTCTGGCCTCATGAGCCTTGTTTCTTAGCAGACCATAGTAAAGCAGGACTAGGATAATTTGCTACAATTGTTTACTGGAACAAAAAAATGTATTTGTGCTTAAAAGGTTATGTAGTAGATAAGACTTAAGGCATATGTGAAAAAATAAATAAATGTAGTCTGTCACCGACAATTAGAGTCTACTAGTGTGTGATGGAGAAATCTTTCTGATGAATGAGATGACTTAAAAGACATTCTTGCAGTTGATATATAGTTTTCTAATATATTGTAGTGTTACAGAGTGTGAAAGATTTGTTTCTCAGTGTGCTATTAAGTATGAGTGAAGGGTAAACAGTCCAGATAGGTTTATTTGATGTTAATTTTAGTACGGTCAGAATCTGCATACACCCTAGACAATGCTATAGTCATGTGATTTATTTATTTATCTATCTATTTATTTATTTATTGGTTGATTTATCATTTGTGAAGGTGATAAAACTGATCCCGGAACCCTTTTCAGCTATGCCCTAGGTGCCAAATGCAAAGACACATGGATAATGGTGAGACACAGAAGTGAGATGCAAGAGATTACAAGCAAGTACAAAATAAAATGCAAAATTCAATAAGTCAAAGAGATAAAGAAGTCTATACCATGTAACATATGCAGAATATCCGCAGATTAAATGTTGTCTAAATAATATACAAATATAAAGCCTCTAATTACCAAGGAGTTTATTTACAAAAATAATGCATGTTACAGAAGTGGTAGTTTGTATTTGAATGTTACCATGTGAATCGCTCGGGCGGTGTTTGAGACAGTACATAAAATACAACCTCATTGCAAACTGTACAGTGATTGTATTAGGCAGCTGTGTGGCAATGTGGAATATTGTGTCTTCTGAAATCTCTCCACAGCAGATAATATTACAAGGAGACAACAGGCAGAATTATATGGCAGCAGAACAGAGACTGACTTTCATTAAGTGGGCTGGGGAAGTGGTTAAAGTAATTAAATATAAAAGAATTACTAATTAAATTGATCTGTGTGTGCCCAACTCCAGCAAACATTTATTTTTACATATTGAGGTATTTGTTGACTGCAGAGTTGATTGTCATATGAACCATGATACAAGTGATAAAAACTTATTTCTGTCCCGACCTCATTCTCAATCGATCTAATCTGATAATTAACTGCATTAGGCATTTGTATGCTCTGAACCAATGTCTTATACCTTACTGTATGACAATCATAACAGAATGTGGTCTACACAGAGAAGATTTAGTTTTATAAGGTTAACTCTAAATGACATGAGATACAAAGAAAAGAGAACACAACCTTCAGATAGCGTATGAATTTGTGTAGCTAAGATGGACTTACTCATTACAGACTGGTTAACAGAAACGTTTGTGCATTGACCAGAGCCAGGAAAGTTGGTACAGCCAGACATCATAATCCATATCCCCTTCAATAGTATTAGTTGAGGATAAAACAGCATCACATTCATTTTTTCTGTTATTATTATGAATTGGGTAACATCTTTTGAACTATTTCTTCTAGAGAAGCAAAGATATTGTTGCCAATCCATTATCAAGTATGGGGCTGTAGTTTGTTCATATACCATTTGCATCTGTAGAAACTACAGATAATACACATTACTAGACAAAGGGTCTGAAAGGGCAGGATTATGCTAGAAGACTGGAAATGGTGCCTCTTTATACGAAATACTGTGAACTACAGATTTAGTAATGGAGAACTGATAATGATACATAAATGTATTTATAATGACGTATATGCTATAGGGGTTGATATTTCCAAAACTGGGCACCTAAAGAATGCAAGAAATAATAGTTTGTCAGTTGATGTTGTACCTTAAAAGAGTAATGTTTTAGGGAATTCTTTTCATGTCAGGATTGCCTGTCTATGGAATCTGCTGCCAATAAATCTAAGGACAGAAAAATTACTGTCTCATTTTAAAAATTATCTGGATAAATGGGCTGAGAAAAGGTTTATGATTGCTGACATTTTGGTAGCAGACTCTTTGAAGGCTTTTTGCGGCTGTGAGTTTCGATGTGTGACATTTGACAGTTGGAACAAAGCTGTTGTTATTTAGTAGCTCATGTGATTCATTATAACCATTTATTTAAATTCTCACTGCTTTCACCAAGATTTTGGGTGGTAGAAATAGAGGTGGAATAAGTCTGATGAACCCAAAGCCCATTTTGGTGCCATGTTCTAGTAAAGCTCGTTCGATATCTGATTTCCACAGTTCTGGAACTACAGCTGACAGAAGGGACCCATTGGTGATATGCTGCTCTAGTTCTGCTGTAAATTTGTCACATTATCAGAGGATTTTTAGTTAAATGTTATCGGTGTATGCCTGCCTTTAGTTTTGTATTACCCACAGCCATTTATTCAATTTAAAGATACTTACGTTTTTAAAGTAGAAGCTAATAAAGGAACTACATATGCAACTGAGAATCATTCTTTTAGATAAACTTCCACTGCACCTAGCATTGCTGAGCTGCTGATCCAATATGTACTACTTCATTTGCAGCAGTCTTAGACTAAGTTGCATGCTTATCAATTTACATTCAGGAGTAAAAGTTACTGTTGTTTACTTCTGCTGTTATTAACTGGAACTCAAAGAAAAACTAATTATAAACCACTGAAAATGAACTAATGGGGAAAAACAACAAAATCCTTATTACAAGTTAAGTGATTTTGACTTACTCTTCACCAGAGCTACCAAATACAAACAATTAGTGGCTTAAATAATAAAAAAAAAAAAAATGGATCACATGACCTCTTTTACAAAAAGGCATTTCTCTTTGAAGTGAATTTCAATGAAGCCATTCCTATTAAATTGACTCCAAGAAAAAAAGAGGACAAAAACTTAAACTTTGTTGGTAAATAAGCAAGATGTTATATAGTGCTAGGATATGGTAGTGTTACTCTCGATACTCCAACTAGCTTCTGGGGTTAAGGATAAGAATGTAATATAATGCTAGGGAATGCAAGTGCTATTTGATAAATGAACTAGCTGCTTTAAGCTTATTTCTACACAGTGCTACACTGTTTAACAGGTTTCAGATCTAATTCAAAGTTTATAGGGAAATTTTGCTGTCTAAGCATCTGCTACTACACAGGGCACTGCTAATTGAATATGAAGTTCAATAAACTAAAGAGAGAAATGGTAAATACCTTCACTTGAAGCATGCAACAGTCTTCAGTAGATATACATATGATAGAGTATGTTAAGTAACATGATACACATGTAATAAAGTATGTTAGGCAAAGCGATACACATATAATAAAGTATGTTAAGTAACGCAATACACATATAATAAAGTATGCTAGGTAATGCGATACACATATAATAAAGTATGTTAGGCAATGCAATACACATATAATAAAGTATGTTAGGTAACGCGATACACATATAATAAAGTATGTTAAGTAATGCAATACACATATAATAAAGTATGTTAGGTAACACGATACACATATAATAAAGTATGTTAGGCAATGCGATACACATGTAATAAAGTATGTTAGGTAACACAATACACATATAATAAAGTATGTTAGGTAATGCGATACACATATAATAAAGTATGTTTAGGTAACACGATACACATATAATAAAGTACGTTAGGCAATGCGATACACATATAATAAAGTATGTTAGGTAACGCGATACACATATAATAAAGTATGTTAGGTAACGCGATACACATATAATAAAGTATGTTAGGTAATGTGATACACATATCATAACGCATGTTAGGTAATGTGATACACATATAATAAAGCATGTTAAGTAAAGTAAGAGAACCGAGTGCAGCGATAGTAAGGTTAAAATACCAAAATTTAATTCCAGTGGGTACACACAAACGGATGAGCACTTTCACAATAAATGCTTCTTCAGATCCATCTAAAAAACCCAGAAGTCTGCTCTTTATATAAATGAACCAATTAACCAATCAATAAAAAATACTCATCTACATTTGAAATATATAAAAACAAATAGCTAATAAAAGACAAATAGCTAATAAAAATATACCTAAGTATATATATATATATATATATATAAAAATACATTCATGTAGCAAACATGTATATAAAAAATACATTAAATCATGAACTACATAGTCTAAGTAAACAAAGACACATAGGCATGTAGTCAAAGGTGCATCTGTAAGTAATTAAACATGAACCAACCACACTGTATATACCAAAATCCACAGTAAACAATATTCAGGGGAGGAGGGTGATTGTAAAATGCCTGAGTGTTTTTTATCACCTATATTGCTTATATTATATGTACTGATAAATGTAAATCAGCATTGGGACTAAACAGAGTAGATGTATGAGGAGCATCCAGATTATTTAATGTTCCTACGCTGTTTCAACTTAGGTTTGATTGAAGCTCTATCACTCAAACCATGGACCCTATCTGCCTTTAGTGTGATAATCCAATCGGTCTCCTTGGCTTCTGTGAAGTTCATAACATCACCACCCCTCTTATTGACAATGATAGTCTCCAATACCCAAAATAAAAAAGTGTGATCCCCATCATGGGAAACTACATGTCTCGCTAGACCATTATGTAGAGTGCCCTTCCTCATGTGGTAGACGTGTTCCCTCATTCTGTCCCGTAACGGACGGTTGGTTTTACCAATATAAAAACTTGGGCAAGCCTGACAAGTGGCTAAATATACCACAATGGATGTCATGCAATTAGCATAAACCTTGGTGAGAAAAGTGACATGATCATCCGGATGAATGAAAACCTCACTGCAATCTATAAAAGAGCAGAAATTACAGTGACCACATGGTTTGGTGTATCCAGTATTCGTCATGGTCCTATCGAATCTAGGATAACATAGTAATCGCTTCAGATTACTCTTGTTCCTAAACAAAAAGCCTGGTGTCTCCCCCACGATATTCTTCAGATCATCATCAAAAAGGAGAATATCCCAGTGCCTATTAATGATTTCCTTTAAATGGGGTAAATCAGAAGTAAAGCAGGTGGAAAACTTGACAGGTCTATGGGTTGTGTGATATCCAGTCACCTCATACTGGCTTCTAGGTCCAAAATATGGAGAACCCAGAGTGGTACGTAAGGTTCGTGCCTCCTCTAAGTATGAGTTAATCTCACCATCACTATATCCCCGGATTAATAATCTATTCCTGAGGCTTTCTAACTTTGAGATAAAGCCATTATTGGTAGGGTTGAGTCGCGAGGCTCTAATAGCTTGTCCTTTCATGATATTCTTAAAAACAAAAGGTGGATGCATACTCGACCTTAATAACAGGGAGTTACAATGGCAAGCCTTACGATGGACTCCCGTATTGATCAAGTTGTCCGTTAGTCTCTCAATATATAAATCTAGGAAGTCAATCCTATGTGCTGATGGTAAAAGTAAGGAATGTAGTTAAACTGTTCATGGTTGTTAACATTGATTCCAGCTGTGATGATGTCCCATCCCAGAGAACAAAAAGGTCATCAACAAACCTTCTGTAAAACACTACGTGTCTGCAGAATAAATCATCCTTAAATAGAATATGCTCCTCCCAATGGGCAAGGAACATATTGGCGTAACTATTGTCACATGGTGTGCTCATAGCTACGCCATCACATTGTCTATAAATCTGATCCTGGAACATGAAAAAGTTGTTCTCTAATACCAGTTCTAAAAAATGTACTATCAGATCTATCAGCACCGTAGTGTAATTGCTATGCCCTTTCAAATAATGTGATACATAATCAAGTCCTATATCATTGGGAATCACAGTGAACAAAGAATGGACATCAAAGGTAGCAAAAATGTAATTACATGACTGCCCTTGGTGGCCAATACATTCATATAAATCAATTAAGAACTGATTAGAGTCCTTTAACACTGTAACATTATCATTCAACACACATCTCAGATGTTTTTCTACAAAGACTGATAAATGTTCGGTCGCCCAACCACGGCCGGAGACTATCGGTCTCATAGGTGGGTTCCCCTCATCTTTATGTATTTTGGGGAGTCCTTGTATAATTGGTATAACCGGTGCACGAATCATGAGGTATTCATATAACTCCTTGTTTATCAAATTACTTCTGAATTTATCATTAAGTATATTACTAATGTGATTGACAACTGAATGAACCTCATCAATAAATGTAGGTTCATAGAACTTATCCTGTAGCAATAGGGTCATGGCCTCTACATAAAAAGACATATCCATAACTTCAACTTTACCACCTTTGTCAGCTGGTCTGATAATAATGGTGGGGTCATTCTGTAACTTTCTAAGACACTGTCATTCCTGGAAGGTGAAGTTGTCTCTCCGTCTCTGTCTATTTGTTCTCAAGTTGATATTATAATAGTTATATAATTAATCTTCAGTCAATCTAAAAAATGCTTCAACTAAAGGATGATGCATTGGTACATAATCACTCAAGTTTTTAAAAACAAATTCCCTGGTTTGAGAAAACTCTCCTTGGGAATTATTATACATGAGTTTAAGCATTACATTCCTACAAAATAACTTCAAGTCCATGATAGTGTCAGTTAATCTGCTCTGACTTTTAGAAATAAAATTTAAGCCTCTATTCAAAAGACTGATGTCATCATTAGTTAAATTGACATGAGATAAATTATGTACTAGTTCTTGCTGTTCCACATTTTCTTTAAAGTCTGATGAGGTATGAAATCTCCTGATAATTTCCTCTTCTGTCTGCCCCGACTCATGGAGCATGGTCTGCGAGGACCCTTCTCCATGCGTACGGGCAGAGGAAAAGTTAAATCAAAACTGGTATGGTTATTAGATCCAGTCACAGTGGTTGCTTTTTTAGGTCTAACCACAACCTCTGGTCCTCCCTTTGTAGTAACAGGTCCATCCTTAATAACATGTACTTCAGGGTAAAGGTTGTCCGAGCATGCACTAGGATGAATAATGTGGATGACATCAACAGAATCCTTACAACTGTCTATGTTGGTCTTGGCAGCAGATGATGCCTCCTTAATAGTACATGCAGCATCACTAGTGAAGTCTCCATCAATACAGCCTCTAAGAGAGTTATCCTCCATGGGGGCAATGTCCGTATACGCATTAGCACTGTTTGAATCATTATTCTCACTTGTGCCGTGCGATGTCTTACCGCACATACAACTACCAGTATGATTAGAATACATGTGTCCCCCATCCCTCTTGCAACCCACAACAGTACGTGGGTCCCTACGAGTCAATGGGGGAAGTATATTGGGATCTTGTCCTGACCTGGGCCATAAAAACACATTGCCCAGTTTGAAATCGTTAAGATCCCTAGTGGTCTTATGTCGTTTCTGCTGTAATAGCTTCCTCTCATAAGCTAAAACACAGTCCAATAGGTTCTCAAATAATGGTGTAACCACCTTGTCAGGAAAGTTATTAAAAAGCGCCTGTTGCTTGTTTCTAATGCACTCCATTAACTTGATTTCCTCAGGTTGGAAGAAGTCAATCAACAATTGTAAATACTTGTGACTCACCTCAATATTGAGACGCTGCAATTGCGCGAGTAAGTCCGGATACTCCTTGCCCTGATTTGGCATGGTAAAAACCCTCAAGCCTCATGGGATGATATGCTGCTCGAGGCAGAATTGAAAATGTATCCGCTGTGTTTGAAGCCTTTTAAGCTTCATAAAATCTTTTTCCATGTCATCCAGTGTAGCGTGCAGTCTCTCAGAGTCGATGTTCGATTCAATGACATCATCAGAGGCAGCCACACAATCAAAAAACAAGGAGGCACTCACTGTTTCTTTCAGGTACCTTTGGAATCATGTCTGTAGGGCTCCCGTCCCATGATCATCACTTCTCGGAACGTAATCCAATTCAATATTTGCCATAATTAAAACCAAACCTTACTCTTGTGGAGGGTAGAATAAAAAGCAGGAAAATAAATAACAAACAAAGTCTAATGCTCCACAAGTAAACGCTGCAACTCCATGAATAGTAAAACAAATAAATATTGTAAGAGAACCGAGTGCAGCGATAGTAAGGTTAAAATACTAAAATTTAATTCCAGTAGGTACACACAAACGGATGAGCGCTTTCACAATAAATGCTTCTTCAGATCCATCTAAAAAACCCAGAAGTCTGCTCTTTATATAAATGAACCAATTAACCAATCAATAAAAAATACTCAAATATATAAAAACAAGTAGCTAATAAAAATATATCTAAGTATACATATATAAAAAATACATTCATGTAGCAAACATTTGATGAATTGTTTATATGTCACTAGTGCATGAGGAAACTGTTTAACACTGAAAGCTGACATATTTTCTACATTATAATAAAGTTCATTATTTTACATTGACAGAAATAAAGAAAAGCTTCTTAACATTCATCTGTGCTAGTTATCTATGCAAAACTGTTCAACAGTACAGTCAGCAGATGTTTTCCTAAGGTTTACAGTCAATTAAATCATGAAACAACTAAATAAAAGATGAGCAATCAGTCTCTTTTCATAGAAGACCCCAGTGGTTGAGCTGCAGCTTGTATATTTAAAATGCATTAGGATACACAGAGAACAACCTTTTATATAGAATTGGGTATGTGATCTCATAGCTGTGAAGGTAAAATGTAATTAAAGCCCTTACCATGTATATGTGTAACTGCAGATATGTAATATAGCTTTGTACCTTTAAGGAGTGCCTAATCTCATATGCTCATAGGTAAGTACTAGGCCAGGTGCCCTTATGAGCTATTTTAAACCTTGCCAATTTTCCTCTAAGGTGAGAATCATACCCTTGTGTCTGTGAGGTAAACATCTTTAATCATTAAAGTAGCATCCAACCTCCTGCTAAAATGTCACCCCATATTTTACATGGGTGTCACATTGGGTTTGACATTTGTCTAGCGTTTCAGGGTAGACATGATTTACAACTGTTAATCTATTTTTTGCATCAGCTACTAGTGGTTCATAGGTAAATACTAGGCTATTAGTTGAAGACAGTTACAAAAGTAATCAATAACTCGAGGTCAGATCCAAACCTGCACCTTGTATCTGTGAAGTAAAAACTTTAGTCACCATGCCAGCTCCATCCCTACATACTGAATATGATGTGTCCCAGTTACACGTGTTAAGTTATTAGTAGCTTTTCTGCTATGCTGCCATTTTATGTGTTATTAAAGTCATACTTTGGCTTTGAATGTTGGAGTCTAATGCCATTATTAGCAGCTCCTAGCAAGACAACTGGGTAATCAGAGGTGCACATTGTGACTTGGTGTCAGAACCAGGAACGTTTTCATATAAAACAACCAACAACGCAATTCAGAGCAGAAAAACTATGCCACACAGTCAAGCAGACAGCATATAAAAAAATGTCCGACAATTGTGGATTGAGAGACTTGCATGTTTTTGAATTGTAGTGAAACTGATAAACAATGGTGAGGAAATCCAGACAAATACTTTATGCGACAGGCAAACAAGTGGACACCACTTACAACTAATTTTCATTTACTCAGGGTCACAGTTCCACATGTGAGTCAGTCATAAGTAAGCTCAATGAAATTTTGTGCCAAAGGGAAATGCTATTCATGAAAGTCATGCTTTCAAAGATGTATTCAGCCTAAAGCTTTTCTCAGTCACTTGTATGATCTGAGAATTCTGGATTTGACTAAATTAAAAAAAAGGATCAAATCGCAGAATAGAGATCAGGACTGTTGATGCTGAAGTGTCTCAAAAGTTAGAGTCAGAAGTAAATTTAACTTTGGAAATGCAAATCAGATTACTAGAGTGGTGAACTAGTCAAGAGAAGAAATGCTAATATGAATATACTGCAAATGATGTATGTGAGATAAAATGGCAAATTCAATAAAATAGCATGATACAGACAACAGCAAGCATGTGTCTGAGAGTGAATGTAAGTCTGAGAAATGCACGAGATGTAACAGTATATATGCTAATTCAGACTAGTGTGTTGAACGTGGTAGAAGCTGTAAGAAATGCAACAAGATCGACACATTTTGCTGTCATTTATAAAACAAAGCTCACAAAAGAGGTGGCCACTGAAAATAAAACTGAGAATAAATGTACAGAAAGCATTTTTCCAAATGTTCTGGGTTCAGTGGCAGTTATGAGAAACTCTGAAACAGACTGATAAGTCAAACTCCAGATTCATGAAATCCCGTTAAGCTTTAAAACAGATATAAAGTCCAATGTTACGGTGTTATCTGTGCTACATACAGAAGCATCTTGAAGTATGCCACATGAAGCAGAGATGGAAATTTGTAGATCTGCATGCAAATGCAAGGGCATGGAATGAGTTCTAGAAATGTTAGAGTGGAAAATGTGAGTTAGAGTTGATTGCCAGAATAAATAAAATTAATGGAGATGCTTTTTGTGAAGCTAGTTTACCTAACTGTGAGCCAACAAGAATGAAGTCACTATACTCTACCCCTTGACCAAACCCACATAGGTGTCATTTCCAATATTCTACAAAGTTGGAGGCAAATATGGAAACTCTTGGTGTGATTGAATGCGTTACTGAACTAATTGAATGGTTTGCTCCCATAGTTCCAGGCAAGAATGCCAGTATAAGAATGTGTGTTAACTTAAAAATGTAAATGATGCATTTATGATAAGAATCCCCAGGATTCACTAATCTTCCGTGTAAGACTAAATTAGTCTTACACGGAATAGTCAGTCTAAGAGTAAGATGGCAGCGCGCCATTCATATTAATGAGGGTGCACTGCCTCAACTCTAAAACTAACACGGAGCGTGAACAAGTGTAGGGGGTGTGTCAGACTGCTGATCAGTCCAAAAATCTACGCCCCTGCAAGTTTGAAACTCGGGAAATGTCTAGTTACATGAGCAAGTCTGCTGACATGTGTACATTCTAATACTAAACTCCCCCATATAGTAAACCCCGTACAAATATAAAAAGTAAAAGAATTTTTTTTTAATTCCAGATATAGCTGCCCTTATTTGCGTGTGTTTGCTCATTGCTTAGCTACAGTTAGCAGTTTAGACACCAAAGAGGATAATAAGAAAAATATATGCAAATTAAGTGGAATAGTGATAGCGTAGTGGTTAGAGCCTTCGCACAAAGAGAAGGCATTCCCGGTTTGAGTCCCACCACTACACTTTTCATTTTCTGCTGGAAATCTGTATACAAAAATATTTCCTGACATGTATTATTTAAAGTTTTGCAAAAAGCATTGAAATGTTATATGTAGTAGTGAACGAATTTTACATACATACATATATATATATATATATATATATATATATATATATATATATATATATGTATATATATATATATATAGGAAGGTGAAATGGTTATGCATACTGATGCATGAGTAAATAATTTTAAGCAATGTAAAGCACTGCTAAGCACATTTTACCAGTATTGAGCATATTTATATTTAAGTGCTCGTAGCTGAGCACTGCGTTAACAAGTGCAATGTCCTCGTAGCTGAGCACTGCGTTAACTAGTGCAATGTCTTTGCGTGGAGCTGCGCATCGTGCAAACTAGCACAGACAGAACATGTTTGTGCGTAGCTGCACACCACGCTAACCAGCGCAACGTCATGCAACATTGAGCAACGCTGAGCAATGTCAGGCAAAGTTGAGCAAAGTCAGCTAAACATGGCCACCCCTCCTTCACTGTACCTTAACCATTGAGGTCTGGCCAGTAGGAAAATAAAAAACAGTGACAGGGATCAAACTCGGGATACTGTGCACTATAGGCACAGTACATAACCACTAAGCCATGACAGTATTTCATAACCATGCACTTTCAACAGACACATATCTATCAAAGGAATATTAAACATTGCTAACATCAGCTAAGCAGGTGTGCCTACAGCTGAGTTTTTTCCAAACTGGCCAGTCACAAATAAGTGCGGGGAAATGAGGCATATTTAAGCTCCACAGGTGGGAATACTTGCCATAACTGGTTGTAGCTCACTTCTGCAGTCAGCATGGCTGGGGTTAGAGAAGGCACTCGATTTCGAGCACAATGTTAGGGCATTGAGGAGACCAAAGTAATGGTTTGGCTCCTTGTCCACAATCACGAGGAAAGACTCCTGCGGGGCCAGTACCAGGGCACCCAATACAAAATGGAGGCCTAGAACTGTCTAGCTCATGATCTCACCAGTGCCACTGGCATTCCTCAGTCTGGGGAGCAGGTCAGGCACCATTACTCTGATCTGAAGCGACGCAAGGAGGATCAACTGGACCAGTGGATCCAGGAGGCCTGTGGGATGGCAAATGCCCCAGTACTGAGTAAGTAGCCATTGTATTAAGTATTTAAGAATTGCTATTCTTGTCTACACTATGGATAGGTATGTCTCATTATCACTGCATTTACTTCACAGCTGCAGGTGTCTGGGCTATGAATCAGCAAGCCCATGAAGATAGGCTGCAAAGGCTGCATCACCAGGCAGGTTAGTAATTATTCTGCATGTACTGTTATATAAAATAAATGAGAGAGCCTTCAAAAAAGTGTTTTAACCCAATAAATAAAGGTATAATAATTCTTTAATAATTATTCTCCATGTACTGTTATATAAAATAAATGAGAGAGCCTTCAAAAAAGTGTTTTAACCCAATAAATAAAGGTGTAATAATTCTTTAATAAAGGTATAATTCCTGGAGTGCGTCTGTGTGATTTTCTTTGATATGTTGTTGTACTGTTGCATTTTAGAAATAGTACTGTTGTATTAAGCAGTGTTAGTTAACCCACACTTGGGTAGGCCCATATAAAGTGGATGAAGGGAGTGCCAGTAGCTTTTAAGCATATTCACAGTCCTCAACTGTTGGTTCATGGCTAGCATGTACAGGTTAATCTGGCACATGAGTAGCTTGGTATTGTGTTCCCCAGAAATGTCAGTGTCCTGCCAGAAATGTAGGGAGCTGTTAACATATAACTGATAATTTCACCTGAACATATCTAGGTAATTATATGAAAGTAGAGCTGTCAGTGTACCATCACAGCAGTAGTGTGTGTGAGAAACTCTCAAAATATGTAGCAGTAACATCTGCATCCTGGATAGCTTGTATGTCAGATACAGCTCATGTATATAATGATCTAGCAAAATCCAATTGCACAATAGAAGGACATTGGGGTAGTGTAATAATACATGTAAGGGACATATAACTGCAGTTAATAGGAATATAGTGTAAACTAGAAGGATATATAAGTTGTTAATTCAGCTTTCTTTTCCACCCTACTGCATGTGCATAAAAAATGCAATTCCACACCTCAATGGGTATGTCTAATCTCAAAACATTTGTTGGGACATATGTCCTATTGGTTTATAAATATTTGCATTCATTTCTATGCATGTGCCCTGCTCAAATACCACAATATTGGTGGCCTGTTGCCAATAATTAAACCTGCATGCTGTTGTAATGTCCACTATTGTTCTATATATGCATGTGTTATGCTTGCTTTACAACTGTTGAAACTCTGGTGTGTTGGGTTATTGGGAATACTTCTGCATGCTGTTATAACTAACTGGGAATGCTGTTGACTGTTACTAACCCATATCTTTATTAAATTCTCCAAAACATAGTTCGTATGGGAAGGCCATTCCCAGTGGACCCACTTGTCCCACCTCAGCTGGCCCACCAGCAGGTCCGGTGCCCAGCCTGGGACTTCCTCCTCCATTGGCCCTGTGCCACCTGTGGGTGGAAGCACTGCAGGGGACGGGGCTCGGCCCCCCTGTGCAAGCCTGGGCAGAGGAAGGCCACCTATCACCCTTCAAACGGTCCGGGCTGTGGTGCGTAGAGAAATTGAGCGTTTTGTTGCAGAATGTCTACGCCAGCTTGAGGAATGAGTGGTGCAACTCCCGGGTCAGCCTGCCCCTCCTACACAGCCCCCAGCACAGCCACCCTCTGGGCTGTGAAGGTGCAGTGGTGACTGTCCATGGGTGGGGATCTCAGTTCCACTGTTGCCATCTGTGGGCTCATGGGCTTGCGATTTCCAAACATCCCTCCCCGTCAATGGTGTTCACCCACCACGTGTCATATTCTGCCACTGTATGCATCTTGTTTGTCTTGTCTGTTTACCTCCCAACCTACCTCCCCAAATATACCTACTTCCCCTACCCCACATTCCACTCTCACCTGAAAAAAAAGGGGCAATATGCTCCCCAAAAAAAATTACACCCCATACATAGCTGCCCATTTTGCACACATCCCCTGGACACATAAAATGTAATTTAATTGGCATTACAACATACTTTGTTGTCCTCACCCCTCTCTCAGGGGTTGAAGGTTTCATATTATTATTATTATTATTATTGCATATATAGTTCCCAGATGAGTGCAAACTAGGAGCCATAATCGAGACTACTAATGATGTGGACATCATACAGAAGGGCCTCACTGAGACAGATGCCTAGTGTCAAAGCCATGGCCTCAAGCTCAATGCCAACAAGTGCATTGTCATCCACTTTGGTAAAAACACTGTACCCATGAACTACAACATAGGTGGTAGTATACTTAACATCAAAAGTGTGATAAGATACCTTGGGACACAGGTGAACAGTAGACTCTCCTTTGATAATCACATCGCTACAGTAGTCAGGAAATTCTTCTACGGGGCACACCTCATCACAAAAGGTGTCTCATGCAGAATAAAAGAGGTCATTGTTCCCCTCTACTCATCACTCATTAGATCCATTATAGAGTACAATGTCCCTTTTGCTATGTACCTCACAAGACATCTACAACAACTGGAAAGCCTGCAGAAATACTTCACAAAGAGGATTAGCGGCCTCAAATACATGCCATACACAGACCATCTCAAAACACTACAGCTTTACTCTGTCGCATATCGCCTACTCAGAGGTGATCTTTGCCTAACATACAAAGCTATGTCAAACACAGAGCTGTTGGACATCCTCCACTTAAAGAAATCCCAATCCCTCCGAGCGTCGGCCCCAATACCCAGACTGAAATACTAAAGGAGGGGGTGTATCCATTTTCATAAAGGATAGCCACACCTCCAGGTTAGTGGCACAGCACGAGGCCTTGGAGACCATGCAAGTACAACTAACATTGGGCAAAGCTGCTTGTCAGATCGTAGCCTGCTATAGATCACATACCTTGTCTCAGGACCCTTACTCAGTATTCCTGAGAACACTGGGAAATATAAAGGTCCTACCAAACACCATGATATGAGGAGATTTCAACTACACAAACATTGACTGGGAGAATTACTCAAATACAAAGTCCTTTGCCCAATGCTTCCTAGAGTTTATAAACTCAAATGGCCTGGAACAGCTGGTCACCACGCCCACTAGAGGTGACAACATACTGGACCTGATCATCACCAACATGGGGGATCAGTGTTCCACACCAGAGGTAAATCCCTCGCTGGTAATATCAGATCATGAAGTAATCACACTGGACATCCACATCCCGACCCCCCCAGTCAATAAAACCACTGTGAAAAACTTTTCAAAAGCAAACTTCACACTTCTCAAGACCAAAGTGGAAAGTTTCAAAGCCCCCTTGCTACAGGATAATGATATCCAATCTGCAGAATCCTTTACAAGTGCATTCTATGAGCATCTACAGGGATGCATGGATCAAGCCATCCCAATTAAAACCAAGACTCACTCTTCCAAAAAGAAGAAACCAATCTGGTGTTCCTTGCCCATAAATAAGCTATACAACAGAAGGAGGAAACTAACACATGATAGTGCAAAATTCCAAAAAGGAAAGGCATCACTGATCATTATTAGCAAGAAACTACGATCGCTCATAAAATAATCCAAGTCCAGTTTCTAAAGAAAAATTGGCAAGGAATCTAAAGATAACCACAAAACCTTCTTTAGCTATATCAAACATTTAGGTGGCAACTCTCAGACATGCTTTCAGCTACTGCAAAATGCCAAAAAATATACTGAACCAAGTGACATTGCCAACATCCTGGTGGACAAGTTCAGTGCAAACTTCACCCCCCCCTCACCCCCAAAAAGGCCTGTGTCCATCTCAGAAGAATGCAGAGTCCCAGCCTTCATGGACATGCAGGTAAAAACAGCCCTCTCCAAAGCTAAGAACGTAGCTTCAATGGGACTGGATGGTGTCCCAGGCTGCGTCTTACACAAGCTCCAAAAGGAACTAAACCCTCACCTACATTCATTGTTCAGATTCAACCTTACCACAGGCTATGTACCCAAAGAATGTTGTACAGCAACAGTCATCCCGCTCCACAAAGGTGGTGCCACAACAGAACCTGGGAACAATCGCCCTATAAGCCTGACCAGCCTGGTCTGCAAAGCTATGGAGCGAATTATCATGGAACTCATAAACAGAGACATTGGGAACCTCCAGATACTGGACCTTACCCAATTTGGCTTTGTTAAAGGCAGATCCTGCCTCCTAAACCTAGTTGACTTCTTTGAAACAGTTACCAAGGCCATAGATGAAGGGAAGGTAGTCCACACAGCCTACCTAAACCTCACTAAGGCCTTTGACACCATTCCCACTCTGGCATCATAGACAAGCTTACCAGCTTGAACATTAACCCCTATGTCACGAGTTGGGTGGCCAACTGGCTCATGGATAGAACACACATGGTCAGAGTTGCAAGTGCCATGTCTGACTCTAAACCAGTCACAAGTGGCATCCCACAGGTCTCAGTCCTGGGACCCCTGCTGTTCAGTATATATGTCTCTGAGGTACAGGCAAGCATGGGAGGACTATGGGTGACCAAGTTCCCAGATGACTGTAAACTGGGGGCCATAATAAACTCTCTGGCTGACACAGACATCCTCCAGAAAGGTCTTACAGAGACAGATACCTGGTGTCAAAACCATGGCCTCAAGCTGAATGGCAAAAAATGCATAGTCATCCCCTTTGGAAAAAACAAAGTGCCCACAAATTACCACATAGGTGGTAATCCACTAGGTACGGAAAATGTAATTAGGGACCTGGGGACCCAGGTAGATAGTAACCTCTCCTTTGATAATCACATTGGCAAAGTGGTTAGTTATTCCTTCTATGTAGCCCACCTAATCATGAAAGGGTTCACTTCTAGATCAAGAGAGGTCATTGTGCCCCTCTACTCATCACTCATTAGGCCCATAATAGAGTACAATGCCCCATTTGGTATGTACCTTAATTGGTACATGCAACAGCTGGAAAGACCACAGAAGTACTTCAACAAGAGGATCATGGGCCTCAAAGAGATGCCCTATGCAGCTCGATTAAAGAAACTCCAGCTCTACTCAGTTGCTTACTGCCTGCTCAGATGTGATCTATGCCTGATGTATAAGGCCATGTCCAACCCGGAATTAATGGACATGCTCCACCTCAAGAAAAACAAATCTCTTAGAGCCACACACTCCAGTGAATTAAACCTCAGCAAAGCAATAAACAGGATGTGCTGGAGAGATACATTCCTGTCCCAGAGACTTCCCTTCTCTGGAATAGAATCCCAGCTGATGTTAGGCAGAGCTCCTTGCAGACTCTCTTCAAAGAGGAATCTTGATGAGTGGCTGGGAAATTGTAAATTTACCCCTGGGATCACTTCAGTGGCCCTGCTAGACAGAGGTCCAGGAAACTAATTTAAAAGGGAAGCGAAAGCCAACACATTCTGGCTAGGCTTATAAATGCCCTTGGGCAGATAGCCTAGTACCTACCTATGGACCTATGAACGTACACACTCTAGGGACCTAAACCTTGTCACCACAATAAACAGAACATGCTGGAGGGATAGATTCCTGTCCCACAGATTTTACATACTCCAGATTAAACTACTTATCTGTATCAAACAAAGCTCCTCATTAGCACTCTTCAAGGAAAATCTTGATTATTGGGTGGGAAATAGGAAATTCACCCTGGGGATTACTTCTGTGTCTCTGCATGACAGTGACACAGGAAAATACATTTCTTGGGTGGCAAAGGCCAGGATACCTTTTTGGCTGGCCTTGTATAGGCCCCAGGGCCGATAGACTATTACCTACCTATGAACCTATAAACCTTTGAGCCTTGCCTAAAAATGGTGATATGGGGACAGCACGAGCCTTGGCCAGTATTCAGAAGCATAGGTGCAACAGGTGCAAACCATCTGTAGTGAAGCAACAAGGCTTGTCTATCATGTCATCACAGGCAGACAGAGACTGGATCCCCTTTGAATGACACCAGAAGCTCAGCCAATTGTTGAAGTTTATCATCTTTCTGTTATATTGCAGTATCATGTAGGTGAAGGTAAGATGCTACTCAAGGTTTGAACCTTTGTGTGCCAGCATGTGGTGCATCAACCCATATATGACATGGTCATGGCCTATGCATACAGTACACTCACAATACACGTAGTATGATAAGCCTGCTGAGGTTAGCAAATGTGAAAAAAACCTTTGTGCAAACTGTCAGCAAGTAATGTCTGTATTGCATCCTGTACCTCCATATTGCTTGCTGAAGTGTAAAGACGTACTTAGTTTGGATTAAAAACACTGCACTTGCCAACTGTGTGTGTCTCCCTGGGGAGAAGCAACCTTTTTGGAAACTACTCAAACACCTTAAAAGTGGTATACTCATCTTTGTCAAGTCTGATGATGTCACCATCCTACAAATTTACCTGTGGAAAGGTGGAATCCCAGTAAAGTGTTTAGTGCGCTGTGTAAATGCGTACTGCTGTAGTATCATAATGTAGTCAGGTAGGGGTTTAAATCCTGCACTTGCCAACTGTGTGTATGTGTGCATCACTGGGTAAGAGCAACCTTTTTGGTGACTACTCAAACACCTTAAAAGTGGTATACTCATCTTTGTCAAGTCCGATGATGTCACCATCCTACAAATATAACTGTGGAAAGATGAAATCCCAATGATGTGTATAGCAAGTTGTGTAAATGCATACTGTTATAGTATCATAATGTAGTTAAGAAACAGTTTGAATCTCGTATTTGCTGACTGTGTGTATGTGCTCCAGGTGTGTAACACTGTTGGCCAATGTGGAGTGGGTTTTGATTTTTATAGTGTATGACATATCACAATGACAACTGCATGTGCATTACACATGTAAGGTAGCTTTGGGGCAAATTCATATACATACATGTGACCTCAAGTATTTCATAGGTGGGTACTCTGCTTTCTCCATGAAACCTGTTCCAAAGCAAGCAAAGTCTGGCAAAGATGACTAATCATTCTAGGTGTAAAACAACCTCTGTGGATCTGCATGCAAACCCTTTATTGCTTATGTGCTTCACAGAGGGATTTCCAAAACCCTTTGGTAATGTGATTATCAAAGGAGAGATGACTTAACACATGGCTCTATGTATACATTAGTACCTGTTCCACATTTTTGGGGCTACTACCTATGTGGTACTCTGGGGATACTTTGTTTTCTAAAAGTGGATAACTATGCTTTCTTAGGCTTATAGCTTTACAGCATGAGTTTGACACCAGGTATCTATCTGTATGATACCCTTTTGGAGGATGTGTGTGTCATCTAGAGAATAAAGTATAACCCACAGTATGCATTTTCATCAAACGTGGGCAGACATATCCCTACTGTGTTTGCTTGTACTTAAGAAAGCTATATGCCAAACAGGAGTGGTCCCAGGTCTGAGTGCAGGTGAGTACCACTTGTTACTGGCATAGAATAGTACATGGAGGCTGCAAATGTTACTGTGTGCCCTACATCTGTGTGTCAGTTGTCAAGCCATCATCTAACAATCGTTTATGGTCAATCTGTTGAGATTATGTCTAATACCAGTATGTGGGATGGGTATGATTTGCTGGTAAGCTATAGCTTGGCTGTGTTGACCTCTCCTCCCTCACCTATAGCCTTGTTGACTGGCTTGAAGTCTACTAGGTGTAGGAGCCATGATCTGGCCTTTAGAGAACCTAAGTGGGTATGGTGCAGTGTTTGCAGGTTCATATTGTCTCTGTTAATGAGTTCCATAATGCTTTGCTCCATAGCCTTCTAGATAACATTGGCCTGGCTTATAGGTTGAGAGTTTCCAGGACCTGTAGTAGTTCTACCCTTAATCAATTTATGTTAACATTTGCACTGGGTGTGACGTGGGTGGACAGGTTTAAGAATAAGTATATTAAAGGGTCAGGCCAGGTTTGAAGGTTAGTAGACCATGCCAGATAGGCAGGATTAAGTTGGTTTGTACATGTGCTGAGGAGGGATGCAGAGTATATTGTGAAATAGATGCTAAGGATTAAGCCGCCAGGTAACATGAAAGAGGAATGCCTAAGATGAGGTTTATGGCTGTGGTGAGAGAGGACATGCAGGTGGATGGTGTGACAGCGCAAGATGCAGAGGGCAGGAAGACATGGAAACAGATGATGTACTGTGGCGACCCCTAATGGGAGCATCCAAAAGGAGTAGAAGACGTTGTAGCTCAACCCTTGTGGATTGTGAACACCATTACCGTACGTCATTCCATATGTATGTAACCTGTATAGAGGCTCCATCTGGACAGAGCGTTTAGGTGAGTGATGACTTCATATGTCAGCTTGTGTATGACACAGCCAGGGACACTGTCCAGTACCATTGCCACTGTGGTGTGGACCTTGTTAAACAGATGTTTTAACTAGAGTGTCTGTGAATCATCAGGTATTACGTTCTGCAGGTCTGGAAATGTGGCCCTTGTATAGCGACAGGGTGGAGAAATCCGCATTCAAACTGTCTGACAAGGAATTGGTAATGTCAGTCAGATAAGTGTACTTTGTGACCATTTACATTAACTGTGACCCAATCTGAGAATTCTCCTGTAGATTATGAACAACAGTAAAGAAAGCTTTAGTGTTGTCTTTGGAATCGTTGCCATTTTGTATTTTGAAGCTTGCCTTGTATGTTTATCGAGGGACTGAATTGTCCAAATGAAGCTAACCAGAGAGGTTATCCCTTCTTGGTATGTAACTCTTTTTTGGTATAACATCACACCTTCTATTATATATTTAGTTTATGGCGGGGGTCCATGAGACTAATGCACTTTTACTGTATAAGTGAGAATTTCTTGTGTTTCTGATAGCACAGTCCATGCAACCCTGTAGGTGAACAGTGTGCATTAATACAGGATTATGGAGCTGGGACAGTGTTAACCTTAGTAATGCAAACCAATGAGAGATAGGAACAACATCATCACCCACAGCACAGTGTCAACCCATGTCATACACACACATGTGTACTCAAGTTCCAAAATGTGTGTAGTACAATGCATACTGACCACCAATAGAAACTATGGAGTGTTAACACTGGCCAATACAGGGCATGTCACCCTGCCCATGTGTCCAATATGCACATACATGCAGATAGGACACCTCCACCATTTTCACAAATGAACACCTGCAAACCTGTGCTGCACACACCCCACACTTACTGTCGACTGTATAACACATGCTGACACAACTACACACATCAGCCAAGTGGCACATATGCAAACAAAACACAATTGGGATAAACACTGGTGGAAACAATACAACATTGTTAATTACAGCTTTAATGCATCATGCCTGCTCAGCTACACCTTCAAGGATATCAGTACACTTTACTGCTGACAGCATGCTACACATTCAACCATTGCTATACTTTATCAAAGTCACCCTGTGCGTCAGCACCATGTTAGCCTGTTCCTGCATCAATGTTACAGATGACAGGAGATGGCACAGGTTTCATCATATGCACAGGTTGTGTTGTTGGTTTGCCAGAGGCCTACACTGAGCCATACAATCGACATGTGTGTGTGAGTGTGTGTGTGTTAGGGCCATGAGTACTGTTATGGGACAATGTTGATGTAATGTGTGCGGGTATGTGTTTGCCCTAGGTTTCTGTTTTATGTGTGTGTGTCTGCATGCACACAGTTCCACCATGTGGCTGCCATATATGGGGATTTGTGGGACAGCTACAGACTGTACCAGGCAGGCTTTACAGATCACCATCTCTGGCCATGGATACGGAACCTGTGCCTGGCAGGGGTGCTACAGACAGTATCAGGTACTAATCCAGACTGGCTACTATCCTCAGAGGTTGACATATGTCCACTGGATCCAGGTTCCTGCTGGGACTGGCCAGAGCCATGTGCATGTGGTCTTCTAGGATGGTCTATGGACAGCACCCCCAACATTGCTGGGGCTGGTACTGGCACTATGGGAGCGGCTGTGACTAGCTGGATGTCCACGGCGACCTCCAGCTGCTAATGTTGCTGGCATACATCCATGTTGACGTCTCAACTGTCCCACACTGTCCTGACACATGGACATGACATTGTGTAGGACATCCAATGTCTCACCCCAACGTCTATCAATGACCTCAATGTAATTATGTATGGCACCTGCTAGGTCATGGATACTGTAATTTACAGAGGTGTTATAAGCCCTCTGTGCCCTTAGTCCCTGTCTGGTGTACCACTCCATTCATGCCTGTGCCTCCATGACAGCCTGGACCATGTGTATGGTTGAAAGAGTTGTGGCATGTCTGCCAGGGGCATGATGACCAGCAGTGCTCTGACGAGAACCCCTGGGCATCTGCCTATGTGGTACCTTTCCAGACATCTGGCTATGGCTGCTGTGTCCTGATACATGTGCCATAGATACCACACTGTCCTGGCCAGTGCCAACCATGCACTGTCCCTCAGCTAAGAGCAATGGTAATGATGGATGTACAGACAGTATGACTGTGTGCATGGATGGGGTGGAGACTTGTGTACTGTCAATTGGTGGCCTAACGACAGACCCTGACAAACCTGCCTGTGCCTCAACACACCTATCCTCATGATCACTGTCTGTCTCAGTGACATCAGGTTCCCTGCTCTACTGAACCAGCCCCACCTCAGCACATGTGAGAGGAAAACAGGAAACACACTTTAAGACCTGAACATGATGTCAGACCACATGCACACATGCACATGCACACATGCACACATGCACACATGTACACATGCATACATGAACACATGCACACATGCACATGCGCACATGCATGCATGCAAGTGCACACATGCACACATGCACATGCACACACGCACACACACACATGTGCACATGCACATGCACACATGCACATGTGCACATGCACACATGCACACGTGCACACATGCACACATGCACACACACAAATACACTCCTCCCTAAAGCACACACACACACACACACACACACACACACACACACACACACACACACACACACACACACACACACGCACACACACACACATACACAACATCAGCAATTTCAGAACATACACAATAGCAGATGATGGTGGGGTACAGTATCACAAGCAAAACAGTCATATCACACATGTCAGCATGCAGGACATGTGTTGCTCAACAGCATGCATTCCAAGTGTAGACAGTCCTTGTTACTAACACTATACATGGCTTTGATGCATGTGTTTTGTTATTAGGTGATTGGCCTCCCCCTGGAACACAATGCATACATGGACACAACATTGCTGTGCAAGTATTCAAAACTCTGTAATGTTCTGTGCACCATAACTCACAGGTCTACATACCATGGCTGGATGTGTATCTGTGTGTCAGCTAGGTATCCAATGATGATTACAGCCTCTGTGTCTTTAGCAAATAATTGTGGACACAGTTTTAGCACATGCATGATGAGTATTCACACAACATCATCAGTGGTGCATGTATAGTTGATGGAATACCATTCACCCACATACCCAATGTACAGTAGTTATGGTGAGTGTAGATCATATTGTGGACATGCCAGTGTCATCCATGACATGGCATGCTAAAACACAACTGCATATTTAAACATCACACATACCCAATGTGCGTCATATGACCTAGCCACTCAATAGCATCACAAGACATATATGTGTCAGTTGTGCAAATGGTGATTGGTATGCATATTGTTTGGAGGTGCATATGTTTGCACACACACAACACTGAGGTGTATTGCAATGAAAGCTATGTGTAGTACTGTGGTTACAATAACTAGATGGGGTATAGTACCATAGGCCATCATCATGAAGCATCATGTGGTCATTCAAGGCTACAAATGTTTCCCAAACGAGCACTAATCATGCTGTACTGGAATGGTACTACCGTGGCTACATTCACCATTTCACAACCAGTTGTTACATGGGTTTGTAAGGAGTCCAGTAAGGAGCATTCCCTGACATGAATGTTGTAGTGTGTTGCAGAGTTTTTAAATGCCCCATGATAGGCCTCTACCCCTCAGGTATATTATGTGTAATGTGTGGATGAGATTTTGGATACTGGAGTGTGTCTTTACAGAGGGTTTGTGAATCCTTTATGTGTAGCATGTTAAAATGCTCTGTGTATGACATAGTTGTGTATGTTATGTGCATGTTGAGTATCAACTTTGCCTATCCAATGGTCACTACAATGTAGCCACATTTGTTTGAGATGATCTGGGTATTGCATGTGTTTGAGGCAGCTAATCACATTAGTGGGATGTGCGTGGTCTTACACCAAACATGCACAGCATGCATTATGGGTAGGTGTGTTACATGTGTACGTGGCCTACACCTTAACTATGACATGCACTTTTTATTTACAATAATAAATGTAGAACACACTCACCAGCATCTGTCCGCTGCCTTGATGTCACCCCAGAGGGACCTACATAGAGATGAGACAGTTTGTCAGTGGCCACAACTGTGGCATTGCAACTGTGTGTTTGGAATCTTACAGTAGAACAACAGTTTACATTCACAGGCCTACAGATTATGTTCCAAATGATCAGTATTGCACAGCAATAGGCTCCACATCTTCTAACTACACACTCCACATCTCACATATGCATGATCTACCAATACAGATAACAGTAGTCTACAGATATGCCATGTTACCTGCATGCTCCATGTGTGGTTGCTGGGTGGCTCCAACCTCCATCATGGTGTATGTCTGCTGCTGTTGTTGTTGGGCAGGTGCCACAAGGCTCAGGAGCAGCTCCTCCACTCTGGTGAGGGAGGGGTGGATATTAACACCACCTCCTGTTGCAAGCTGTTGTCTCTGCACATCAGAAGCATGCTGATGGACATGTCTGAGTAGATCACTGCAGTGGTGGCGTACCTGCTCATATGTCCGGTTATGCAGGCCTACCTCATTTACCCTCCGGACAACATCTTGCTACATTGCAGTATGCTCCTTCTGGTTCTGGCTGGTTCGTGAGAACATTAGACTGTAGTGCTGAATCATACAGCTAGTAATGATCTCATCTTCAGCACTACTGTAGCTGGGATTTCTGTGATGTGCCATGATCCCTGGAAGACATAAAGAAAAAATATGTCTGAGCAAGTCATATGGCACATTTAACAGTATACAGTACAGATATCACTGAACTGCCATATATAGCAACCGATTAGCTAACTGAGAGTGAAACACTTTAACTACCACTTATGACTGCTCACCCCACAACTGCTTGAAAGTGCCTGGCTCACTCTATCTAATGAACCATGTTCTGCACAGCAACAAAATAAAATCACTATATAAGACTATACAAGAGTACCTGGCACACTGTATGCAACACAATGCACCACCTAGTCAAAGCAGATATACATCAAGCTGAGGTGTAAAGAAATATGTCATCCATCTCAATGAGTGTAATGTCCAGTAAATGCATTACTATTATACCATACAACTTGTAATGGCAAACCCGTGGCCAAAATATGTGCACAATTGGGAATATAGGTCGCATACTGCTGTAATCCACTATAAATGTTGCTAGATATGCAGTTATATGTTTTACCACACATATGACAGAGGACATGTTACAGACATACCCACACACACATATCAAACATAATTACAGGACACAAAGATATGGCAACCCAGATAAGCTTTACGTGTGTACTATACAGTACTGTGTGTCAGTACATACAAAACATTAATATTGGGGAATGTAATCTGTGATGAATACAGAGACCACACAAAACAGTAGATGCAAGCAATGTGGACATACACCATACTTTACTATACAGGCCCAGAGCTTCAGGTAGTACTACAGTACACACAGGATTTGGATTCAACATCAGTACCAATCAATAATCATATATGTAGTGCTTTAGCCTCCAATGACACACCCCAGTTAAAACCAAGGGACTTAATCACACTGTATGCTATAGCACTTTTTCTGCCTAGCAACAGAATATGCGGCTTTTGCTGGGATCAAAGCAAGGACCCATAATACCATGACTTAAACAGTTTCCCACTAAGCTATCCCACAAATACATATCTTTGATGTATTCACAAACACACTGACCATCACAGTCAGTCAACAGTACAGAGAATCTATTGCAACAAGTAGATGTGGGTGTGTATGAGTATATATGACTATCTCTCTCTCTCTCTCTCTCTATATATATATATATATATATATATATATATATATATATATATGTATATATACATATATCTATGTATATATACATATAAACATCCATTGGTGTACATATACATATATATGTAGGCACATGTACATTTCACCTTTCATAGTGAGAATATCAATTATACAAAGGATGTGAGGTGTACAGTAATGTAATAATATCGCACAGTCTTGTGAGAAATGCATTGAAAGTGTTCACAGCCCAGGTAGCTTTAGCAGGCCTCACTGGCTTCAACATTGCAAACTGAACAAACCACCCACACTGTTTAACCACCACATGTCATATACCAGCACTGTATGCTGTCTTGTTCATCACACACTAAAACCTACATACAAATATGTGCATACTAACCTTCACCAACATATATATCTCCACCCTTCACAAACAGTTGCAATATGTCCCCTGCTCTATGCACATATATAGATGTGAATATATATGTCACATATATATTTCTCTGTATGCGTGTGGCATACACACACAAGATCCACACTGTTGTAAGTCTCTGGACCTCACAGCTGAACTGTTGGGCCTTGCTGCAACACAAACAGGTGTCACATGTGAACACACACTAACATTAGAGGGGGTATATATTGCTACAAATGCTAGATAAGCATACTAGACTGCTATAGCAGTTGCCAATGCTAAGCTACACTTTAATATGACTATCATGCATGTGTTGCTCTGTCACACCCATGTTTATATAATGGCAGCATTAATCCCCCCAACAGCCATTGGCCACACTGCTGTACAGAACACAGATAACATGGATCAGATTTTTGACATTTAATGCTGAGCTATACATTTCACAGATATGTCCCACTGCCCACAGGTACACACTGTATTGTCCATAGCAGTAGTTAAGCAGGACATCTGTGCATAGATAAGTACTGCTGCCACATATGAATGGTTCACATTATGTAGACTACTCTTCAAAAACATCTACTACATGCCAGTAAATACATATGTGTCACATACCTTTCCTTTGTATGATTTGGTGTTATTTCTTTTTCCTTTTCCTTTTCTCTGTCTCTGTCTCTCTCTGTCTCTCTCTCTCTCTCTGTCAGTCTCTGCAATAGAGTGATTGATTTTGTTGGCAGCAATTGCAGCCTGCTTTTGTAGGTATTTGCACATGAGCATGTGATGGTCTCTGCACCAATTAGTGGCCACCATTTGCTAATTGCATGCAGCCTGCTGTGTAGTAATTGCAGTAATCACTGTCATAGCAACCCCGTACTATAAATTGCTAACTCAAGTAGGCGTGGCCCTTTCAGCTTTCCAAGATGGAGATCATCTTTGTTTGCTGTGGACATCATTGTTTAAGACAGAAGGTTGGTATAGTTCTTATATCAGAAGCCAGGGGTATAGCCAGTGATTTACATTTTGTGCTCAGACCTAAATGTTGCTGCTTCCAGTACACACTTGTCAGTGTAGAAATGTACTAACCCCTCAAAATGCTAACCCAAGATACATGGGAGGATGTACTTTCTTTCCAAATTTTGCAATTAACTGCCATACAAAGCTAGTTATTGAGATGTATTCCTTTGGCACAATAATTGTTTGAGAACTGCTATACTGTGAATATTCATTTACTCAGTTCTAAACAGTTTGTGCTTTTTTAGCATTGCCATTAGCACAAGTTGCTCAAGAAAACTGGACACATTCCAGTACTGTGAGTATGCTTACCTACATCCTTGGTAGACCCTGCACACACAGGTATATTCTACATTTGGGTAGGGGTGCAGAAGTACAGAGAGCGTACGTATTATTGTGTGAATTTTATCTTGCTGGACTTACAGGGTTGCTGTGTACATGTTAGTTTATCAAGGCAAGTAGTCTGTCTGCGTAACTCCCAGCTGTGGACCTATCCACATGATAGCCGGAGAATAGCCTGTTATTCTTTGTCTGTGCACCACACAGGTCTTTTCAGCACTAGAGCAATGGCATTGTTACAGTTGGTTGCTACCAGTACATGGCTACATCCTTTTGTATTTCAGTGTTGTATTCCTACATAAGGGTATGCTTCCAGAACTCCTTCCAAAGCTATTAGCACAGTGTGTAACAGCAGAAAGGCTGCTATGCCTCTGTGTTTCTGCCTCTGCCAGACCTCTCAAACACTCAGGGAACATATTTGAACCAGACTCAGGGAAAAGTAGAGAAAAAGTCAGGGACACCTTTAAAATATTAGTGCCATCAAGTTGAGACTTTGAGAGAACCAGAGCATATGGATTAATACACCTTTTCTGAAGTAAAAGAAGTGTCTAACTCTTAATTATTGTCATTACTCATTACGTGTAATTTATTTATTTATTTTTATCTGTTTGCTCTCTGTTCTTTTCCTGGCTGTTGCCTCACTGAAAGGGAGGGAATTTAGGCTTGAAGTTGCAGTGAAGTGAAGCTTTGCTTCAGGTGCATTGTGAGCCTCTGGTATGTAGTACACAGACACACTAACAGAAACAGACACTCCCAGGTTGCTATGGTAATGGAGACAGAGTGATGATAATGCTTAACGGATCTGAGGAGCCTCCAAGATGATTCACAGTAATGAAGTGTTTGGTTTAAAAAAAAATAAAAATAAAAATATAATAAAATGTCTGTTTTAAACAACATCTGCATATATTGATGGTCTCCCAACACTTCGTTTAGCTCATATAAATAAATAAATAAAATAATAATAAGCGCAATTTTATATTTAAAATGTATTTTGGTCCAAACACATTAAGGACTTACATAAGAGTGGATGTCTGAGTTATTGTGAAAGACTAAGAGCACTTGGTCTTGTGCAGTACCCTTTGCAGTGGTCTGGGAGGTGAGCTTGTTCGGACCTGTTGGGCATATGGGGATAGCTGATTCTAGGGGTATTTGGGGTTGCCGGGAAGTGCTAGAAAGTCATCATATTTTCTTCATGGAAATATCTGTGGGAATGGAAGATGTGTTTAGTGATTCATTGGCAGAGTGGCCACTGCATGGAGCAGTCTGGTAAAATGGAACAGGACAAATATTAGTTTGGATATTTTAAAAACAGCCTGGAAACACACCACATGAACTAGTGAATGGTATTCTAGCAAAACTGGATGGGCATTGTTGCCCATGCTTGAAGTACTGATATGTTTGTATGTAAGGATGGAAATATACTTATAACAAATAAGAAACTAGAAGGGTCTCATAATTTAAAGTCTACGGACTGTATAAACATGCTTGGAAGGAGCTAATAATAAGAATAAGCATTACAGCATGTGGTCTCTCAAATAACTAAGCAACAGCTAAAACACACACACACACACACACACACACACACACACACACACACACACACACACACACACTGTGATGATTGGGGAGATATGGGCGAAGGCTGCCAGCCTAGTCAAATAGAATTTAATATCTAATTCTATCAACTGTATAAATAAATGTAAAATACAGGCTTGTGTTTTTAAATGTAAGGAAACACTGTGAAATGTGGAACTGCAAGATATGTGACAACATTACACTCTACTGGCCCAGTGAAGCATTTTGTATCCTTTCATGTTAGAATTTGGCCCGAGGGTGGCTGGTTGAAGATTTCATGCCCATTGTTTTAAGGCTAAAGTTTATTACCAGAATTTAGATGTGGAAGGTGTTTTTATTGCTTTAGTTTCTGTTAGCATATACATGTGAAATGTCTTGTATCGTTGTAAGTTTCTGAGGAGGTGTTAGATTGCTAAATAATGCAGTTTGTGGCCTGAGAACTCAGACCTGTTGTTAAGATGATGCAATATAAATACTGGGAAAACCTAAGTGTCAAAAAATGGTGTAATTTTGTGAGGGCCTTAGAGACAAGTCTGTTAGTAATGTTTAAATACTATTTCTCACAAGAGACCAGAAGCATTTTGATCTGGACATCTAACGTATCAGCACCCTGCTTATGCTCACATGTAAGTTTGTAGCACTGTGATATCTTGTAGGAATAGTTAAAGCTAGTAAAGATTAATTAGGTATTTTTCTTTGAAACCAGACCTGTCCTACAGTATTATTTTAAGTTTCTGTGTGATCTGTGAACTCTTAGATATCTCTGTGGTGTAGCAGTTTTGTCTTTTGTTTTAATTATTTATTATTAAATATTTTTAAAACCATCTACCTGTGTCTGCATTGTGTAGAGATGAAGTATACTTTAGAGTACATTATGTATTTATAGAGTTTACTGCTGTCTGAGCCCTTCCAATAAGCCTTAGACTGTATAGTCGCATTACCATTGGATTAGTGATGAGGATTGAGGCTCCTTGATTGCTGGGCCAGGGCATGGTCATCACACACACAACAGTTATGTAATGTATGATTTTAGTAAATTTAGACATAAAATATATAATTGTTATATAAGATGAAGCAGTCTGCTGAATTTAGATATTGCACGATAATAATTGGACACCCTTTTAAGGGCCTTTTAGTAGCTGATATTATTAACTGGGTGGTGGCAGTAATTACTACCATATAGTCTGGGTAAAGGGGCCCAGCTGGAGAATCTGTGTCAGCCTTTCCCAGGAGTGTCTGTGAAGTTGTATAAATACTTATCTCAAAGTGTGTGTGTGTGTGCTGTGTCAGCTACTTGGACAGGGACACGAAGTGCTGGTTGTACAGAGAGGGTACTGGAGGTCCTAGCTTATCCAGTTAGGCTGAGACCTGGACATTATAGCTGTGCCAATGGGGAGTCTTATCGGGGACCTGGTGAGCAAGGGAGCAGCCAGCCCCAGACTGACTGTGATTTCTGTGTGCACTTAAGGGAAATTGTACTTTACTGTATGTATTAATTATCCTTTCCTATTCTAGAAGATGACCTCCCTGGTGTTAGTGATGAGGATTGAGGCTCCTTGATTGCTGGGCCAGGGCACGGTCGTCACACACACAACAGTTATGTAATGTATGATTTTAGTAAATCTAGACATAAAATATATAATTGTTATATAAGATGAAGCAGTCTGCTGAATTTAGATATTAAAGACAGGATTTAATACCATGGGTTTGTGTATAATAACACTACTGTTTTAACTTGTCATAAATGACATACACTATATTGAACAACAAGGGGAAGCATGATGATTTTCTCATATAAGTAAATGTACATAACAAGTCATGTAATTGCTTTAACTTGAATTGCGGTTTTGTAACCCATCTTGACCATACATAATACTTAAGCTGTTACCAAGGTAACTAATGTTTTATACATGACATCAAACTGGCAAAGTTGTTCAAGTGAAACAATTGAAGCCTGAACTAGGAATGTCACAGAATGTAACAATCACATTCTGAACAAATAGTATTAAATTGACAATAATCACTCAGTTTAACCTTTGCTGATTATGCAAAATAGAATGTTGCCATTTAAATGTAAAAACTGTCAGTATATGCCATAAAATGACAATTTATGAATATGGAAAGGGAACTTGTAATCATTAATCACAATAAGTGAATTTGCTGTTTTTAACTTATAATTTCACTCATTTTATAATAAGAAATGACAGATATGAAAATCCTTATGTGTAGGAAATGGGGGGAAGAGGGATGCAATGATCATTAAAATGCACTAACTTTCATCAATGTTCACGTAAAACAAATGATGCTTTAAGTACGTTAGCAACAAACAAAGTGATTACTTAAATGCTGACAAACAATGAAATATAACATCTGATATAGCCAGTAAAATACATTGTATTATAAACATCAGGTATAAATATTATTACCATCTATTTATATTAAGTAATAAGTTTTGAAAGATGTCATCAGTAAGGGTGAATATGTTAAATAACTGTGTGCTATAATCTTTTATTGAGGTTTTATATATGATACATCCTACTTTACTATAATTGAATTGCTTGTCATCTATCTTTCATGTAAATATTAATTGCTTATATGATAAGTAGACATTTATATTGTATTAGAATCCTGTCTAATCTACAATAGTACTGTATCTGTTCAAAATAATATAAATATTGCTTATCCTATTACAAATATTCTACATATAATAATTCAATTTCTGGAGCTCAGATGTCATGGATTGCCAAGGTATGAGTGATAATCTGGTGGACTTAGGTTTATCCATCAGATTAGGAATGATTTTCATTCCATGGCTAGTGCAGATCTTAGTTTGGTTAACATTTATTCATTTAAATTTATTTCACAAAAACATTTTTAGTATGCCTGACCAAGACATTACTTTATTGGTAAACACTCAAAGTATAAAACTAATAATTTCCTTTAAAAGCTCAAACATATACTTTATAGTTATCAGAGGAAAATGTGTAATAGTCACAATAAAACAAAAAATACATAGTCTAAATAACCTAAGATGGATTTAACTTTATTATCTTTAAATACCATAGGCTTAAACAATCCTAGCAAGAGATCAAATCTACTGAAATATTTAAAACTGAAAAAAACACAAATTGTCTTCCTTCAAGAAACTCATTTCAGAACAAATGATAATTACAAATGGAATCTTAAGAAATATATGATATTGGTGCAATCCACTTATAAGGCAAAGAAAAAAGGTGTAACAATTTTATGGAAAACAAATGTGATTAACCCAGAAATCATTTATATGTATGAAGATAAAGAAGGCCTTATGGCATTAGTAATAGTTAAATATAATCTATACTGATTCCCAGGAATTGGAACAGGAACTGTTAAAAAACAAACACTTGTATTTCATTTCCAATAATTATAAGGGCAACTTAATATTATGAGGAGATTTTAACTGTATATTTGATATTTCTGAAACTACAAATAAAAGACCACTGCATACATCTGCTGTATCAAAAGCTTTAAACAAGTGGGTAGAATCATTTCATCTTGTAGATACTTTCAAATTTAAAGAAGATAAATCTTTGTTGTTTTCCCATCAAGATCACAGATTTGTTACCCAAACAAAAATAGATAAAATATTTACTGCCCATGACTTACACTCTAAAATCATTAATTTCTCAATCACTCCCTGCCTCATTTCAGACCACAATTCATTGATACTAAAACTTCAAAATGGGTACAAACCATTAATCTTTAACTCCAGAATTCCAGCATATATAACTAAAATTAAAGAGTTCAAACCCTGGTTATTATCTGAATTACAGTTCTTCTTAGATATTAATTACACCTCATAAATTAATAAAATAATAATATGGGACTCATTAAAAGCTTACATATATGGTAAAACCCTAACTTGGTATAAAAAATCAGAGAATGGGATTCTGAATTATTATATCTACAATCCAAACTTTTGTCAGTAAAAGCTGAAAAAAAAATCAAAATCATTTGAAGATGAAAAAGAAAGTAGAATTATTAAACAATAAATACAACAGAATTCTAACACATAAAACTAGTTTAGCTTTAGAAAAACTAAAAATTAATACCTTGGTCACTTCTCCCAAATATCTACATAATTCATCCACAAGAATCAAAATACAATGAAACTCTAATAACATTAAAAGTATCTTCCATGAAAAGAAAGGGAAAAATGTCTCGGATATAGGTGACATTCTTGATGCCTATAGAAATCACTATATGGAACATTTCCAAAAAGAAAATATACATATCAATCAATTAAATCTAGATGAAAAATGCTCTAATATAAAAAAAAGACAGAAACGTTGAAACTAGGTCTGCAAGCACCCATATCCTACAAAGAAATTACAAATACAATAAAAGAGGGTAAAAATAATACAACTCTATGTATAGATGGCATAATTATGGAAATATATAAACGTTTTCCTTCAAAGATACTATCCCTTTTCTATAAAACTCTATTAGAAATTCAGTCACAAGGTTTAATACCACCCTCTTGGAGATATTCCTTAATCATACCAATCCTAAAGGAAAACAAATCCCCAAACCTCTGTACCTCATATAGACCTATATCATTAATAAATAATGACTATAAGGTATTTATGACAATATTAACTAACAGAATGAAAATGCCACTATCCAAAACAATAAATAATGATCAAACTGGATTTATATATCATAGACACACACATGACAATATTAAAACGATAACTTCTCTTATAGATTATGTTAATAAAGAAAATAAAGAAACACTCATAATTGGCTTAGATATAGAGAAAGCCTTTGATTCCCTAAATTGGGACAATTTATTCAAAATCCTAATGCTATTTAAATTTCCTGCATCCTTTGTTCATCTCCTAAAGAATATATATGCAAATAATTTAGCGTATGTCAAGTTAAGTCCTTTTACCTCTGACTCTCTACATATAACAAAAGGCACTAAACAAGGATGCCCCGTGTTACTGATTCTATTTGTTCTGGCTGTTGAAATATTGGCATATTCAATTCATAACAATATAAAAATCAAAGGAATAGATGTTTATGAACAATACAATTATAATGTAATGTTATTTGCTGATGATATATTACTAACATTATCTAACACTAAAGAGACATTAGAAGAATTAGATACATTAATTGACAAATTTCACATGACTTCAGGACTCCATTTCAATAAATCAAAATTATTATTTTTTTATTTTTAAATAAAATAAAGAACTGCAGACTAAGGGGGATCACATCACAGGGAAACAAAAATGTACCTTAAAATATCTAGGAATTGAGTTATTCAAGGATAATAATAAATTAGTCTCAAAAAACTACAATAATATCATCACTACAATTAAAATCTCTGTTGAAAAATGGAACAAAATAATATTAACATTGGAAGATAGACTACAGTTAATAAAAATGGTTTTGCTGCCCAAGATCCTATATATAGCCTTGGCAATATAACTGTTACCAGAAAGGAATATACTTAAAGAAATAAATTCATGCCTAATAAAATTGTTATGGTTTCCCAAAAGAGACAGAATAGCTTTAATACATCATATCAGACCATGGAAACAGGAAGGATTAAACTTTCCTGATATAGAAATATATATAAAAGCATCAATATCTAAAACAATCTCAGATTGGATAAGTCCAAATTACTCTGCAAATTGGAAAGAATTACTAACTGTAATATCAATAAATGAATTTGATTTGCAAAAAAATTTCAAATAACAGATAAAAACAATTTGCCATGGCACATATGTATTAGTATGCAATATGACATAACTAAACCCAAAAAACTCGTATGATTAATTACATTGACTCATTTAGGAAAATTATTAATACAAATATATATTTAAAAATCTGGTTTGATCTTTTAACACCATTTATAGTCACAAAGAACTTACCATATAAAATATATAGAGAAAGTATTAATTCCTGGGAACAGAAAGGATTTGTTTGTTGTCTCCAATGTATCAAATAACTAAAAGTTTTAGATATGCAAGTAATAAAAACAGCATGCAAAATTCCACAACAGGACTAGCTAACTTTACAGAGTACTCTGTCATATTCACAAGATTTAAGTAGAATAATTAACAATTCTTCATTTAAAGAAATACCTAAATTTATGAAATACATATATGAAATCATATATGATGACTTTGACATTGGAAACAGTATTTCAAAATTTTACAAAATATCGATAAACTGTAAAACAACACCCAAAACCTAATATTGGAAATATATAACAAAACTCAATAGAGTTAACTGAAGATGTTAAAACAAATATCTTAATATCGATAAAATATACATCCTTTACACAATACTAAAAAGTTTTTAATTGGAAATGCTTGCACAGATCATTTTTAACCCCAGACAGAAACATTAAAATTAGTTCTTCCATAAAAGGAATATGTTGGAGATGTGAGTAAGTACACAATGCAGATTGGAACCACATTTTCTTTGATTGTGTTAAAATTAAGCTATTTTGGAATGGTATTAATAACTTTCTACAAGCTTTATTTAATAAATCATTTTATTTAACTAAAGCTCTTGTATTATTAAATATTAACAAAGGTCCTTATTTGAATAGGTCAAACATGTATCTAGTATTGATTATACTTGCAATTTCAAGGAAGTGTATAACAAGAAGGTGGAATGCAAACACAATACCATCTTTGGAAGACTTCTACTGGCTACTAAAGACCACAGCATTATTGGAAATTAAAACTAAAGAACTAAGAATGTATCCAAAGCCATTTATCAACAACCATTGGGGAAAAGTCTTATTGTTGATTGACACTATACAATAATTGATCAGACAATCTGATAATGGATTAGACATACTTATAAAGTAACTGTATACATTAAAATCTGTTATAGTGTCAGTCTAATATAAATAGTGTACATAGTTATTTAAGATGATATGTATAAATGTTATGGAATTAATTCAAATGTATTTGAAAAATAAAAAAAAAATTGAGAAAAACAAAAACTATCATCTGATTAGTGCACACATATATATAGGAACTGGTTAAGTGGGTCTATTGTATTCTGAAGAAGTCTTACTGACAAAAAGCTGATTTGCATTCACTTAAAGCTTAAATAAACCTTTCATCTTTGAAAAAATAAAAATGTACGATTTGCTATATACAGTTTTTGATGATGCAACCTGTATTGGCAGACACAGGGCCTGAGAAATGGTTTAATTGTACATTCTGTTGTATAAGTAGGCAGAACGTTTGGGGTAATTTCTTTGGAGAGTCTTCTAATTATAAGGCTATTCCACTGTGATTTGGTTTATAAATCAATAAGCAACATTTTAAATTCTAGGACTATTTTATAATTTTTCATTATCAATTTATCTTTTGGAGCAAGTATGCAAAGTTTCAATGTCTTTATTCTATTAACCAAATAGCTTAGATAAAGTTTTCATCTGAAAACTTTTGATGGAATACTGGTATACTAATAGTTGCTTAACCGAGGATATCAAAATCTGCAGAATTTAATTGTTTTTGTATTTTTTGTATTGGTGATGAGCAAGTCACTTAATCAGACAGAGCTGCCAGGTCACCCCCAAAGAGGAACACATTGTCCAGTGGGCTTATTCAGTTAGGAAATAGACAAAATAAAAAAATAATAATAAAAATGAAAAATAAATAATGGATTACTTTGTTCTGACTCATTCAAGGCAACAGGCATGCCAGTGACGATTTTAGTCTTTTTGTAGTTTGTTGCATTCATTGCTGAGGTTTCTTTTACATGTGTATTTTGAACTGTGTCTTTACACAGCTGGAATTTTACAAAACCTTTCTGGTTTGCTTATTACTTTAAGGGCTTTATTACCTTTAGGTATGTAAACTGATTCTGTATCATCTAGGGTATATAATGGTGAATAATGTCTTTAGTTAGAACAAGCAAAATAAAGTCATTTACAGAAATAGCTATCTTTGCTTTCTGCATTAAGAGTCTTAGTGTCTAAAGTTAGTAATTTGCACTTGTTCATGTATGCTCAGTGTTGTTTTATCTTTTCAAACTGCTTACTTCCAGCTGTAATGGGAATAAATTTAACAACTAATAGAGAACAGGAGAAGTGCCGTAAGGCTGTTTCTTCATGAAGCACAATTTTCTAGTCAAGACTTTAACTTTTCTTACTTTTCGAGTTAATAGTAAGTTATAAAGGTGGTGGGAGGCACAGGCTCTGCTGCATACTTTCTGATAAATAAATTATATAAAGTATATATGAGAGAAATCCTGTTGCTAATTGCCATACTTCTTTAAAAAGGATGCTGAGATGATAGTGCTGTTTAAAGTAATTTATTCAGCTGTCCTGGCAGGGAACTAAAGTACACCCTGCATTAGCTGATGTGACAGAGCTTTGAATTTGTAACAGATAGTACTGATGTTTGTGATAACTAGTAAGTACTACCATGGTCTCATTTATGAAGGAACAAACCGCTGAGTACCAATAGGTGTTTGTAACAAAGGCAGCCTCAGCATGGATTTAAGGATGATCATATCAGATGACATTGTCGAAGATTTTAGACTGAATAATCAAAACAGAGATAATTATAGCTGGACAGAGAAAGCTCTGAGCACAAGAAAATACGCTGACACATTATGCACTCACATTAGTGCAAATACTCCTCCAAGCAAAGAGACACACACACACACACACACACACACACACACACACACACACACACACACACACACACACACACACACACACACACACGCACACACACACACACACACACACACACACACACACACACACACACACACACACACACACACACACACACACACACACATGCACAGACACACACATATATACCCATGCACATTAACATGCAGACTCATGCACACACAGACACACACTTGCACGCACACATACATGCAAGCATACATATGCATGTGTATGCACCTTAACACAGGCACATACACACACATGCACATACATGTACCTAGTCATGCTCACACTCACACACGCGCACATGCATGCACATGCACACACACACAGACACACGCATACACATGCACATAGACATACAGATACATACACACACACACACACACACATGTACATAGACATGCAGATACACACACACACACATACACACAAACACACACACGCACACACACACACACACACACACACACACACACACACACACACACACACACACACACACACACACACGTCAATGAACTGCTTCTTTAGGCAGTAATAACAAATGCATTAACTTTGGTTGATAACTAGCCTCTCTGCACAGATACCTGCAGTTGCAGCATAAAATGATTGCTTTCTACATTAATCAGCTTCACAAAGTGTTGCATGCAGGGACAAGAATATGTTCTGGTCTACTTCTGAAAAATAATGCTGCAACATCCAGGTGCACTTTGTTTAAATGTCACATATCTTGTAACTCATTATAAAGCACTGCTCTATACTCTTTGGCTGGTGGTTTCTGTACTTTCAAAACCTACATTGCTGTTTCATCAACATTAAGCTAACAACAGGTTCCCAAACTGCCAGTGTTTCCACATCCAAAATGTACAAATATTGACCTATGTTATACAGAACAACTACAGCTAAGATATCGTAAAAAAAATCCTTGGCCACTAACAGCAGACTTACCACTTTCACCCAATCCCGCATTACGTGACAGTGAACTTCCTAGTGACTCATTGACAGACTTGGCAGTTAAGGGGCAGTGAGTACTGCCTTAGACCATGTTCCACACCTGATATAAAACAACGTATTCTCATTTTGTACTCTAGATACACAGTAAACAATATGCACTTTTCCCAGACTTGAAGTTTACATTAAATGAATCAGGAGTGTCCATTCATTTAGAGCAGCACTGGGAAGGATCAGATCTGCTGCTTGTTTTAAATCATTTTGCAGTGATTAGTGGACACATACCCTCAAATTCACTACTTTTCCATGCAGGACTTACTTAGTCCTGCACGGAAGCGCCCGTGTAGGAGCAGGATGGCAGCACGCCATGCATAATAATGAAGGAGCGCTGCCCGAGCTCCTAGGCTTACACGGAGTGTGTACGAGTGCAGCGGGTGTGTCTGAGAGCAGAGCTCTCAGAATAAACATGCCCTTGCAATGTAGAACAGCAGAAGCTAAGAAATGAGCGAGATTGCTCATAGGTGTCCCCATATCCCCACCAACAGTCCCCCATGTGTACAACAGTAACAGGACATATAAATTAAAAGAAGAAACCCTGTTATTTTTTAAAAAACCTGATTAAAGCTAACTGTAGGTGCGCAGGTGTGCCCATCGCTTAGCTACGGTTAATACAGCTTAAATGGCTGAAGAGGATAACAAGGAAGATATAGGCAAATGGCGCAGTATAGCAATAGTGTAGTGTGCAGAGCACTCACCTTACTAGCAGGCATTCCCGGTTCAAGTCCCACTGCAGCGCATTCCATTTTCAATGTGGAATCTGTATATGAACATTTTTTTGCCGTATAACTTACGAAATAACATTTAAATGTGAACTGGAGTACTGCATTAAATGCACATGTGAAGTGTCACTGTCATAATGAATAAGGCACTAGTAAGCATGTTTAACCACAAATAAGCAGTAGCAAGCATATATAAGCACTTGTAAGTGTGTTAAAGTGCGTTTGCATAGGGGTAAGGACTGCCTACACAGGCAAAGCAATTTAGAAGCTAACTGGGTGTAGGAAACTGTGACCGGAAGTTAGCAGTGCTTACCTCCATGCAAACCCTTGCAAACCTGCTTACAACTGCTTTAAAGTGCCTTAATCACTCTGTCTCCATCGGCCCATGTTCTGCTCAGCAACAAAATAAACAGCCTCTACAAGGCTCAAACCCAGGACCCTGCACATCATAGACAAAGTGATTTACCACTAAGCCATAACAGATATCCATAAATCTAATGTTTTCCGAAACATATCATCAAGCCCAGTCATGCCACAGTACAGAGAATGTAACCAACATCTAGATGTATGTGTGTGTGTGTAAATATATTATTATCTAAACAGATACAACATATCGAAATATGTAGATATTTATATATATTTCTTACAATATATACATATATATTATTATATATGAACATATATACATGAAAATGCCTACATTGACACATATATGTGTCTACACCTATATGTCTACATATACACAGCATGTTACATATCTATGTAGGTATATACGGACATAGTTATATATCTGTAAGCAGATATATATATATATATATATATATATATATATATATATATATATATATATATATATATATATATATATATATATGACCATACATCTGTAGATAGCATTGGCAGATTAACAAAAACACAGATGTTCACATGCACCGTTAATGGGGTTGAGAGGCCCCACACACTATACATCTTGTACGAATATGAACCCCTCGCCCACAGCCAAACACGTCTGCCCTGCAATGCACTACCAATTGTTGCAGATCCCATAACTAGGACCTGACAGACATGGGCACAAGATGTTAACAGTACTACATCCCACCTGTATGATGTCAGGCTGGTATTGGTAACATTTCATGCAGTACAGTCTGCCTCCCATAGGAAATATAAAATGCGTAAGCCATCATCATCCCCAGGATACAGGTACACAGATACAGATATGCAGATACAGATATACATACATATATATATATATATATATATATATATATATATATATAAAGAGAGAGAGAGAGAGATACATGTGACTACACATACACACGCAGATGTATGTACAGTAAGATACATATGTAGAAGGTGCACACAATATGGAACAGCCACTATGCCTACAGTTAACACCTGAACAACTGGACACTGTATGGGCCACCCATACAAATGACAATCATTGCCTGCAACATATACCCACAGAGAGGTCATAGGAAAAACACCACATGCAGGTTTGCAGAAATGGAAAATCTTTAATTGTGTACTGTTACAGTTCTATATGTCATATAGCTGTTCAGACACTGACATCCATATTAACAGAATAATGCAACTGTGAAACAGTTATACTAATACAGTAGTCTGGAAAGGTTCACAACTGTTGCTGCCCAGGCCAAGCCCTTCAAGTTGTACAATAGTGAAGACAGACTGTGCCGCAGGATACCAAACAATCAACAGTATGTAATACAGGTGTATAGTTCAGCAGCCTCTATATAAACTCTGTACAACATCACTAGGTGGTAAAGACGTTGTGTGAACAAATGGGTTGTAACTGTTACATAACAAGGCATAACTGACACCATCACAAGCACACCGACAAACAGAACAGTCTGTATGGCAGGAGGTAGTAGGCTTCCATTAGCCCAATTGATGTAAGTAATGTAAATATAGGTAAAGTATAAGGTACTGTACATCCAGATACCTTAAGGCAGCTCACCCCTGATGCCCCCACATTTTGTAGCAGCCTAGGTCAGTTATGGTGCCCCCCCCCCAGACACAATAATGCAGGACCATATACCACTGTTGCATACACTGGCTTCTGGAGTGCATAAGGGCACACGTGTTGTGTAGGTGAAGCCCAGACATATATGGCCCCAGCCCCACCATATGTGTGGGGGATACAACAACAGTGGATTGATGGCAGCAATGGCAATGTGATATACTCTCAGCCCACTACAGAACAACCCCCGACAGCATGACAAATGTGCAAAGCTTGGTATGTAGGTGGAGGACAGAGGCTGGCACACAGGCACATATGTGGAACACTGTTGCCATACACTAAGCAAGTTGCTGGTGTTACAGGATAGTCTGCAACATACCCTTAGTCAGGGAATTGAGGTTAGAAACAGAAATGGATGTAGCCATGTACTGATAGCACTCAACACACACACTGCCAGTGTAATATCTGACACAGGACCTGTGTGGTGGGCAGACAAGACATGATAGGCATACCTCTGGCCATCAAGAGGATAGGCCCACAGTTGTGAGCTATGCAGACAGACTGCATTCCAAGGTAAACTAGTATGTACACACACACCCTGTAACACCAGTACTATACAAAGCATAACACAACTCTACTCACACTCTGTCTGTAGTTCTGGAGCCTCCTACAAATATGTAGCTGGACTAAGTGTGCAGGTTCCCCTGGAAGAGGTATTGCTACCTGCTGTCTGTAACACTGATGCCCACAAACAGGAAGGATGTCCATCGGTAATTGGAAGTACTACATGTGTGTAATCATATATATATATATATATATATATATATATATATATATATATATATATATATATATATATATATATATATATATATATATATATATATATATATATATATATGTGTATAGCTATCTGGATAATTGTATGTACATATTGTTCCACCATATGGCCTGGACATGGAGTGTAGCCCTACCCCAGCCTCTATAGTCCCAAAGTCGTAGTGCAAGGGGATGTCAGGTATGTATAGCAGATATATTAGTAGACAATTGCCACTGTCAATGGGATTGTCATCACAGACATGGTGTGCGTGGGATGTCACATCTGCTTATAACATGTGTGCCATTGGCTACTGACAGACCTCCTATGGACATCATAGTATAGTACCGCTGCTAGCATGTAATGCCCCTGTGGACTGCAGCAGAGATATTGGCCAATATATGTGGACATTCTGACACACTCTGTACAGTCCAGAGGTATACACATAACCCCTTAGTGCAAAACATGTGTACCATGCCTGACAATATGGATGTAGACAGCCATGTAGATAGGTATAACACATAACGACTGGTATACATTTGCCACCATAGGTTATGCATTCGCACACCCCTGTCTGGCCTGACACATAATGACCACTGGTACAGAGGTGCCATGGCCACATACTACCCATTAGATATTGACATACATCTGTACAGCATCCCACTGCTCTGTCTGACATACAAGACTGTTAAGGGAGGCCTGGCAGCAGTACATCTGGCAAGTATCTGCACATGACATTCCACTGGGTAAGTACACTAAGCTGCTAGGCATGTAACAATGCACTGTGCAGGCTACAGGCAGACTGGCTCAGCACTGGCTTACATCTCCTATGGGGGAATGCACATGTACCTGCATATATAGCAGGCTCTACAGGCATGTCACAGCACAGGGTAAGATACACCTGTGTGAAAGTGCATAACCACAACCAATGTGAACACAGCCACAGCCACATATGTCAAGCTAGCATAATATTACGGCATATGGACTATCTGTTCAACACCATCATATGTGCCACTCACAGACTGACCCTACATATACTGGGCTGCTCCACAGTTTGGTCTGATGGCTGTCTGTGGTATGGGACATGTGTGTGTATGGCCCTACAAACATGTGCATGTCGGTACCATACAGTGGAGCAGCATGTAACATCAGATAGGACAGGAACTAGAACAATGACATCTACCACAGTCTGTACACAGACTAAAGTACATATTAACAATGCACACACTGTCAACATTCACCATAAGTACACAGACCTCGTACTGTACAAACATCCACAGAATGTTCAGGTTATGTCATGAAATATAATCCCTACTGTACATAATATATGTAGCAGTCTGATATCTCACTGGCTTGTTATCAGATATGATGACACTAATTATGGTGTACAGCACATATGCACCTCTTCATGCACGACATATGTACAAAGGTTGACAGAGTTGTGGCTTGAAGCACATACAAAGGGCCTATATTGACATGTTGCTGTGATAACCTCATACATTTATTGTTGTAACGGGGTTTGTTGCAACATATGTCCTATGAGGGATATGAAGTCAGTAACTGTCACGGCTTTCACCATCTACAGACTGCAATCCTCTCATTACCTTCTGCAGTCCACAGATAGATGCTCCTTTGGTAACACATGAAACCACAGGCACAACACACTGCCCAGTGTGCAGATAACCCTGCAGATGGGGATTCCTCATAAACATGGAACTGACATGGCAGGTATTGAGACATGTAGGACAGCCATATCCACACACACTGTTAAGCCAACATTACTTCAAATGCAGTATAGCAGCACTTACAGTCTGTAGTCAGGTCAGGCACATCCCCCTCCTGTGTGTTGCCCTGTTTCCACAGTGTATGTTGTTATAGGTAAATCCCCAATCCATCTACAATGCTGTTTGCCAAACAACAGATCTAGTTCCTGCTCACAGTGAATAAAAAGGGTCAACACCAACATGATGTTCCTAGATACTGGAGCGTGTTTCCATGTAATTGGCTATGGGAATGTTACTACAGCTGTTCCACATGCAATCAGCAAGGGGAGGGCTGCAATTCGTGCATAGGCCATCAGCTGATCATGAGCATCACTTAAAATGCACATGCTGCTGCCTAGGCAAAGCAGGTGTAGGTCTCCACATCTACCAGAAAGGGAGTGGGAGAGACAGACAGAGGCAAAGACAAGTCAGGGAGGGGTGGGAGAGTAAAACTTAAGTATGTTTGTGTTGCACACCTACCAGCACAGGGTTCAAACCCCAGTTAACTATGTAGTGCTATCACAGTCCTAGGCAGTTATTGGAAGCGCCACATGGGTCACCAGAACATATGTGATGGTGAGTGACATCTGCAACAGGGATATGGCAGCTATACGGAAGGTGACATACAAGTGCCTTTCCGCATGAACAGATGCCAGCATCAACACAGCCACACTCTCACAGGGACACACACACACATTGACACAATTGGCAGGGCCAGGATTACAACTCATCAGTAGTGAGATTGACACACCACATCACTGTGCAGGTATCACATGCACCACACGGGTCATATGGGGGTTGTATGGGCAAAGGGTATAGGGAGGTGTCTGACATCAGACAGCATGCTTCAGTATGCCTATGGGGGTTGTAGGGAGTGTGAATGTGAACATACACAGCATACAGCACACACACAAACACACAGGGTGCCAGTCCTGATATGCATGTGTGCATGCCTGCAAAGGTGTGTGGTGGTCAGCTGTGCCAGATGGCTGTACAAGGCTGGGCGATGGGTATACCTTGGCATCAGGCCACATGACAATGGTCTGCATTGTGGCTAAGGGCTGTAGTGTCTGCATTTGCCCACACATGTGGGTATTGTATCCCCCATCCAGTCACCTGGGTGACTGTTGTGTGTGGCCAATGCTGTGCATCACTTGCCATGCATGTGTTCCTTAGTCCATAACATGGACGGTGTCTGGAATGTGCACACCTCATACATGCATGTACAGTGACATGTGGAACTGTACCTGGGGTGTCTGGCCCATGTTGTGAACACAGATTATCATCAGATGCACCAGTCTTGCCCACCTGAGGTGCAAACTGGTAATGGGCAACAGGTTAACCCTGCACCTACATTGATAGCATGCTAACAGCATTCCCTGGTTTCAGTGCCACCTGTCAATACAGGGCATGTTGTCAGGCATGGTATGTCCTTTGTGGGTCACATGTGATGGCACCACAGGTGTTGCAGGTGTCCACTGGGGAACATGGAGAAGGTGCACTGTCTGCATGTACGTGCATATTGGACAAATGGACAGGGTACCATGCCCTCTGTAGCCCACTGCTACACCCCATAGTTACTACCAGTGGCCAATATGCAGTGTACTACTCACATATTGGCTGTTGCCTAGGCATGTGTGGGTGTGTATGAGACATGGATTGAGAGTGTGCTCTGGGTAATACTGGAGCTGCTAACTGTGATTGCCTGTCCTTGATGTCACATGTATGGGTATGGCTTTGCACCCCAACCTCTCAGCTATTTCACATCCGTTATCCCTGTATGGTGGACATTGTGATATATAGTAGGGCCACCATTTAAGAAAAATGCAAAACCCGCTCCACATTGGCCACACATTCACAACCACCTGCACACAGGATATGAGTTACAAACACATGCACTTGTTATGTCCGGGAGTAGAACCCCTACCTAACCAGTTTATTACACTATGGCACTATGCAGTTATAGCATGCACCATGGAGATTACTGGAGTACTCTTTCCCCAAAGGTGTATATCACATTGGATGACATCAGCAGGATTGCCAATTAGGACATTTAATATGTACTGAGTGTGACTAGCCTAAAATGCATTGCTCCCTACACGGACAGTGACACACACACACAAAGCATCCACAACTGACATGTGTGGGTATAGAACCCCTAACATAGGTCTATATCATACTACAGCTGTTATAGGATGCACCCCGGGGATTACTGGAGAACTCCTTCCCCAAAGGTGTATTTCACAATGAATGACATCAGCAGGATTGCCAAAGTAGGCCATTTAATATGTACTGAGTGTGACTAGCCTATAATGCATTGCTCCGTACACAGACATCGAAACACACACAAAACATCCAGAACTGCCATGGGTGGGGATGGAACCCTACCACAGTTCTAAATCACACTACAGCAGTACACAGTTATGGCACACCCTACGGAGATTACCAGGCTATAATCTTCCCAGAGTTGTATTTCTAGGTGGGTGATATTAGCTGCCTTGCCAAAGCTGAGTACATGAATTGTAAGGAATGTTTGTGCCCTAAACGCATTGCTGTCTACACAGACAGACACACACACTTGCCATGTCTGGGATTAGATCACCTACTGAATTGGTTTATCACACTACAGCAGTACATAGTTATGGCACATGCTACGGAGATTATTGGACTACAACCTTCCCAGAGGTGTATTTGTAGGTGGGTGACATGAGCAGCCTTGCCAAAGTTGAATGCATGCATTGTCAGGAGTGTGACTGCCCTAAAAGTGTTGCTGTCTACACAGACAGACACACACAAACACTTGCCATGTCTGGGATTAGAACACCTACCTAACTAGTTTATCACACTACAGCAGTACGCAGTTACAGGATGCGTGACAACTTTCCTAGAGGTGTATTTCTAGGTGGGTGACATCAGCAGCCTTGCCAAAGTTGAGTACATGAATTGTAAGGAGTGTGAATGCCCTAAAAAGCATTGCTGTCTACACAGACAGCCAGACACACACAAACTTGCCATGTCTGGAATTAGAACAGCTACCCAGCTAGTTTATCACACTACAGTAGTACACAGTTACAGGACATGCTACGGAGATTACTGGGCGACAGCCTTCCCAGAGGTGTATTTCTAGGTGGGTGACATCAGCAGCCTTGCCAAAGTTAAGTATATAAATTGTAGGGAGTGTGAGTACCTTAAAAAGCATTGCTCTCTACACAGTCAGACACACACACAAACACAGTTGCCAAGTACGGGGTTAGAACTCCTACCTAACTAGTTTATCACACTACAGCAGTACGCAGTTATGGGATATGCCACAGAGATTACTGGGTTGCAATTCTCCCAAAGGTGTATTTCACATTGGATGACCTCAGCAGGCTTGTCATAGTAGGGCTATGGGGAGTGCAGTGTGTGTACATGGGCCTTATCCCATTTATCTAGGGGTTGACATGCCACATGCTGGCACACACAGTGTTATATTTCACAGGTACGTGTATACAGCTGCTAGATGACTATATCCTTATACAGTCACATTGCACAGCTGGCACGTGCACCACATAGTCTGCAATGCTGACAGATACTGGTGGCTAGTATCTGCAGTGAGTGACATCTGCACCTCATGTGTTTGGGACCCTTTGGCTGTGTGCTGGGTGGGACAGGCCTGGGTGGCTGCTTGTCACAGTCACCCTCTTCCACACATCTATGTACGTCTACCTTTGGCTTATTATAGTGTGTTGTCCTTACATATATGTCTGTATTCCTATCCACTGTGTGTGCAAGGCATGAGTGGTGCATACTGACAAGTGTCTGCACTAACAACTGCGACTGCCAGATATGTCTGGTACACTGGTGTTTGCAGACATGGCTTTCATGTGTTTAAGTGTGTGAGCATGCCCAGTATGACCTTGCAGTGTGTTGTTGACTGACATTGCTTCATTTCAGTATGTTGTTGACTGACATTGCCTTCATTTCTCTAAGTGTGTGAGCATGCCCAGTATGTCTGTCTGTATTGAATGTGTGGATCATGTCCAGGTAGTTTGTTCTGCAGTGCTGACCTTTGTGTTGTACACTGACAGGTAGCATGCTGTCTCTGCAGGGTATCCATTGATCATTTGGCTTTGACTGTTACTGCATTTCTGCATAGCTGGGGGGCACACCTAACTATTACTGCATTTCTACACAGGATTGGGTGGGAACACCTGACTGTTATTACATTACTATGTAGGATTGGGGGCACACCTGACTATTTCAACATTTCTACACAGGATTGGGGGGCACACCTGACTGTTATTGTGTTACTACGTTGGATGGGGGGACACCTGACACTTGTACGCATTTGCTATGACTGTACTGGTGTGTCAGGTACTCCATTTCATTCTGTATTCTTACCTGTCATGCTGACTAGAGGCATACCAGTGCACTACAGATCGTAGCTTTGGTTGCCCTACATATTAGTGTCTGACTTCCTAGCCTTCAGAACTAACATCCCACTGCCTGACCTGCTGTAGCCTGTCTGTGTAGGCCTGGGGGGGAGGTTAACCATAGCCAACATTCAGGGGCCATAGCATAGGCTCTGTTTGTGTTTGTTTACATCTGTTCTGTGGGCTGGGACTGTTGTTGGATATGTGAACCTCCCTGACTGGCATGTGTGAGTCATATGGACACACGTTGCTCAGCACATTTCCTGCAGTGGGTTTTGTCACCCTGTGTAGTACTGGCTACTGTGGTGAGTCCAGTATGTGTTACAGATGTCATGGTGCCACAATGGGTGTCTACTGTCCGCTGCCATCACATTCAGCCACCCAATTCCCTTGCATGCTCACATCCATACCATAGATACAGGTAACGACACATTCTACTCCAGTTGGCAATTGGTAGGTTGATTTACTTACCTTGAGGGTGTGCCAGACTTGTGGATGGTGCTGGAGGGCTGCCTATGTCAGATGCACATAGTACACTCCCTATACATGACTGAGCACAGGTAGTGTCATGTTTGACATCCCTTTTACTGTATGTGCGAGTCAGAAAGAGGTATCATTCCCTGGGTCCCTACTGTGTCAGTATATGTGCTCTGCATTGTCTCTTTGCCATGGCCTCGGCATACTGGGCATGCCTCCATCTGCCTACTGGGGCAGGCTCTGGTTGTTTCTCTTCTGAGTCGCTCAGTGCCTGTGCAGGCCTTGGCATTGGTGGTGGGCTGTGTGGCCCTGCTCCATGATGTTCCTGCTTTAGCTGTTTCTGCAGGATCATATTGTGTAGCATGGCACATACCATAACAATTTGGGTACATGTAGCTGGTGCATACTGCAAGGCTCCACCGGATGTGTCCAGACACCGGAACCGTGACCTGAGCATCCCAAACACATGCTCTATTATATGTCTGGTCTGTGCGTGTGCCTCATTATGGCATTCTTGTTCAGGTGTGTGTGCATTTCTGATGGGTGTTATCAGCCACGGCTCCATTGTGTAACCCAGCATCCCCCACTAGGTGACCATAGGGGATGTCCCCATTGGCAAATCTCTGGAACAGCTGCATCAGATGCCATATGTGGGAATCATCATAGCTTCCAGGGCAGCCAGCACACACATTCATTATAATGCCCTGGGCATCACAGGCAACCTGGCAGTTGATGGAGGGGATTCCCCTGCGGTTGATTCAGGCCCTACCCTGATCACCAGGTGGTGCTTTGATGCATATGTGCATGCAGTCTATAGCACCCACTATCTCATGGTATTCTGCTATTTGGTGGAAGAGATGCATATTGCTGGCCAACACCTCACAGGTGTTGAGGAAATATACGTGCTCACTGGCACATGCTGACATGGCATCCAGGAACTGGTGGAATATTCTGGATGCCTGTGAGATCCCCATGATATCCCCAGTTGTGTTTTGGGAGGTACCTGTAGCTAATATTCCTAGGCCTACACATTCCTTGGTATCCACTGGGATGTGTTCCCCTCCGTCATTTTGGTGTGTCAGGTGTGGCTGGCATAGCTCACCGATTTGCTGTAGGAAGTCTCTGTCCACCCTATAGTGCTCCACTATCTCTAGCTCATGTAGCCCCTGGTAGGTTACCCTTGGTCTGTACACTTTTCTCCGTATCCTCACTGTGGGTTGATCAGCAGCATTCACATCCTCACCACCCTCAGCCTTTTGCATATGCTGCTCTATGTTGCCTGCTACAGCCCTTCTCATTTTGTAGGTTTGTTTGTTAACATTTCCCCACTTGTATACACCGGTGGTGTAGAGTGTGGGAAAAACCAGTGGGGTAGGTGTTTGCATAGTTTATAGTAGTGTTCTGGGCTGGGCTGGTCTGCTGCCTTTGTAATTGGCTAGTTCTGATACATTTCACCTGCCAGCTAAGCTAGTTCTCCAAGATTACCTTCCTACTGCTGTTTTCCCTACCCATTGCCTTCCTGTTTATGCATGGAGGCGTGCTGTGCAGAGTGCTCAAATGTGCACACTGCTACTATTTCCTGTTTAACTTCTGTTTTTCTCCTGTAAAACCTGGTGCTCAGCACACACACCCGCTTAAGCTTTGTAAAGATTGCTAGGCAGGTTTAGACACACCCCCTAGCTTAGCTGTGCTTGCACCAAGCTATTCCTACTCTTACACTGTTGGGACATGCCTCACAAGCTGGGGAAAACTGGGATTCACTATCCTTCCCCTCATTTGCATAGGATTGCCTGCTAATGCATAGTTACATGTCCACACTGAGCCTCCCCCCTTAGCAACCACTACTCACTGGCTAGGTTGTCTTCTGCCTGCCATTGACTTGCATGGCAGAATACTGATTTTAGTTAGAATGCTTATTTTAGTTGTATTTTCTTATTTCCCCCGATCCCATTTGCGCGCTACTGCCCTATGCTTAAACAGCTGAGATCGGTTAAAAAAAAATAAAAATTGATTTTTTAAATTTTTTTATTGTTTGCAATGCCAATGGCCTTATACTTGGCCATTGGCATGCTTACTACATGATATGCAGCCTTTATTTAGAGCTGTCATAGCTGCGTTTTGGATTTTGCAGAAATGTACTCGGTTACTAACGGAGTGCATTTCTGCTGATTGCACTAGTCCTGCACGGACAGTCGCAAGCTTCCTAAATCACAGTATCACCTCATTTGCATGGATTTCTCCTGCAAATGGGGTGATTTGCATACAAGGCCTTCGTCCATGCAGGATTAGTGCAGGAGCTGTCGTGCACGTCCCTGCGGGCTGTTCTTGGATCGCACGGCAGACATATTGCCTGCTTGAGCTCCTGCACCAATCTTGCACTCTGTGCAAGCTTTTGAGAATCCTAGGGATAGTTTCATGACTATAGAGAATTTTCCATATTTTAATGTACTGTACATTGCTTATGACAGTGACAATTAATGGCTAAATGGTTGAAAACAAGTGGCGAATGGTTAATGTTGTGCATGTCGATATTAGTTTTGTACATATAGGTGATATTTATGCAGTAGGTTAGAAATCGATTTATTTATTTATTTAGTTTATTTATTTATTTGACTTTTGTTTACCGGGATAATCTAACTGGGCACAGGCCCATTTTCGGCAGAGGCCTTGGGGGGAAGCCGCAAAAGATGCAAATAACAAAAAAGACATTTGTAAACTTATACAGTAGTAGCATAAACAGAAAAACACAAAGCATACATAATGCATATATAATGTTATTCATAAAAAAATTGTTATGGAGCATAACTTATACATACAAATTTTAAGAACTAAACAATTATTTCATGAGTAATAAAATTCTAAACAAGAATTTAGATAAATGTGACTATGGTAAATATATGTAATATGCAAAGCACTATATATATATATATATATATATATATATATATATATATATATATATATATATATAAGCACTTTAATTGTAATATGCAAAGCAGAGTAATTGTAAAAAGGCTGGACAGAGTAAAGAGAGAGAAAGAATGATGATACTTATGGTGAGTTTATAGGAGAAAAAAGTTAGGCATATATCAAATAGACAGTGAACATCTGCAAAGGAAAAATAGTTAAGGTATGTACAAGAAAAAAATACAGCAATATGTAAACCAGGAGATAGACAAGAGGGTATAATATTCATCCAAGAGTTATACAAGAGGAGAGCCAAGAATGAAATAGCTGGGACTTTAGAAGTATTTTAAACTGTGAGGGATTGGCAGTGGTTAAAATGTGCGGGGGGATTAAGTTCCAAATCATGGAGATTCGATTAGAGTAGAGAGCATCTCCAAAGTGGTGTCAGCTTTTGTGGCTTGTAATAGGAGTTTGTCAGAGCATTTAAGTGTCTTCTGTTAGACTGAAGCTGAAGTAGATTGCCTAATGCTGGAAACTTATCAGGCTGGTATATTATGTTACGGGGCATAGTAAGGTGGGTGAGAGTTAGATACAGTAGAGAGCTGATTATTCGAATGTCAATTATCCAAAACACAGCGTTCCAGAGTTTTCCCATAAGAAAAATCATAAAGTGTGAATATGTAAACTTTACATGTATTCGCTTGTACATGTTTTTTGAGCTTGAAAAATATTCTTTATTGTCCACTGGAATCATTGCATGGTTGAAAAGTGTATTCCCTGTGTGCAGAATAAACAAGATATTATAATTTTTTCATCTGGTTCAATGTATGTTTGATTATCCAAACAGCTTGATTATCCAAACTATTCTAGGTCCCAGTTAGTCTGGATAATCAACTCTCTACTGTAATTGGGTAACTCAAGCCAGTTCAGTTGACATAAGACAGAACAGTGATGTGATCTATATGGTGAGTTGGTAGCAAATCTGGCAGTCTTATTGTAACAAGTGTCTAATTTTGTTAGATCTGTTTTTTCAGATTGGTAAAGACTGGAGAGACATAAAGAAGAGCAGAGAGAAGATGAGACCAGAGAATAGATTGTTATGTGGTCAGTGAGGTAATGTTTAATTCTATAAAGAGAAACTAGTTTATTACTGATTAGAGACAAATGCTTATCAAATCTCAAATTATTATCAGTTGTAACCTGAGTAGCTTACTGTAAGGTATAGGATCTGTCTTAGAATTGTTAGAAGAATATATCTGAAAAGGAGATTACAGATTTAAAGTTTTTTTTATTTGAAACTCATACATTTAGTTTTGTTGACATTGAGAATTAACTGAGAGTCAGAGAGCCAGGATTCTACTGCTGTGAAGGAAAGTTGGGTTATTTCTAGAAGTTTAGAGAGTGAGGGGCAGAACAGAGAACAGTGGAATCATCTGCATAGTGTAAAATTGTAGCTAGGTGGGTGGCAGTATGGAGTTTGTTGATAAAATACTAAATAAAAGTGGACCCAAGATAAAGATTTCTGGAGCACCAAGTGAGACAGGTAGTACAGAGGATCAATCTTGTTGCCATTTTACAGCTTGTCGTCTGCCAGAAAGGTAATTCTGGAACTAAGTGAGAGTTGTATGGCTTAAATTAAGAGATGAGAGTTCATTAAGTAGTTTTTGATGGGAGACAGTATCAAATGCTTTGGACATGTCAAGAAAAGTGGAGGAGACTAGATAACTGTTATTTATGTAATGGTTGATGGTATTAGTGAAGGTTAGGAGTGCTGCAGTGGTACTGTGGTGGGGTTGGAAGTCATGCTGAGAATTAGTTAGAAGGTTGTTTGATAGCAAATAGTTCTGGAACAGTGAATGTTTCCATTTTCTAAGATTTTTGCTAGTGGAGATAAGATTGTTATTGGCCTAAAATTTGAAAATTCTGAAGAGGAGCCTCCTTTATAAAGTGATGTGATGTAAATTATTTTCCAGATTTTGGGAACGTACTGTTCAATTATGGAGTGACTGATCAAAATGAAGACTGGATAGGAGATAGCATCAGCAGCTATCTTGAGGTGTTTAGAAGGCAGGTTATCAGCAGCAAGAGAAGTAGGTCTAAGTTTGTTGAGTAAATTCTTTACGGTGCTGGTTTGTACAGGGATAAAGGAAAAGGCATTGGATGACTCTTTCAAGAAATCAATGACTGTAGGTCAGTTAATGTTACTTTCATGGTAGAGAAATGTATGAAACTATTGCTGAAATGAAAGAAGATAATCAATCTTTCCGTCTTTCATTTTTTTTTTTTTTAACAAAACATCACAGACGGCAAAGTCACTTTCTGCATAGATTCATAGCAAGGCAGTCATGTTTCTTTCACTCACAAAGGCTTTGAATACATCAGTGTTTATAACATACTGATACTTAGGCAAGATATTTAATACTATATTGCAATGAAATTTACTTGGGATGGCACTTAGATGATAAGCAAGATCCAAAGTGTCCATGGCCTCAAGCTCAAAGCCAAAAAGTGTATTGTCATCCCCTTTGAATAAAACTCTGTACCCATAAACTACTACATAGACAACACTCTACATAACACTGAATGTGTGATAAGAGACCTTGGAACCCAGGTGGACAGTGGTCTGTCCTTTTATAGTCACATCGCCACAGTAGTCAGGAAGTCCTTCTACGTGGCACACCTCATCATAAAAGGGTTCTCATCCAGGAAAAAAGAGGTCATTATTCCCCTCTACTCAACACTCATTAGACCCATTATAGAGTACAACAGCCCTTTTGGAATGTACCTCACAAGACATCTGCAGCAGCTGGAAAGGCCACAGAAGTACCTCACAAAGAGGATTACTGGCCTCAAACAGATGCCCTAAACTGACCGTCACAAAAACTCCAGCTTTACTCCGTAGCATATCACCTACTCCGAGGTGATCTCTGCCTAACATATAAAGCTATGTCAAACCCAGAGCTGTTGGACATGCTACACCTAAAGAAATCACAAACCCTCTGAGCTACATGTTCTAGTGACCTAAACCTTGTCAGCACAATAAACAGAACATGCTGGAGGGATAGATTCCTGTCCCAGAGACTTTACATACTCTGGAACAAACTACCTATCTATATCAAACAAAGCTCCTCATTAGCACTATTCAAGAAAAATCTTTATGATTGGATGGGAGATAGGAAATTCACCATGGGGATCACTTCTGTGGCTCTGCTTGACAGGGGCACAGGAAAAACAATTTCTTGGGTGGAAAAAGCCAAAGGTACCATTTGGCTAGGCTTATATAGGCCCTAGTGCCAATATCTTAGTACCTACCTATGAACCTATGAACAATCAGTACTTGCCAGAAATTCCTGTAGCTCCTTCAGTGTTGCTGTAGGTCTCTTGGCAGCCTCCCTGACCAGTTTTCGTCTTGTCTTTTCATCAATTTTGGAGGGACGTCCAGTTCTTTGCAACATCTCTGTTGCCCTATATTTTCTCCACTTTTTGATGACTGTCTTCACTGGTTTCCATGGCATATCCAATGCTGTGTAAATTTTTTTGTACTCTTCTCCTGACTGATACCCTTCAACAATGAGATCTCTTTGATGCTTTGTAAGATCTCTGTGAACCATGGCTTTTGCTGTAGCAGGCAACTGAGTAAATGTCAGCAAAATCCTACTAGGACAGCTGAACTTTATTTGGGCTTAATCAGAGTCTCTTTAATTGATGGAAGGTGTGTACCCAAGAAGACTGAATGCTGTAATTAAACCAAAAGTTGCTTCAACAAAGTAGTAGTTTAAGGGTGTGCACGCTTATGCAACCAGCTTATTGTACATTTTTTTATTTTTTATATTTTTCCCCTAACAGATTTATTTGTTTTTCAATTACATTGTACAGGTTATAGGTCACATTAAAGGTGGGAAAAGTTTTGTAATGATTTATTGTGGTCTCATTATTTTATATCACAAAAACCTGGCATTTTAAAAGGGGTGTGTACTTTTTATACCCACTGTATGTAGTTGGTCAATCAGTGTTAAAATACAGTTTAATATATCGCGCCATTAGGGATGTACAGCTAAGATATATATGTACTGGTAATGAGATACACTTACAGCCGTAGTGACAAAACTGGGATGCTTCCAGAATCTTTGTGGATAATATAAATATTCCTAGTCATCTGAGAGGTAAGCAATTTAGGCATTAATGCATCTCCTTCATGCCTGATTTTTGGAAATGCTATACTGCACAACTGAACAAGCAAGTTCTGTTCATAATTAGTTATAACTGAAATACAGGTTCATAGAGTCATATGTCTATACTAGGCTACTACAACTAGGACCCGTATAAGCCTAGCCAAGCAACCCAAATATGACCACATATTTGATTTATATAGGTGGTTGTTTACTGACTGCTTCTGTCCATCAGAGACGCAGGAGACAGACCAAGGGAATTTCTGATTACCTATCCATTGGTCTAAGTTATGCTTCAATAGAGATAGGGAGGACCTCTGCTTTATATGGATGAGGAGCCTGTTCCAGAGAATGGGAATTCTCTGAGAAACATATCTGTCTCCAACATGTCCTATTTGTGACACAAGCAAAATTTACATCTTTTAATCTAGTAGTTCTGAGCAGACAGGTGATCCGGTGTGGCGACCCCTAACCGGGAAAAGCCGAAAGAAGAAGAGGAATCTAGTAGTTCTGATGCTGTTTCTTTTGTAGATGTGCAAAAGGTTCATGAAAACAGAATCCAGGGATGCCTTGTACGACAGGAAAAGATCACCTCTCAGAAGTCTGTATGATACCAAGTAAAGAGACGGGACTTTTGAGGTGATCATCAGAGGACATTGTGCTAATTCCCTCTATCCTTTTTGTAAGAAACCTCTGTAACATTGCAGTTGCTACATGTTTCTGGTCAGGTACTAGTCAGGTACATACCAAAGGAGGTATTGTACTCTATGATGGGTCTAAAGATAGCCAAGTAGAGTGTTACAATGACCTCTCAGGTCCCAGATGCCATGACCTTGATTATAAGTTAAGCAACATGGAAGGATTTTTTTATTACCTTGGACACATGTTGGTCAAAGGCTACATTACTATCTATTTGAGTTTCCAGATCCCTAACAAGTGAATCATCTTTTAAGGGTGTTTTATTGATGATGTAGTTACCCAGGGAGGCAGGCTTTCCAAAGGATACTATAATGCATTTCTTTGTATTGAGTTTTAAGCCATGGTTTTGCCACCAATCATTTGTCTGTATTAGACCTTTCTGAAGAGTGTTCCCATCTTGCAAGGATTCAGTGACTGCTCCGGCTTTGCAGTCATCTGTGAACTTGGTCAGCTGAAGGCCTTTGACATTGGCTTTGACATCCAAGAAGTAGATGCTAAAGAGAAGTAGGCCTAACAGGGAGCCCTGAGGGAATCCACTGGTGACCGACCTGTTTGTGGAGGTGGCCCCACCAATTCTAGCATCCTGGATCCTATCAGTGAGCCATTTAGCTGTCTAGCATGTTATAAAGGGGTTTATTCCTAGTTCCATAAGTCTGTTGATAATGCCCAAGTGGGGTATTGTATCAAATGCTTTAACTAGATCTAGGTAGGCAGTATGCACCATTTTCCCTTCATCCATTGCCTTTGTGACGTTTTCAAAGAATTTCACCAGAATCAGTAAGAATGAGCTTCCTTTGAGAAAGCCAAGCTGGGATGGATCCAGTGTTTGGAGGCCTTCTATGTCCTTGTAGATAATTTCCATGATAATTCTTTTCATGGCTTTGTAAATACGACTAGTCAGACTAATGAGTCTGTGGTTTCCAGGATTTTTTGAAGGTCCTTCCTTATTTAGGGGGATGACCATCACAGTTCTCTTTTTCTGTGGCACAAAGCCTGTTTTAAGACTATGGTTAATTAATGACTCCAGGGGTCATGATAAGTCATATTTTGGACCATTCATGAGGCAACTTGGGAGGTTATCAGGGCCCATAGAGGCTGTGTTCTTGGCTTTAGTTAGTGCAGCCAGTATGTGCTCCCTAGTTATAGTTGAAGGGGTATTTTTGGTGGGATGGTTGGGGTGAGAGGGGAATAAAGTTGGAACTAAATTTGTCCACTAACAGGTTTGCTATATCACCAGGCTTTTTGAATGTGGCACCATTAACCAGCAGTTCATCACATTGCTGTGTGCTGTCCTTGAGGTTTCTGACATAGTGGTAGAAGGCCTTATGGTTAACTTTCACCTGGGTGGTTATCGTAACAACAAAGTTGGCTTTGCTTGACCTAATTAGCCATCTTAGTAGCCTATTTACTTTGATTAGAGAATTTCTATCATTATGAGAATTACCCTTCCTGATTTTTGCCATAAGTTTTTTCCTTCTTTTGTATATCCTGTTTAATTTGGGATGCCACCAGGGCAGTTTGTTTCTTGAGTTAGTCCTGGGATTACCTCTGGTAGGTACAGCAGCCTCTATGCAGCCATTGACATGTTGTAAAGAGCTTCTGAGAGCAACTCAGCATGGGGTGCTGTGCCCTCTGAATTTGGAGGGGCATTGAATTTTAAGAAACTGTCACCTTTATAAAAGGTAATTTGCCTTGGAATAGTTCCTAATTGTAAATGCTTTTAATGGCATACACAGCTGATTTTGATTATGAAGTAGACAGCTTTATGGGACGACCTTATCAGGGTGGATGAGACATGGAGGGGGCAGTATTCTCCCATGTTTGTAAGTATGAGGTCCAGTATGTTCAAGCCTCTAGTGGACATATTCACTATTTTGTCAAGAGTATTTGTATTTACAATGTCCAGGAATCTCCCTGCCTGTAGATTTAAAGTCCGTGATGGATTCCCATGAGTAGGGTGTTAGGTTGGATGGTAAGTGTCTCCAGTAGGTTTAAGTATGCATCGTGTGATTCTTGAGACATGAGGTTGACCTACAGCTGGCTAGGATTTTGTCCATGGTGATCTGCACGTGGAGGAAGTCCAGTACATCATCCTGTTTGACCCCGCCCCAGATGTGTGCTTGTTATTGTTGTATATTGAGACACCCCCACATTTAGCCCTTGTCTGTGGAGCTACTGCAATCAAAGTGTGGAAGGCATTGAAACCTTACACTGCTGGGTACTGCTGATGCTTTAAACCATGTCTCAGCAGCTGCACAGATTTCTATATTTTTGAGTGTGAGGAAGGCTTGGAGGAAGTGTAATTTTTATTTGTAGGTTTCTGGCATTCAGGAGCAACACTTGAGATTCAATTAAGTTGATTTTGCTATAAAAATAACATCAGTGATTCAAACCCACATTTACTCCTCAGACATTCATATTGGACTGTTGCTTAATAGGTTAAGCTAGACAGATAAATCACCACCATGCTACAGAATTACTAAGGAATGTTTCATGAAGCCATCAGATAATGGAGAAATGCATAGCCATCCAAGACCTAAACACTATAGGTGTTAACGCACCACATAATTACTAGATGTTTAAAAGCTATTCTGCATATCTGAACAAGCAACATCTGCTCAAACATGTAATTGTCAGAATAAAGTACAAATACTGCATGCCAGGAATCAAACCCAGAGGTATTCTTAAGGCATCTATATCGATCTAGAGTGTAACAGTTTGAGCTAAGAGACAACACAATGCCTTATAGCATATAGCATTAAGTCAATAGCCTAGCAACATATTCCATCATATAGAAGCGGTATGTCTCAGTGTTTAACTCTTTTTATAATGTAGAGACTAATAATGTATTTTTGGCATTACTCAGCATTCCCACATGCATAAGTGTACTGTGTGATGCATGCCAAACCATTACTGATAACGGAGAAATATACAGTCATCTGATGCCTCAGTCTTACAGACATCAGCGAAACTTGAGCATTCTACATATATAGAAAAGATGTATTGCATACTTGCCAAGAAAATAGAGAGCTTAAATTGCTTATGTTCTATATTGCAACATCGAACGCTAAAAACAGCGAATGATGTTACATCGACACATTTTCAGCGAAAGCTGAAAATGTCGAATCCACAGAACAGCGATTCTTTTCCAACCCCTGCAAAAAAAAAAAAAATATTGCACACTTCCAAATGCATACACACATACCCAATCCTAATTATACCCCCAAAAAACCAGTAAACAACTAAATACACATATGCACATAACCCAACCATACATTTAACAAAAAAAAAAAACAGTAAACATTTTAAACCATATGCACTTACCGTAACCCGCACCCTAACCCTAAGGTCAGTAACTCTCGCACATTTACATAAACAGCTCCAAGCACATACACACTTAACTTAACCCTAATTCTACCCCCCCAAAACAAAAGTAAACAACTGAAAACACATACACACGTAACTCAACCATACATCTAGCACAAAATATAAAACAGTAAACACTTTCATACATATGCACTTACCTTAACCCGCACTCTAACCCTAAGGTCAGTAACTATTGCACAATCACGCTCGGGAGCTTTACCGGACAAGGGACCACACTACACTTCAGAACACGGCAAAACAATGAAGCAGTCAAGTGACTTCTTTCCCAGGGAAAGAATTCACTGAACAGCCACTTCGCTGTTTGCCTGTTCGCTCTATATGTGTCGATGAAAATGCATTTGACATAATGTGTTTTCATTGTACTCATAGGAACCTGCATAAACAACAGTATTTACAAAATGACCTCTAGTTGGCTTTGAACACAAACACAGGAGATCATTAATCACTGTGACTTAGTGCTTAACCAGTTGAGCTAATTGATGTAACTGTTCATTCCTGTGTCTAATAAGAATATTTATGGCATATCATTCACAGCTGGATGTGTATAATGTTAAGTACATTAACATTACTCTTATTACTGCAGGCACCAATGACATCAAATTTAAACAGTCCTATAACCACATACAGGTAGGAAATACTTTTGTTATGATATAGATATTAAGGTGTAGATTATGAAGCTTACTGTTGGCATCTGCAGGCTGGCATTGGACCTGTGTGACCCTCCGGTGAAGACTCTCAAAGTACCTTCAATACTGGTCATCGTATTGGTGATGGAATTGCATGCCATTCAGGAAAATTCCAGAACATTTGTGGTGCTCCCTTGCAATGCGGTTCCAGATCTCTATCATTGCAAAGTTCCTCAGGCATGCTTACATCCTCTACTCATGTCCAGCATAGAGATTGAACATCTGGGTGGTTTCCTCCTTGGTCTAGTTTGGCACCTAGATATGCCAAAGCGTCCTCTCAGTTGACATCTTCACAATTGAGGAAAGAAGTTTGTCCAAAAATTGCCTTATAATAAATACTAACTGAGGTCCCACATTACTCTGTATGTTGACATCCTAACTGTCCAGAGGGTAATTCAGTTGTGCACATCTCCTGCATCCCACACATGGACCTGTGTATTCGTCTTTGGTGATGTGCCTTACAGTCTTTCTGGACTGCTGTTTCCTCCCAGTGTTTTGTATGACTTTACACTGTCATACATTAAGAATAGGTTATGTATGATGTTCACTGTGTACAACTAATGGGTCATTTCCATTATTTGTAAGCTGTGCTTGCTGTTGTGGGGCAACACATGAGCATTGATGTTTACTCTGTGTACTTATGTATCTGTGGTTAGTCATGACTCAAAGGTGTGTATCAGTTGCTGCAATGCTGCCTGAGCTAGGATTTGAGTCTGCATCCTCCGCCACCCACAATGATTTTTTTACCCCCCACCATGTTCTCCTGATCCTCCTCTGATAACTGTGAAATTTCATCTTCAGACATCTGGAGTTCTTGCGGTAGATTACCCACACCTGGGAATGGAAAGTCACTGTGTTTTGCTGTAAACATGTTGATAGCATGGCACACACAGTAAACATCTATGCTGCCTTTCAGGTGTGTATTGCAGTGACCCCCCCCCCCAGATGTATCCAGACATGTAAATCTGGATTTCAGCATGACAAACACATGCTTGATGATGTTTCTTGTTGCAAGGTTTGATGGGGCTTTATATGGTGGAATTAGCCATGGTTCTAGTGGATAATCACAGTCACTTGTTGGTGGGAAGGAGATGACATGTATGTTGTCATGCATACCGTTGACAGGTTTGGATTATGTTTACAGCATAGCTGTGTTCTTGTACTTACTGGTTTGGATTGTGTTTACAACGTAACTGTGTTCTTGTACTTACCGGTTTAGATTGTGTTGTAGTTGTGTTCTTGTACTTACCAGATTGAATTGTGTTTATAGCATTGCTGTGTACTTGTACTTACCAGTTTGGATTTTGTTTGCAGTGTAGCTGTGTTCTTGTACTTACCAGTTTGGATTGTGTTTACAGCATAGCTGTGTTCTTGTACTTACCGGTTTGGATTGTGATTACAGTGTAGCTGTGTTCTTGTACTTATCAGTTTGTATTGTATTTACAGCAAAGCTGTGGTCTTGTACTTGCCAAGTAGTAGTCTCTTGGGTATTTCAATATTTTGGAAGAAAGCCCTCAAACCACTTTCTCGCCATATAGCAACATCATGTACACTCCCAGGGTGCATCACCATTATGTTTGTTATGATGCCATCTGCTGTGCACATGATTTAAATACATTTCTATTTCAGGTACTGAAACTTCTGTGCAGGGGTTTTGATAGGAATGTAGGTGCAATCTATTGCACTGAGCACTTGGAGGAAGTTGGCAATGGCATAGAAATGGTGCTTGACTTTTCTGTGCTCAATAACTCTGGTTGAAAGTGGATGTACTCAACTATGCTTGATACACATTGCTGCCAGGACTTGGGAGAGGATGTGGTTGACAACTTTCTATGACACTCCTACTGTATTTCCAATATGCCATTGAAATGCCCCTGATGCCACTATACCTAGGCTCAGGCATACTTTGGTTTCGAAAGATGGTGTGTGCATACACATGTGGGCCACATGTTACACATGACCTGTTGCCTGTCTAATTGGTATCTGCTAATTATTTATTCATCAGAAAGCTGGTTAGATGTAGCCTGGCTTGACATATAGCTGGTTGTCATCTAGGATGCATTGCCAGGACTTCCTCCATGGCTATTAGTACCCCATCCTGATGGAATGCATTACATACCATTTGCATAATTTTTTTTTGGTAATTGTGTGAATTCTGCAGAATTCCTTAATAAATAACTCTTTCTCATGGAAATAGATGTAGCCTCTGCTGATTGCTTTCATAAAGTTGTCAACGATGCTTTTTGTCGCATTTAAGTTACGCTGTACATGCATACTGTGTTTTGGAATCCAGTGACGTGCATGTATTCCATAATTATCCAACACTGAAAAGATAATTCCTTAGGCTTGCTTGAGCATACTTTATAGAACTGCATCCACCATTTGTGCACTGAAGCTTTCCTTTGGTGTGCTGCACTGTCTCCACATTTCCTTTGGAATCTGGCTCAGTGTCTTTCAACCATTTAGGATATGTGCTGGAATAGAGTAAAAAATAATTACTTACTTCCTCCTTTTGCTTGTCATACTTGCTGTTCTGTTTTATACTACAAATGAAAATATAAATATTGAATTTTGTTTTCTTGTTTGTTTATTTTTTAACTTTAAATATTCACGTGAATTATTAATGTATGCAAAAAAATTGTCCAATATCACCCTTCCTTTCCACAGAAAAACATGTCAGGATTAAAATAACAATAAAAATGTATTTATAAAAAACTAAAACTTAATAATAATTCTAAATTCCTACTCGGGCATTGCTAAGTTTAGAAAACTTGGGGCCATCAGAACACCTGCAGTTACTCCTGTTTTTCCCCTAAATATAAAGAAACTATTTTCTTAATAAAATCTTAATAGCTGTTTTCTCTCTTTGTAGTCCCTCCTGTTCAAGTAACCAGCTAAGATACAATATCTTCTTCGTGTGGATTAAATGAATATAGAACTTCCACATCCATCTTTTCAAAAGTATCTTTTTCATTTATTTTAATATTCTTAGTTTTACTTAAATAATAAATGTGTCTGAATATATGCATCTAAGTTTTGTACTTCGGCTTTAACTGTTCTTCTGAACACATAGCCATTGGCTTTCTTTGAATGACATTTACACTTATTATGACTCTAAACAAGGGAGGTTTGATATTGCTCTGCAAATTTTGTAAACCAAATAATGTGGATATTTTTGTTTTTGCAAATGCCCAAAAATCATAAAACACATCTGAAGTTCTTCCTGTGACATATAAGTCAGTCCAAAACTATATCAGTTTTCTTAAAGGATGTTTAATATATCAGTCTTTTTCTGCTTTTTTATTTTTTGTAAGCACACATAACCTGGTGTTTTATTGAAACTAGGACTCCCTCTTTAGCTGCTTTCAAATATCTAGAATTTTTTACATCTCAAGCCATTGCAATCCTAATTTTTCACTTTGGACATGTTCTGTTTTTTTATGATGTGTTTTCAAAAACCTTTAAAATTGGTTTACTTACAGGACAAAAATGAATGTTTTTTTTATGTCAGACAGTATCAACCTTTTCTTTCACCTGATATAGTTCATATCTAAATAAATACTTCAGATTTAATTGTTTTGTAAACAGTTTTGATTCTATTATCATTCCAACCAGATCTGTTCTTCTACTGGACACAAAAGAAAGTCCATCCCTGGGATTCAATAAACTCTGTGTAGGCTTTGTGCGAAACGTACATGGAGTTTAAATGTGTGCAGGGTGATGTGGGGTGAGCACCAGCACTCACTGCATATTCATGCCTCGCACTACGTTTAAAAGTAAATAAGTGCAGTTTCATGGCTGGCAACAGTGTTGCTGGCCAGGAAACCATGTAAGCCAACATGCATAGCAATCCTGTTTAAGTCAAAGCAAAAAAGGTCTTCAGTTTTGCATGGACTGCCACAATGATCATCAGGGCTTAAATAATAGTTGTCGTAGCTCTCAATCTCTTAGTACAATACATCTGGACAAAGCACAACATAACTGGGGGGACAATGATCCAGAAATAGGAAAAGATTTGACATATTTGCTCTTTAGAAATGTGCTAGAATAAGAACTAGTTTGTGTTAACATACATTTTTGAAGGATTTGAAGTCTGAAACTCAAATGTATGTAATTATTGAGTCACATCAGCTCTGAAATCATACCAGCGATATGGCAGAAAACCACAAATTTGATAAGGAACACACCAAAAGATATATAATTCAAATATCTGGACATTTCTGAGAAAGTATGGACAGTTGAGAGGCATGATAGTTATGTATATGGTCTAAGCACAATACAGGACAGTGTATACAGTGTAAAGTATTGTGAAATCCCATTCCTGGCATTCCATACTGAACTTCTGTAAATGATCTGTAAAGGTACATGGACTGCCATGTGCAATAAACATGCAGGAGAAGTGTGTGTATTGAATAGACACACAGATTAATTGCAGGCATAAACACAGGGAAAGAGGACAGGTGAAACAACCTAATGTACAGCAGATGAGGGCATGTCAATGGAAGACAGTTGTAGCAGTGACACCAATCACGTATCTATATGATACAGTAGGGACTGCACAGTGAAAATGTGTATTGATTGACTGTCACACAAGCTGACATAGCAATAGGGAAGATGCCTGTGTGAGATAAGCATCCTTACATGTACAAAGCAGAGGGCATCTGTCAAGGATGTTACAGACAATTGGGGTAGGGTGCATTCTGTGAAGCTGTGCAAACTGATTTGCCTGAATATGAATGTAATCTCATCAGAGGTCTCTAGCAAGTGGGGCACAGGTAAAGGTTCATGAAAAACATTAAAAGAATCAAGCGCAATCATGGACAGCATCAGAATAGTACCACCAGTAATATCATGTCTCTGACATCACATATATGAGCGATCACAGATGATTCTGCACAAACACACTTGTACAACTAATATGACATGTCCACACTATATGAGGTTACTCATGCATGCTGTCCTGGCACTGTAACATCTGCTGTAGGTGTTAGTGGGACATTGTTATACCTGTATGCAACATTATGATCAGTACAGCCTAGTTGACTGGTGTGCATGTCATATATAAATGTCACAATCCACACTGTCACAAATGTTACCCATGTCATTAATATTGGCAAACAGCTATGTTTGTACTGTGTGCATCATGGGAACAGGTAGCAGACATGCATCTGGGGTAATAACATGATGGGATTTCTGCACCATCAGCCAATAATGTTTATGTCACAAAAAGAATACCTATGTATGGTCAATAAGATGTGTGATAGCTCACTGTGGCAAAGGTGGAACACTTCAGTTACACATCACTGGAAGATGGGTAGGGAGGTACTTGAAGTAGGATGTATTGTACTGAGTTATTGGTCTGATGAAGGCTGTGAACTATGGAGGTATTATGGCCTCTGAGGTGAATATCCTTCACATACTCAGCAGTTGTGTTGTATACAAGGGCGTAGTCAGCAGTGTGACCACATGCTGGTGTATGTTCCACTTACCATATACCCCAGAACACAGATGACAAACCTATTTGTCTGATTATAGGGTGTGATATCTACATTATACTTGGGTTGTGTGTTTGTTTTCCTTATGTAATAAATCCCTCCAAATCCCCCATGTTTTTGTGTCATTGCAGGTGCTGTCATGGCTGTGGCTGTAATCTTTGGTGCAATGTCTGATGAGGAGAATATGGCAATAACACATGCTGGTGCAAAAGGCTCTCTGTAATTTCAGGCAAGTGCAAGTGTGCATGCACACACACACACACACACACACACACACACACACACACACACACACACACACACACACACACACACACACACACACACACACACATTAACTGCAGTGAGACCCCTACCCATCTAAGGATACAGACTACAGAAAATAGTACTTTATGCAAGTGCCACAGCACAAGTCTGACTTTTATAAGACTGCAGGTCAACTTATAGTGCATGAGATCAGCATTGGATTTAGGAGAGAAGATGATAAGAAGCCTGCATAGATTTATAGCTTAATTGGCCCTAGGGCCTTTGCAAGCCTAGCCATGTAAAAACACAAGTAACCCTATTGAGCATAGTTAGATATTCATTGTTAGCAGAGTGAGTTTGTGATTAGCACCAACTGGCCCTGTCTATGTTGGACGTAGGTACCACCCCTGAGGTGAATTTATTATCACCCATCCAGTTGTCAAGTTTGCACTTGAATAGGGTCATTGAAGTTGACTGCTTCACATGTAGTAAGAGCCTAATACAGAGGAGTGTTAATTGCTAGGAGATATATCTGTCTCTCCAACATGTTCTGTTTAAGTCACAGCCTAGGTTGAGATCCCTCGATCAAGTTATTCTTGTCCCAGTTGATTTGTGAATGCCCAGCATTTACATTCAGACAAGCTCCCAGACTGCTCTATAGGCCAGGCATACATCACCTCTCACCAGCCTGTATGATACTGAGTACAGTGATAAGACTTTAAATATTTCCATATATGTCATGTTATGGGGGGGGGGGCTGGATTCCCTTGGTCAGAAACCTCTGTGGCCTCTCCATTTGCTATGGGTGTCTGGTGAGGTCTTACCACCATGGATACATAATTATTGAAGTTTAGATTTCTATCACCCTGTGTTCTCAAGTCTCACACCAGTGACTTAGAGCTTATGGGGGTGTTATGTATAACATACTTTTTTGCCAAGGGAGACAATGAGGCATTTCTTGTGTCCATGAATTTGCCACCAATCATTTGTCTGTGTCAGGCCTTTGTGTAATATGTCAGCATTGCTGATGGACACTAAATGATTGTGCCCAGTTGGTAGTTATCTGGAAACTTTGGTAAGCAACAGGCCATCTACGTTCACCTGGACTTCAGAGAAATAGTTTCCAAACAGTAGATAGCCTAGCACAGATCTACTGGTGAAGGTGGACTCCCAAATTTGACAGTGTGCATTCTTTTGGTGAGCCAGTTGGCTATCCATCTAGTAATGTATGAGTTAATCCACAGATGGGAGAATTTCTCTATGATACCTGAATGTGGGATTGTGTCAAGGTGCTTGGCTAAATCAAAGATATGTGGCATGTCCTGTTTTCCCCCATCCAAAAGGGCCGACAACAATACTGGAAAAGTGTAGTATCCCAGAAATCACAGACACACAGGTGAGACTTGAGAACACAGGTTGATAGAAATCTAAACTTCAATAATTATGTATCCATGGTGGTAAGATGCACATTCTAAATTGCCCACTTCATAACTAAGGGCATCGCATCCAAGACAGGAAGGTCATAGCTCCACAGTACTCACCACTTATCAGACCACTTATTAAGTGCAATGCTCCCTTCACTATGTACCACACCAGACACCCACAGCAAATGGAGAGGCCACAGAGGTTTCTGACCAAGAGAATCCAGGGCCACCATAACATGACATATATGGAAGGTCATAGCTCCGCTGTACTCAACACTTATCAGACCACTTATTAAGTGCAATACTCCCTTCACTATGAGAGGGGTGATGTTTGCACTGAATCTATCTGCCAGGATGTTGGCAATATCAGTAGGTTCAGTATATTTTGTGCTATTTTGCACTAGTTCAGTGCATATCTGTGAGTTGCCACTTAGATTCTTAACAAAGCTAAAGAAGGCTTTGTGGTTATCTTTTGAATCCTTGGCTATTTTTCTTACAAAGTTAGCCTTGGATGATTTCATGAGGGACCTTAGTTTCTTACTGATACTGATCAGGGATGTCTTTCTTTCTTGGGATTTGCTTTTTTTTCTGAACTAGTTTCCTCCTTCTATTATATAACCTGTTTATGGCAGGGGTCCACCAAACTGGTTTCCTTCTCTTAGAGGAGTGAGTCTTGGTTTTCCTAGGGGATGGCATGATCCATGCATCCTTGTAGGTGCTAATAGAGTGCATTTGTAAAGGTTTCTGCATCTTGGGCAGTGTTATCCTATAGCGTGGGGGCTGTAAAACTTACCACCTCTATCTTAGGTAAGGTGAAGTTTGCTTTAGAAAGGTTTTTTACTGAGGTTTTCTTAGATGGGAGTAGTGGTGGTGGGGTGTGGACATCCAGAGTGATTAATTTATGGTCTGATCTAACCAGTGATGGGTTGACCTCCGGTGTGGAACACCTGTTGCCCATGTTGGTGATGACCAGGTCCAATATGTTTTCACCTCTGGTAGGGAAGTTTACCAGCTGATCCAGGGCATTTGAGTTGATGAATTCCAGGAAGCGCTGGGCCTGGGAGTTTGTACTTGAGTAGTTTTCCCAGTGAATGGTAGGGTAATTGAAATCACCCAGTATCAGGGTGTTTGATAAGACCTTCATGTTTTCCAGTGTCTCCAGAAAGGTGGAGTGGTGGTCCTGGGTGATCTGTAGCCGGCCACAATTTGCATTGCAGATTTGCCCAATGTTAGTTGCACATGGATGATCTCAGAGGTATCATGCTGTGCCACTAACCTGGAGGTGTAGCTATCCTTGATGAATATGGATACACCCCCTCCTTTTGTGTTTCAGTCTGTGTTCTGTGGCCAAAACGTGTGGTATGAGTTGTAGCCCGGTAGTGCTGGGGTGCTTTCTGGAGCCTTGAACCAGGTTTCAGTTACTGCACAGATGTCAAAGTTCTCCATACTGAGGAGTGCTTTGAGTGCATGCATTTTGAGATTTAAACTCCTGGCATTGAGTAGCATAACCCTCAGTTTTTTGTTAATTTTGCTGTTTATGGAGGTTGGTTTGACTTTTTAGCCTTGCCTAAAAAGGCACTATGGGGCAGAAAGAGCCTTGGCCAGTATTTCAAAGCCTAGGGGTGACAGGTACAAGCCATCTCTTGCTAAGCAATGCGGCTTGTCGAGCATGTTGTCCCAGGCTGACAGACACTGGCTCCCATTTGAATGACACCAGAAGCTTAGCCAGTTGTTGAAATTGATCATTTATTTCTTTATAATGAGGTATCATTCTTGGTGAGGGCAGGATACTACTCAGGGTCAGGGTCATACCAACCTGGGCTACATGATCAGAGAGCGCTTCCATGTCTCTTTTCATGTAGTCCAAGGAGGTATGTCTCAGGTCATTCACACCAAAATGAATAATGACAGAGTCATATTTGTACTTGTTCTGGAGTGACCTGAGTCCTTGTGTTATGTGGCGGATTCTGGCTCCTGACAGGCAGCTAACAGTAACCTTCTGCTTGTCCAGCCTAGTGAGTGAGACGTCAGTGTGCCTGACTATAGAGTCACCTATTACTAGTGTGTTAGGTATGTTATTTTGCCTTAAGGGCTGTGATTGTGTGGCACACTGATTTTGTGTTTTATGTGTTGTCTGATTTGTGACGGGAGGTGCAGGTTGTTTGGGTGTCTGCTTTTGAGGTCTCTGATGCTTTTGCAGGTTTTTATTTAGAGCCTTCAAGTATGATTTTGTGTATTTATGTGTATTTTTTACCAGTGCTGTTTTAGTAGGTCTGTGTGTGGCTGGAGGTGTGATACAAATGTTAACCTTCTCCTCTTGACTGTCTATTCCAGTCTTGGGTGGAGACAGCTTAGCTTCCAGTTTGGCTGTATAATTGCAGCTTTCATATATGTTAGTGCTTTGTGGTTGGAGGAGAGGAGTAGAGGGTTGTCTGCTTACCTTTTTTTTTTTAATACAGTAAGAGAGGAATGCTGGATAAGGGTCATAGGTATTTTGGGGTCAGGTAAGTTGGGTAGGTGAGGAAGCAAATACAAACAAACAAGAGAACAGACAGTTATGATGAGGGACACCAAATGTTGAGGGACACCATGATTAGTGTGAGGGAGGGAACACCACAGGCTCATGCCCTTCAAACATGGAGACAGTGAAAATCAAGTCCTCACTCACTGTCCTCTTACTCCGCTGGTGGCTGGAGTGCTTGACATCTTCTCTTCCTATGGAGCATGAGGGGGAGAGCAGCCTCTCCATGTAGTGTAGGCTACACCACTGGTGCGGTGATTGACCCTACACACCAACCCTTGCTTCTCCAGGCGGGTGATGAGATCACCTCTGCCATTGCTCCCAGAAGGTACCACAGCACCAGCTGCCAGGGCAGTACTACTGAGGGCACAGGTAGTACAGGGACAGCAGGGGCAGTGCTGCCAGTTTGACTCCCAGACATGCAGGCCATTGGTGCTGGATCCGATGGATCAGGGGCAGGCTGATCCATAGGGGCTGTCCTACCTTACTGTGCTTTGTAGCATTTAGTGATTTGGTACAGATAGATGACATGGGGACATTTTGATGATGCATAATATAAAATAAAAAAGAGTGATAAGGGTTGGGGTGAAAGAAAATGAGATGAAATTAGTACCATCATATGTGACTTACAATGGATTAACAGTAGTATACAACTATTTTATCTGAAGTATTACATTTAAGTACACATTGTAAAAATAAACACTATAACTACAGACCATTGAAAGTAATATTTGAAATGTGCATATATTGCACAAATGTATGTTTCACTTACATAGATTACAGTAAACAGCAGGGCATTTATGCCCCTTGTATAGAGTTTAATTTAATGTAAATATTTATTAAAGAAATCCAATACTGTAGATATGTTACTCATGGTATTTGAACCCTGAACCTGTGTCTATCATCTTATATTTGACTCCTAAAGCTGATCTTTGCTACAAACTAATTCACATGTACTTGCTGTTACTATTTGGATATATATGATCAATTTGTTACAACTGTGTAAAATAAAAATTTATCTTTAGCTTTTAAAGCAAGAATAATACTTCTCTTGTGCGGCATACATACCACTTGCTTCCATTGGTCTCTCCAACTGAGCAACATGATTCCATCTGTTGGGGTCTATATCAGTGTTAGCTGAGGAAAGAACAGAAGAGCATTATACATACCAGTCTTGCCTACATTTAACTAAGTATTACAAATTCTCTCTTATTATCATACTTAAACAGATATAGGATGTGAGCAGTCTCAAATTCATTCAACCAATGGTTGAGGGTATCCCTTTTATGCCTACATAGGTCATTAAAATGATGCCTACACTGTTCTCCGGTGTGAGGGATGCCAGTAACACTGGATACAACCTGAGTTAAAGACTTGTACTGGGAGCCAGAATAGTACCCCTGCAGAAGCCTTCAGCTGTGACACCTTACCAGGAGTCCAATAAATATCCTGAACTCCTGGACATCCTACTTCTGTGCCCTAAACTTGGCAGCTTCCCCATTAACTTCAGCTATGTCTAGCACTCAACCTACACAATGAAAAAGATGCTTTCCCACCAGTTCCAGTTATCACATTTACTGGTAATGCACAAACTCAAGCAATGATCTCAACTGCATTTGCTTGATGTTAAGCAGATCACAGCAGTGCCAAGCAGGGAGGACATAAATACTAGAAACTGGGAAGTTAGTCTTACACTTGGCCTTAGTTTGAGGAGTATCTGGTGATGTAGCTTGGAAATATATATTGGAAATTTGGAGGTAACTGTTAGGTGAGTTAAGTTTGCAGACATACACTGGGGCAATAAATTTCATGACCTGACACATTTGTTTTTGCCTTTATACACTGATACAATTAAATTTTACTTGTGGGATTCAAACCTAGGCATAAATGACAAACATTTTCTTCCGCTGTATTGATTTTCCATCTTTACTCAGACATAGTCAGGAATCATTCATAAATACAGGTGACAGTTTGAGGTGCTGCACATGTATGTGTGTGACCTGACAAGGTTCTTCTGTATAGATCTAGTTGTGTATGTGTGTTATACAATTGTAAAGGCCAAGCAAGTCAAGATAGCAGAATTATATTTAAGAAATGAAGTAGACAGTATACCCTCAGTCATACATCTGAAAGTACAATAAAGATGTCTTGTCCCTCATACATATAATTCATACCAGCTCCTCTATCTAAAGTGTTATAAGTGAGACTGAATATAATTGGAAGTGAAACAACAGTAAAAATGAATGTAACATCCTGTAGTAGACCCCAGGACCATGTGGATGGCAGTCCTATACTTAAGCCTGTTGCCACAAGAATGGTGAAATAATACTTGTCTAATTTTCAGTTCATTCCTATAAACTGCACTGTCACTGTAAAAATAGGTTGCACACCCTGTACTAGAACCCAGGACCAGTTTTACTCAAGCCTACACTTACACCTACTGCCGCAGGACTAGTTACATGATATTTTCATAATTTCCTACTCATTCTTAAGTTCTCTGTGTTAACCACCATGCAATGTCTCTTAGTATGTTTGCACAGTGCCCAACAGAATTAATTGAATGTTTCTGTTTTCAGTTATTGGCTGTCTGAGTCCTGTGTGCAGGTGTTGAGGATCTTTGCTAACCACAGTGCAACACTGCACAATGCCACTAAACAAAGTTGTATGAAAGAAAGCAAACATTGCAACAATGTTTTTGACCTTTGCCCCTTTTACAGATGCTTTGTCTACAGGGGTTCTGCAGGTGTTTTGTCTGCTTCCTGGGTAGACCATTAGTCCACTTTGAGTACTTCTAAGCGTCATGCAAATGAGATAAGCCTAGCCAGACCTAACAATGATTGTATCCATTTCCCGTTTGCGCTAATCCATGCAGCGTGAAAACACTGGCATTAAAAACATTAAATAAATGGGAAAAGTAGTTAAAATGAAAAAAAAATATCTATGAACTTAACAGTACAAAATGATTGTTAGCACACATGACATATTTCAAATAGGTCTGGATTTGAACTCTTACTGCAATGAATCTTCAGAACACAGTAAGGGTGTCTTATCCCTCTCTGCCACATAATCAGCTTTGCAACAGAGAACTGAAACTTAAATAAAATGGAAAAGTAGTTCAAATTAAGAAAATAAATCTATGAAATAATCACTCCAAAATGTCTGTTAGTACTCATGAAATATTTCTTCATAGGTATGGATTTGAACTGTCACTCCAATGAACCTTCAGAACACACTAAGGATGCCTTATCGCTATTTCCTTTGCCACACAAACAGTTTTGAAGCAGGGAACTGAAATCATTCTGCATGCAACCAACTGCAATATCATCAACAGTACTAGCAAACCATATAACAGTTCTTTGTACATGTATTAATTTCAGATGTAGTGCTCACACAACCATTTATGATTATTTCTTGCACAATGCAGCTCTGTTTTACCTCTTTGTGTTTATTGCACAAGCTTATCTTATCTGACCAGTAATTTGAGACTTGCAGTCTGTAAGGTATCCTATATCCTTGTCCCTAAAATGTGTAATAATATTACACGGCAATAATGTGCTTACTTACATTTCCAACCTTTGGGATTCAGCACTTCTAATGAGGTCACATCTCATTAGCATCTTCACCATGCTGACAGCCTTGAATCTACACCATAAAAAGGCAACCATGTAGCTAGGGAACCTGAATGTGAGAGGACTTGTTTATGTGGAGAACACAGAAAAGAGGCTATACTTTGGGATATATCTGTACAGAAGTTTATTGAACTTACGAAGGTGTGCTTCCATTTTACGGCTATATACTGCATATGCTAAAATGTCATTCAGAAAAATCTGTTTAATATTTTATATATATATATATATATATATATATATATATATATATATATATATATATATTAGCAAATGCTACACTTTTTTTCTGTATGCATGGCATGGACATGTTTTGTCTGAGCATTCCACAGGTATACATGATTGGCAATACCTTAAAATGGAATGTTCTGTGTAAAATCTATAGACATGTTTCAGGGACATTTCATTTGATAGCACTTTTAGGATTTCAGTGATGGTTTGTTAGCCAAATTTGTTATTTGCCTGTTCTTTTGGGGATGGTGGAGCAAAGTTGCATTTCTGTTATGGCGCAAACAAACATATGTTGCTATTGTTACTCTCCCTTTTTGGCATCCAGCCTGGTGTTCATATTTCAGATTTTTTGACTGTTTTATTTTTCTCCAGTTGGTAATACTGAAGTGCTACCTTTTCTGTTTTATCTGGAAACAGTTATTTTGTAGATATGTGATACATATGTGTATTATCCTTCTGTTTTGATTTAGGACACCAAAGACTATGGCACCCAGGCATCTTAATCCCCCAAAACACCCTTCAGTGACCTAGAAAATCAGGTCATTGTGGAAGCTTTTAGGTGACATGGTGCTTTTCTGCTTGAGAGGAGCTTGCAGATATGTCAGGCAGAATATAAATTTGGCAGCAGATATTTGCAGATGTCAATGCAGCAACTGGACACAACATGACATATGATCAGATTCACCATAGCACCACTGACATGATCTCATCTGCAGAGAGAAAAGCAGCTGCAGTGGCCCATATTCATATGGGAGTTGGGGGGGAGCTGGTACAGAGCCACCACTAATAGGAAATGAATAGTTCCTGTCCACTGTCAGGATCAGATAGCTCCCAGAAAAGTGCAGAACAGCATGTCTTTGACATTTCTGCTACTGTTTCAGGGACAGCAAGTATGTCTCAGGAAAAGCTTCCAGGTATACTTTTGTATTGCAATTGTTAAATACTGTTGTAAAGTAAAATATTTACATCTATACATCAGTTCTGTTTAACAAGAAATTGGTAGGGGGAGGTTGAAGATTGCTACAGTTACCAACATATTCTGACTGATTACACGTGGGGCTTAGGTTGGGCATTTCATCCAAGTTCTTGTTGAAGGTATAGTTAATGAACATATAAAGGGCAAAATGTTTTACCTCCATTACTATTAATTGTGATGATCTTATCCTTACCTTTTGCTGGATTTCTTCCAGGACCATCTGGCATAGGAAGCATACCATCGTCTGCACATGTTAAGCCAAACATTTTTATGTCAATACTGATGAGCAGTTCAAAGAAATATTTTAGCGCGTGATGCTGATGTTAGGACTGTTGTGTGTATTGCTGTACTGTCCAATAGTGGCACCACTGTCATTTTGTTAGCATATTTTGTACTATCGTAGTGTAGGTGTTGATCTTTTCCTTTGTTTGTTGCTTATTATCACAGGTGATTCTGACAGTGGAAGTCTGGGATGTCTATCACCTGATGGCATAGTATGAGCAGACGATGATGATGATGATGGTGGCCAAACAAAGGCACAGTCAGGGGGGTGTAGAGGTTGAATCTGACACTCAGGTTGACATACAGCCTTCCCCTGAAATTCCATCAGACACATCCAGTAGGCCTACTCCTACACTAGTGAGCCCTCAGATATTGGACAGGTGGAGGGTGAGACATTCAATCAGGGATGTGTGGTTACTGTGGCTTCAGTAACTGTTCATAGGTTCATAGGTTCATAGGTTCATACTAGGCTATCTGCCCAAGGGCATTTATAAGCCTAGCCCAGAGTTTTTGTGGCTTTCGCCACCCCTTTTGTTTGAAGAAAACTATGCCCATTGTTTTGCTGTGCCTCTGTCAAGCAGAGACACTGAGGTAATCCCTGGGGTATATCTGTGATCTCCCATCCATTGGTCAAGATTTCTCTTGAACATGGCCAGCGAGGTGCTCTGCCTCACATGTACTGGGATTTTGTTCCACAGCATAGGGAGTCTTTGGGTGATGAATCTGTCCCTCCAGCATGTCCTATTAATGACCATGTCAAGGTTTAAGTCTCCTGCCCTTGTAGTTCTGAGGGATCTAGATTTTTTGAGGTGAAGCATGATCATCAAATCTGGGTTTGACATGGCCTTGTATGTCAGGCACAGGTCACCTCTGAGCAAGGTGGCGACTGAATAGAGCTGAAGTTCTTTCAGTCGGGCAGCATAAGACATATTTTTGAGACTCTTTATCCTTTTGGTGAGGAACTTTTGGGGCCTTTCCAGCTGCTGCAGGTGTCGGGTCAGATACATTCCGAATGGAGCATTGTACTCAATCATTGGTCTGATGAGTGATGAGTACAGGGGGACAATGACCTCCCTTGATCTAGATGTGAATCCCTTCATGATCAGGTGGGCAATGTAGAAGGTCTTCCTAACTACTTTAGCAACGTGAGTGTCAAACGATAGGTTACTGTCAACCTGAGTCCCCAGATCTCTGATAACTTCTTCTGTGCTCAGTGGATTGCCACCTATATGGTAGCTAGGGATAACCTTGTTTTTCCCGAAGGGTATGACTATGCATTTCTTGGTGTTTAACTTTAGGCCATGGCTCTGGCACCAGTTATCCATTTCTGTGAGACCCTTCTGAAGGATATCTGTGTCAGATGTGTTTTGACTATGGCCCAGTTTGCAGTCATCTGCAAACTTTGTCAGCCATAACCCTCCTGTGTTTGCTTGTACTTCAGAAAAGTAGATGCCGAACAAGAGTGGACCCAGGACTGAGCCCTGTGGGACACCACTTGTGACAGGCTTTGAGTCTGACATGGCGCCAGCAACTCTGACCCTGTGGGTTCTGTCACTTAGCCAGTTTGCAACCCATCTTGTGATGTATGGGTTTACATTTAAGCTGATGAGTTTTTCGACGATACCTGAGTGGGGTATTGTGTTGAAAGCCTTTGCCAGGTCAAGGTAGGCTGTATGGACTGCCTTTCCCTCATCAATGGCCTTGGTGACTGTTTCGAAAAAGTCGACCAAGTTTAAAAGGCATGATCTGCCTTTGACAAAGCCAAACTGGGTTGGATCCAAAGTCTGCAAGTTCCCTATGTCTTTATTTATGAGTTCCATTATGATCCTCTCCATGGCTTTGCAGATCAGGCTTGTCAAGCTGATGGGACGGTAATTTCCAGGGTCGGTGGAGGCACCGCCTTTGTGAAGTGGGACCACAGTTGCCGTGCGCCACTCCTTGGGTACGTATCCTGAGGTGAGGCTAAGATTAAACAACTGTCCTAACTGCGGGTTTAATTCCTCGTTGAGTTCGTGGAGCACACAGCCGGAGACACCATCTGGTCCCATGGATGCTGTGTTTTTCGCCTTAGAGAGAGCAGTTCTCACCTGGGCGTTAGAGATGTTTGGGGGGCTACAATCCTCTGGTATAGATATCTCTCCTTTTGGGGGGGGGAGTTTGCACTGAACCTGTCAGCCAGTATGTTGGCAATGTCTGTAGGTTCAGTAATTTTCACATCATTTTGAACTAATTCTGAGCATATCTGGGAGTTTCCTCCCAGATTTTTAACATAGCTAAAGAAGGCCTTATGATTGTCTTTTGAGTCCTTAGCGATTTTTCTCTCAAAATTTGCCTTGGATGATTTTATGAGAGCTCTTAGTTTTTACTTATAGTGATCAAAGGTGTCTTACCTTTTAAGGATTTTGCTCTATCTTGTAGTAGCTTCCTCCTTTTGTTGTAGAGCTTGTTTATGGCTGGGGTCCACCAGACTGGATGCTTGCCTTTGGTACAAAGAGTCTTTGTTTTGTTTGGGATTGCCTGATCCATGCAGTCCTGTAGGTGCTGGTAGAAGGCGTTTGTAAGTGATTCAGCGGTTTGGGTAATGTTTACCGCCGGCTCGGGGGCCTTAAAGGAGACCACACTAGTCTTTAGAAGTGTGAAGTCGGCTTTTGAGAAGTTCTTCACTGTGGTCTTTTTTATCTCAGGTGGGGGCGGGATGAGGACCTCCAGTGAGATTAGTTTATGATCTGATCTCACCAGTGAGGGGTATACTTCCGGTGTTGAACATTGTGATCCCATGTTCATGATGATAAGGTCAAGTATGTTTTCGCCTCTTGTGGGGATGGTGACTAGTTGTTCCATGGCATTTGAGTTTATGGCCTCCAGGAATCTTTGGGCTAGAGTGTTTGGGCTTGAGTAGTGATCCCAGTCTATATTAGGGTAGTTGAAGTCACCTAGTATGATGGTGTTTGGAGATACATTTATCCCCTCCAGTGTTTTCAGGAAGGCTATGTGAGTTTCCTGAGTTTGAGAGGGTGGCCTGTAACATGCTACAAATTGCAGAGCAGTTTTGCCTATGGTTAATTGCACCTGGATGGTCTCCGATGCATCGTGCGTTGCCACCAACCTTGAGGTATGGGTGTCCTTGATGAATACGGACACCCCCCCTCCTTTCTTGGTGTTGTCCGGATTTTGGGGCCGGAACGCATGGTATGAGGTAAAACCTGATAGTGCTGGGGTGCTCTCAGGAGCCTTGAACCAGGTTTCAGTCACAGCACAGACATCGATGTTCTCCATACTGAGAAGGGCCTCGAGTGCGTGCATCTTGAGGTTGAGACTTCTAGCATTGAGCAGCATTACCCTTAGTTTTTTTCCTTTTTTGTGTTCTAGGTTGGTAGGTTTAGAATTTGAGCCTTGCCTAAAAAAGGCACTATAGGGGTGGCAAGAGCCTTTGCCAATATCCGGAAGCCCAGGGGTGACAGGTGCAAGCCGTCCCTTGCGAAGCAGCGTGGCTTGTCCAGCATGTCATCCCAGGCAGACAGACATTGGATCCCCTTTGAATGACACCAGAGTTTAAGCCAATTATTAAAGCTGATCATCTTATCTTCGTATTGTGGCATCATTCTTGGTGAAGGTAGGATACTGCTCAAGGTCAGGGTCATACCTGCCTGGGCTACATAATCAGAGAGCTCCTCAATGTCTCTTTTCATGTAGTCCAAGGAGGTACATCTCAGGTCGTTTACACCAGCATGGACAATAACTTTGTCGTACTTGTACCTGCTGTTGAGAGACCTGAGTGCTTGCGTTATGTGGCGGATTCTAGTGCCCGACAGGCAGCTTACTGTGACCTTTTCCTTACTCAGTCTGGTGAGCGGGACGTCAGTGTGTCTGACTATGGAGTCACCAATGACGAGTGTGTCTGGCATTGTGTTTGGCCTTAAGGGCTGTGACTGTTTAGCACACTGACTGTGTGGTCTATGTGTTGCATGTGTTGTGTCTTGAGGTGGTGGTTGTTTGGGTGTCTGCTTTGGTGGCCTCTGCTGTTTTGGTAGATTTTTGATCAGAGCCTCCGAGTATGTCTTTGTGTGTTTATGTGTAAGATTTGAGGTTTTGATAGTACTATGTGAGACTGGGTGTGTGGTGTGTGTGGTACCCTTCTCCTCCTGTCTGGTTTTGCCAGTCTTATGTTGAGAGAGCTCGGCCTCCAGTTTGGCTGTATAGTTGCATCTCTCGCATGTATTTGTGTTTTGTGGGAGAAGGAGAGGGTTGTCTGTGTACATGAGGCAATTGTAGCATTGCCTCAATATTCCCAGGTTCACCAGCTGAGCAGGAGAGGACACTAGCAACTGATCCCTCGACATGCTAGAAGGAATAGATAAAAAACTTACAAAATACTCCGGGGGATGTGGGTTCTAGGCTGGTGGAGTACTATCTATAATACGAGTGCTTTATCAAGGTGAAAGTACTGTAGGAGCAAGTGCTATGCTTTACAGATAGAGAATAGTCTACTTGGGAAACAAGTAGAGATGAACTTTTTAGTTATAGGATACGCTGGTTAGATCAGCAGTAAAGTTCGAGGAAGGTAGTTTTAAGGGAAAAATTGAAGAGTGGAATTTAGGTAGCCCGAATAGTTTAACCTTGTTTAACCACCGCTGCTCTTGTGTGCAACAGTGGCAACTCAGCGCTAACGCGTGCTTTATAGCAGGGGGCTGGAAAAAACAGGAAATGACCCAAAATGGCCAACGAATTACTAGTTGCTGTCTCTAACCACTCCTCTGAGGACAAACAAGCAGCTCAGTACTCCCCACTCCCACTGGTGAGTAAAGAAACTACCTCTGGCCACACAAGAAAATGGAGGAACACAGGAACCAAATACAAAGCCCAGGGATCAGCAAAATCTGATCACTGGAACAACTAACTAGGAAAGTTTAGGAAAGCAGAAGTATTTTTTTGTTTTTTTTTTAGTTTTTTTTGCACACAGACAGATTTGGCTATTGGCCATAGCCAAAGTGTGGGTGAGGTTTCATGCAGGAAGATTGTTAGGGGTGCTTGGAGGAGGCCTGCTGTCCATCCTTCACTTGATCAAGGTGTCACTTCCTGTGCCACTCAACATATGTTTAGGGCCATCATGGAGGCAGAGGCACATTCCCATAGGTACTCCAGAGACATGCTTAGGGTTGTAGATGTAGCACAGGCTGACATGCATGACTGCCTCCACCATGTTGCAGATTCAGTGCATCAGATAAATGACACATTGGAATGGGTGGTGTCTGGGATGGAATGTCTACTGGGAGGGGGACAGCATGCTCGTGGGTGTATGTCAGCCATATCATCTGCTGTTAGCCAATGTGGCCATGCCTGATTAAGCTTCATAGTGGCAGTACTTCCACTACTCTGTCAGTGGTTGGGCTGTCCACACCCAGATGTTGCAGGTCATAGGTTTGTGGTCCTGGGTGTCCTTGTGAGTTTAGCTCATACAGCAGACATCAGTCATGTTAAGGTAGCAGCAGTTCATCTCACAGTGGGCATGGACGTCCCAGTGAAACTCCTGGTAGAGACAGTTCTTTTGGTTGGGTATGACACAATGAACTGCCATCTCTGCCATGCACAGCTCACACCTGTCTGACATACCAAGACGTAGAGCTAACACACAACTTGGCTGTGTTCATGCAGACACTCACACACCACTTTGACCTTCATGCCCCATACAGACATGCACAACAGTTACATGTTACATGGTTCAGCCATGAAACTTAAAACTCATTTTGCCTCACTGGCTATTTGTTACTTTATCCAAATGTCTGCCTGCTTCTTTTTTTTACTCACACACACTCACCAACCATTTGAGTCAGTCTAGGCTTCCTGCCTAACACACAGTAGCCTGGGCAAGTGATGGTAACTGCCATATCCCTGTTTTCTATCTTTTGGATTCAGGGATACATAAGCTTTGTATCTGATGCTCAGGATGCATAGCTGACTTAGTGCTTATTATATCTGCATTTGTGATGTTGAATTGGTAATTGTTCCTTTGACTTATATTTATATTAGAATGTTAGACAGTTGATAGCATCAATTTTTTCCATCTTTATTGTTAATGATCATGTGAGGGTTGTGAAGTCTGAAACTAAAATGTGTATCATTTCTTTCTAACTTCTCTCTTTAATGATTTTCCAGTACAAATGTATGGTCCTATACTGAGGGCATGCAGTGACCATCACCACTTTTGAGAGAGAGGTATGACTGTGTGAATCTTTGATGCTTGAGGCTTGCTACATCATAATGGACACATATAAGTCAAATAAGTCTCTGCTGTCACATGTTAAGGTCATTTCTGTACAAATCACCCACTTTTACTTGCTTACACTACCAAGTAACAACATACAAGGATATGCCAGTCATTAGTATTATTACACAATGCACTCCATGTTCAACAGTTACATTATAAATCCAGCAGTTGCAGCAGTTTTACTTCAGGGCTGACTCTGTCTGATGAAAGCAGTACACAGTCATTACATGGGTAGGTAAAGATTGATAGCGTTACCTGGCATCAGTGTTACTATATGTACATGTGTAGGAAGAAAGATTTAGGCCCTTAGGTGGTGAGTGAGGGTGATATGTGTTGTCTCTTTGCAATGAAATGGCATATAGAGCATGCCTACATCAGCCTACACCCACAGTAGCTGCTGGATCCCTCCTGACTCCTCAACTGCATTTGGCTGTGGTGACCTTGCCATTGGTGGTGGGATGTGTGCCCTTTCCCCTTGTTGATCCTACTGAAACTGTTTTCTCAGGATGATGTTGTGTAGCATGGCATGTACTGTGACAATTGCAGTACATGTATGTGGATTGTAGTGCTGGGCTCCCCAGATGTATCTAGGTACTAGAACCCTGACTTCAGCATCCCAAACACATGGTCTATGATAATTTCTGGTTTGAGCATGTTCCTCATTATGGTGTTCTTCAATAGGTGTGTGTGCATTTCTGATGGGTGTCATCAGCTATGGTTCCAGTGCATAACCTGCATTCCCCAGTGAATAACCCAGTGGGGTATTGCAACTAGTGAACATCTGATACAGTTGAAAGGTGTGTCAGATATGTGTGTCATGATAATTGCCTGGTTTGCCAGCACATGCATTCAAGATGATTCCCTTGACATTACACATGACTTGGTAGTTAATAGAATGGAAACCCTTTCTGTTTTGTAGAGCCTTCCATGCTTCCCACGTGGTGCCTAAATTTCTACATGTGTGCAATCTATGGTACCTGATACATCAGGATAGTGTGCTACATGGTACCACTCCTACATATTTCTGGCCCTTTCCTCAGGAGTATGGGAAAAATATATGTGGTCACTAGCATGTTGGAGCATAGCATTCAAGAACTGATGGAGGATCCTGGATGCTGATGCCTGTGACACCCCCAGCATGTTCCCTGCTGGTCTCTGAAAGGTACTTGTAGATAATATTCGAAGTGCTACACATACCTTTGTTTTCACTGGGATGGGTTCCCCATGGTTTGTCCTGGCTGTCAGTTGAGGATGACAGAAAATGCAGAGTTGCTGTAGTGTGTCTCAATATACTCTGTAGTATGTTACAAAGTTCACATCATGTGGGTTGTGATAAGTTACCCGGGGTCTGTGAACTCTTCTTCTAGGCCTTGGTCTATTTGCTGCAGCATCAGCATAGACTTCAACCTGTTGCACACACACACATGAATTAAAGCAACCATCAGCATAGACTTCAACCTGTTGCACACACACATGAATTAAAGCAACCATCAGCATAGACTTCAACCTGTTGCACACACACATGAATTAAAGCAACCATCAGCATAGACTTCAACCTGTTGTACACACACATGAATTAAAGCAACCATCAGCATAGACTTCAACCTGTTGTACACACACATGAATTAAAGCAACCATCAGCATAGACTTCAACCTGTTGTACAGACACATGAATTAAAGCAACCATCAGCATAGACTTCAACCTGTTGTACACACACATGAATTAAAGCAACCATCAGCATAGACTTCAACCTGTTGTACACACACATGAATTAAAGCAACCATCAGCATAGACTTCAACCTGTTGTACAGACACATGAATTAAAGCAACCATCAGCATAAACTTCAACCTGTTGTACACACACATGAATTAAAGCAACCATCAGCATAGACTTCAACCTGTTGTACAGACACATGAATTAAAGCAACCATCAGCACAGACTTCAACCTGTTGTACACACACATGAATTAAAGCAACCATCAGCATATACTTCAACCTGTTGTACACACACATGAATTAAAGCAACCATCAGCATAGACTTCAACCTGTTGTACACACACATGAATTAAAGCAACCATCAGCATAGACTTCAACCTGTTGTACACACACATGAATTAAAGCAACCATCAGCATAGACTTCAACCTCTTGTAGACACACATGAATTAAAGCAACCATCAGCATAGACTTCAGCCTGTTGCACACACACATGAATTAAAGCAACCATCAGCATAGACTTCAACCTGTTGTACACAAACATGAATTAAAGCAACCATCAGCATAGACTTCAACCTGTTGTACACACACATGAATTAAAGGAACCATCAACATAGACTTCAACCTGTTGTACATACACATGAATTAAAGCAACAGCAGTCCCTAACATTTGTTCTGTGTAGACTCCTTTCCATGGCTGTATTCCACTAGGTTTTGGAATTAGTGGAAAAATAACAGCACTGAGTCTACACAATTGCCTTATAGCCTGTTGAAGAGCTCCTCCATCTTGGATTGGTTGATTAGCATACAATTCAGCTGCTTATGCTGTAATTTGGATAGCATGGTGTTTACCTTGTTTGCGTGGCTCTACACACTGTGCAGAGCAATTTATTGAATACACGCAGACAGTATAAACGGACGTGTAGGCTTTATTGAATCTGGCCACCTTACTTAATGCAATTAGCTCTCTGTCTGTAAACATTTTTATCTGGTAAGATCAAAGTGCAAAACAGACTATTGCTTTTTACCTCCTCAAATAATAAATAACATTTTCTTCTCTTGAGATTTGCAAACATTTTTCTTCCTTTCTTCCTGCTGTTGCTTTTCTGACATCCTGAGATTTGACACGTACTTAATCTCTTTCTCTCTGTGGAAATACTACAACCACCGTTTGTTCTTTCACTGTAAGCGGGTCTTTTATCCATCTAAGACCTATTTAAAAACATCCTTTCTTGTAACCTGGTTGAACGTTTTAGTTGTTTTTCCCTTTATTTTTATCTAAAAACATAAAACATTTTGTTCTTCATCGGTTGATTTTGCCGCTGACAACTTGATTAGATTGCTTTTCTTTTTCTTCACCCCCCCCCCCAGTCTGTGACGCAGACACAGAATTCTGCTTGCAGTCCAGTTTATCACTCTTCATCTTCATCTTCATCATTATCATTATTATTATTATTATTGGTTTTGATAACCCCCTCATGTCTTTGTATTCCATCATTCATTTTTTTTGTTTTAAAATCATTTGTTAATCTGATTTATTTTTTATCCATCATTGCTCATGGCAGATGCAGAAAAATCTCTTGGTAACTTCCTCTTGGACTAAGTTATTAGACATTTCTTTACTCAACAATGCACACATAGTAGTCCATCCTTCCTGAGTCAATGCCTGCATGAGGATTCATGGCCACTTTTAGGTGTTAACATGCACGACTGTTAATTTAGTTTTATACAGCCTTCTGTACTATAAGGAATGTAGACCTAAGGGTGATCATACCTGATCTATCTGGGAATATCTTGTCATCAGATAGCCTAGTTCTGACTTGACAGAGCTCCCAGGAATCAATTAATCCTCAGCCATTTCTGCATTCTGCTAATGCACAGGTGCAGTGACCTTTGTGGTGATGATAGCAGAATCTGAGAGGAATAGTAGTTCAGAAATATATACCTATCACATGTGCTTAGGCTTATCTCTGTATCTCCACATCATATTTATATATAGGAAGGAAATTAATTGCTCAAGGATCAGTCCTTGATAAGCATATCCTAACTTATGCTTTTCTGAGTGCTCAGTCAGCAAACTGTTTTCAGTCCTTTTTGTGAGATAGCTGATAAACAGCATGTGGGAGAATATACTTGTATTCCTATAACCAGCACTGAACAGTAATTCTTAGAGATTTTTAACAGGGCAAGAAAAATGGCATTGACAAAATTCCATTTGTTGAACTGTGTTCAGATAGCTGATGAATTTTATAAACCCCTGCTCCTGCCACATGCACAGGCCAGAATGTATGATGCCATCCTGCACTGTTGAAGGCATATGGTTAGATGAAGATGAACCACTGTCTAACAATTTGACTTTGGAAGTTCAGGAATATGTACGATTTATAGTTTAAAATATTGTCAAGTAAGCACACTTTAAAGATAACTATTAGCGAACTGGAGTGCTTGAAGGCAGAACTGGACATGCTGGAATTAGTGACTGCGATAAGCTTGCTGATCTCAGGATAAAGCTTTGATATGAGATAAGCTTGCTGATCTCAGGATAATGCTTTGATATGATTCTAGGATAGGAGTTCTTTATAGTTTTTGTCAAGGAGATAAGGTCCTGGCCAAAGGTTCTGGGTTTGCAAAACATACTGCAAGCTGCTTGAAAACATGCTGTAAGGTACATAATGATGAGCTTAGCATGCGCTGCAAACAGTCTGTCTAAAACCTCACCCGTTGCAGTGAAACCAATGGTTGCTCTCAGTGCTTAAAAAAAGCGTGTAATAGGTGGCTGCAAGTGTGCATGCATACATTTGTGATAGGTGACTGCTAGTGTGCATGCATACATTTGTGACAGGTGGCTGTGAGTGTGCATGCATGCATTTATGACAGGTGGCTACTAGTGTGCATGCATACATTTGTGACAGGTGGCTGTAAGTGTGCATGCATGCATTTGTGACAGATGGCTGCTAGTGTGCATGCATGCATTTGTGACAGGTGGCTGTAAGTGTGCATGCATGCATTTGTGACAGGTGACTGCTAGTGTGCATGCATGCATTTGTGACAGGTGGCTGTAAGTGTGCATGCATGCATTTGTGACAGGTGACTGCTAGTGTGCATGCATGCATTTGTGACAGGTGAATGCTAGTGTGTATGCACATATTTGTGACAAGTGGCTGTGAGTGTGCATGCATGCATGCATTTGTGAAGGGGGCCCAGAACATATAAAATAAATACAGAGATCTGCCTTCACATGGTTGGTGGATAAGGTTATCAGCAATCATCTTGCCCACTTTTGTGGTAGAAACTGAAAGTGGGCAGATAAATATTTATGACAAGCTGGCTTTGAAAATGGGTTCATAGTTTTATATTTAGGCAGAAGTTTAATGATAAAAAATGGTTCTATTATGGATCGCTGAATGGCAAAACTATGAGCATCAGAAATTTTGAGAAATAATGACAGAAAAATAGAAGGACAAAAATGTTAACTTCAAGCATTTTCATTTGTTTTCTCTAATCCATATATACCCTGAACATATACACCAAGTCCACAGCTACACTTGAAAAAGTGAAAAATCACCCAAAACAAGGGAATCACTGCTGGCACACTCTTAGAAATCACACCAGCAATGACTTCTTAGGGAAAACAGTGATCAATGTTATGTCCCTCGGCACCTTTTCTACAGTCAACTGAAACTGGAGGAATTTCACATTGCCCATATGTGTAAGATGTGATAAAATATTCTAACATAGAAGAATAGGAAGGTATACGTGACTTTTGATCAGGAAGAGAGAATCCTTTGTTAACTTTTGCTAACAATTGTGAAAAGATAATCCTTGAATGGTCTTTTTGTATATTTGCAATCCTGATAGGAATGGGATATCTGCCGTGGACTTTTGTTTAATACTTTTCTCAGGCTATTTTTTATACCACTGAAATGTGTTCCATTGGATCGGAAATATCAGTATAACACTCAATTTTTTCTGTCTGACTTATTTCATGTATTGCTAAGGATTCAGTACATCTGATGACAATGAAGATTTCCACTCTGTCATTTCTCCCAACTTTATTACTTTTCTTCATTCCATTTTTAATGGAAAGGTGTTATCAATACTGATAAAATGATTTCATACACCGTTTTCTATGATGGTGTGAAGCAGTCAAACATGGACAGGAACTCAGTCAGTAAACTGATGACATCATCATTATGAGCAACAGACTTATGTAGCACCCACTTAAGAAAGACTATAGTAGTAATAGTAGAAACATTTTCTTTCATTCTCTCTTTCTTTCAATTTTAAAGCACTCTGTGTGATAAAGACTCATCTTACAATAAATGATGAATAGTCACCCAGCGGATAACATGATACCAGCATCTCTGTGGCTATGGGGATGTGTTGTTATCCTTTAGAATGTATTAACAGCACCTGTTTTAACAATTTTACTAAACAGCTATCTGAGATGGGGGGAATATCTGATTGAGATTCAGTGTGGCACTGTAACCAAGGAAGGTCAGACAAAGCAATATGTAAGTATCTTAGTTGGAGTATCATTTATTGGTAATGGAATGTGCTAGTCTCAGGCATATGCAATGTGCAGCATATTTCAGCTATTTCTCTGCACAGATTTTGGAAGAACATGAACACTTCCTTTACAGAAAGTTTGTTTTGGGAGGGAATAGACTGGAGTGACTGCAGTTTTGGAAGGCAATCTACCTTTTGCATAACTCCAAGTAACTTCAAGCATTTTCCGTTGTTCTCTCTAATCCATATATACCCTGAATATATACAACTCCACAGTTGCACCATCTTGGAAAAGGGAAAAATCCCTTTGGCCAGCCAAAAGAAGTAAAAGAAAGAATAAGAATTTTAAAGGTATAGGATATGAAATGGGATGAAGTAACAACCAGAGAGATTGAAACAAAATTAAGAAAAGTCTCTAATTGGAATAGCTCAGGCCCAGATGCAGTAACTAACTTTTGGTTAAAAGTATTAACATCTTTGCATGTAGATTTAACCATGAGTAAGAACTATGTGCACCCCAAACAGACATCAACCTGGCTAATAACAGGTAAAACAATGCTCCTACTTAAGACCGAACCTGCAAACTACTCTTAAAATTATAGACCAATAACTTGCCTTCCGACAACGTATAAACTATACATGGGAATTGATGCCGACAGTTTATAGTCATTTAGAAAAAAACTCAATTATGCCAGTAGAACAAAAGGGCAATAAAAGAAAGTCATATGGAACAAAGGATCATTTGTTGTTAAATAAAGTCATAGTTGAGAACTGTAAGAAGGGGAAGAATCTAAGTATGGCGTGGATTGACTACAAAAAAGCATTTGATAGTATCCCATATTCATGGATAAAAGAGTGCTTAAAAATGTATAAGATACACCCTACACTGATCAACTATATTACAGTGACCATGAAACGGCGGCAGACCACTTTGAAATTAAGCCACAATAAAGGACAAATTGTTATCCCATGGATAAAAATTCAAAGGGGGATATTTATGGGTGAATCTCTGTCACCGTTGCTATTATGCCTTGCCCATAACCCATTAAGCTGTCTACTTAACAGCATAGGCCATGGCTGTAATCTGGCTCCTAGAAAACAAAAAATCTAAAGACTTCACATCTTCTCTTTGTCGATGATTTAAAACTGTATAGCTCATCAGATGAAGACCTGAAAACACAGCTGCAGGTTGTCAAAACCTTTTGGGACAAGAATGTGATATAAAAGAACTTAAGCAAGACGGAGCATATACATATTTGGGAATTGATGAAGGATCAGCAATAAAACATGAACAAATGCAAACAAAACTTAGTAAGGAATACTTTAGAAGACTTAAATTAATCCTGAAAACAGTTTTGACATCCAGGAACGAAATCCAAGCTATAAACCAATTTGCTCTTCCTGTCCTAATTTACAGTTTTGGAGTGAGTGATTGATTGGCCCCAAAATGTGTTGGATAGATTAGATATTAAAACAAAAAGGCTGTTTCATGCTCACCAAATGATCTATAAAAATCAGTGCATACCAAGATTATATATTCCCCATTCCGAAGGAGGGATGGGCCTCTTTGAAAATGATTACATGTACAGATTTGCAATCGTGAAACTACAATATCTGCTGACCTCACAAGACCCAGATGTAGTGAATGTTTTGAAACATGAGGAGACTAAATCTAAGATGACTTCTCTGCTTAATCTATCAGAAGTATATTGGGGTCAAGCAGGAATGGAAATCAAACCAGAAGCAGATAAAAATAAGGTAGCAACTGAATGTGCCAAAAAACAAAAGAAGGAATATAAGGTGAAGGACCAGATGAAAAGGCAAGACATCTGGAAAATGCATAAATATAGTTGCAAGTATAGAAAACTTCTGGAAGAACCTCATGTTGATCAGGAACAAACACGGGAATGGTTAAGGAGAGGTGAATTCAAATCAAGAGATGAAAGGTTCATATTGGCAGCCCAAGATAGTGAGCTATGTACACGCAGGTTTACAAAGTCCATTGATTATGTGGGAGAAACAGACAAACATAGGTTTTGTAAAACTGAATTGGAAACAGTCACACACCTCATTGCTGGTTGTGACATACTAATGGCAGAAGGACTTTATACTGAAAGGCATAATAATGTTGCAAGACTCTTGCACTGGGAATTGAGCAAACGTTATGGTATTGAAGTGGCTGAAAATCACTGGAAACATGAGCCACAAAGCATCATAGAAAATGATGAAGTTTATATCACATAGGATCATCCATTACCAACAGTTCAAAGAATAGATGCTAGAAAACCAGATATAGTGGTTCAAGAAAAGAAGACAAAAAGTAGCATTGATCATTGAAATCACCACACCCAGTGACTACAATGTCCTGCGTACAGAGAGACACAAAGTTATAAAATATCAGGATTTGCAAGTAGAAACGAGAGCAATGTGGAAAAAAGATACATAGATAGTTCCAATAGTAGTAGGAGCAACGGGTCTTATAAAGAACAGTCTACAATCACATTTAGAGATGTTACAAAAACATGTAACTCCATACGAACTGCAGAAAGAATCATTACTGGGCACATTGTGGGTGCTTTGAAGAGCACTTTTGGCTGACATCAAAGAGTGAAACAATACTAATTTCATGAAGTTTAATCATACTTTGACCTAGGAATGGGGTCCATTCCCATCATGGTATTAGAAACCTAAAAGATTTGGAGAAATTAAAAAAGGAGTACACCAGATATATGACTGTGCAGCTAAAGTAATAACAGATGCAGCTGTACCACAAGAACACGGGGTAGCGAGGGAAAAGAAGGGGAGAAATCAAATACCGTCACGGAAGTATCGAACTGAGAAAACTATAACGCAATCAAGATAAGAAGTGTCACTGTTAGAAAAGTATAGAAGAGGGAACAGATCAACAGAAATACTCAGAAAGATAGACATAATAAAAGCAATGCACAGTATTATAACGGATCAGGATCTATCTTGTATTGCTGCAAATAATGAACCAAAAATCTCAGCACAGGCAGAAAAACTTAGCAATTTATTGATGACTCCAAAATGTCCTATAGAGAATTGGGAAAGAAGGCAAAAAGAATTGAAAACCACCCAAAAAAAAAAAGAAATTGACACATTTTGGAGAAATATCTATGAAGATCCTGTGGAACATAACAAAGATGCTAAATGGACAGAAGAGGTAAAAGAAGAATAAGAATTCAAAGGTACAGGATACAAAATGGGATGAAGTTATGGCCAGAGAGATTGAGATAAAGTTAAGAAAAACTTCCAATTGGAAGGACCCAAGCCCAGATGCAGTACCTTACTTCTGGCTAAAAGTATTAACATCTTTGCATGAAGATTTAGCCATAAGTAAGAACTATTTATATGCGCTCCACTAACAGTTGCCAACCTAGTTAACAACAGGAAAAACAATGCTCCTACTTAAGAGTGAACCTGCAAGTTATCCTAAAAATTATAGACCAATAACTTCCCTTCTGATGATGCATAAACTATACACTGGAATTGATGCTGACATAATTTATAGTTATTTAGAAGAAAATTCAATCATGGCAATAGAACAAAAAGGTAATAAAAAAGTCATATGGAGCAAAGGATCATCTGCTGCTAAATAAAGTCATAATGGAGAACTGTAAAAAGGGGAAGAATTGAAGTATGGCATAGATTCACTCCAAAAAACATTTGACAGTATCCCACATTCATGCATAAGAGTACTTAAAAATGTATGAGACACCCTATACTGATCGACTACATTACAGTGATCATGAAACAGTAGCAGACCACTTTGCAATTAAGCCATGATAAAGGACAAATTATTATTCCAGGGATAAAAATTTAAAGTGGGCATTCCAGGGTGACTCCCTATCACTGCTGCTATTCTGACTCACCCTTAACCCATTAAGCTGTCTACTTAACAGATTAGGCCATGGCTATAATTTGGCTTCTAGAAAACAAAAAAGTGTAAAGACCTCTCGTCTTCTCTTTGTCATTAATTGAAAACTGTATAGCTCATCAGATGAGGAACTGAATGCACAACTGCAAGTAGTCAAAACTTTTTCAGATGATATAAGAATGTAATTTGGTCTTGATAGGTGTGCAAAAGCAACCTTTAAAGCAGGAAAACTGCAGCACCACAAAAACATCAGTTTAGGACAAAAATGTGATATAAAAGAATGTAAGCAAGAGGGAGTGTATACATATTTGGGAATTGATGAAGGATCAACAATAAAACATGAAGAAATGTGAATAAAACTTAATAAGGAATGTTTTAGAAGACTTTAATCCTGAAAACAGCGTTGACATCTAGGAACAAAATTCATGCTATAAACCAATTTGTTCTTCCTGTCCTCAATTACAGTTTTGGAGTGACTGACTGGCCCCAAAATGTGTAGGATAGATTAGATGGGAAAGCAAGAAGGATGCTTCATGCTCACCAAATGATTTATTAAAATGATATATTCCCCATTGCGAAGGAGGGATGGGCCTCCTTGAAATTGACTGCATGTATAGATATGCAAACATGGGATTGCACACATACCTGCTGACCTCACAAAACCCAAATGTAGTGAAAGTTTTGAAACATGAGGAGAATAAATCTAAGATGACTTCCCTGCTTAGTCTAGCAGAAGTATATTGGTGTCAAGCAGGAATGGAAATCAAACCAGAAGTAGATAAAAATCAGAGAGCAACTGAATGTGCCAAAAAAAACAAAAGGAAGGTGAAGGATCAGATGACAAGGCAAGAAATGAGAAAATGCATAAATATAGTTGGAAATATAGAAAACTTCTGAAAGAACCTCATGTTGATCAGGATCAAATGTAGGAATGGCTAAGGAGAGATGAATTCAAACCAAAAGTTGAAAGGTTAATATTGGTGTCCAAGATAGTGGGATACGTACATGTTGGTTTGCAAAGGCCATTGAACATGTGGGAGAAAGAGACTAATGTAGGTTTTGTAAAACAGAATTGGAAACAGCTGCACACCTCATTGCTGGTTGTGACATACTAAAGGCAGAATGACTGTATACTGAAAGGTATAATAATGTGGCAAGACTGCTGCACAGTGGAATGTGCAAACATTATGATACTGAAGTGGAGGAAAACACTAAAAACATGAACTACAAAGCATCATAGAAAATTATGAAGTCTACATCACATGGGATCATCCATTACCAACAGTTCAAAAGATAGATGCAAGAAAGCCAGATATAGTAGTCCATGAAAAGAAGACAAAAGTAGCATCGATCACTGAAATTGCTGCACATACTGCCTACAGTGTCTTGCGTACACAGACACACAATGTCAGAAAATATCAGGATTTGCAGGCAGAAACGAGAGCAATGTGGAAGAAAGATACCCAAGGCAATTCTAATAGTAGTAGTAGTAGGAGCAGTGGGTCTTATAAAAAAGAATCTACAATCATATTTAGATATGTTACCAATACATGTAACTTCATGCAATTTGCAGAAGGAGTCATCATTACTGGGCACATTGCGGGTGCTCCGAAGAGTACTTTTGACTGACATCAAAGAGTAAAACAATACTAATTTCATGAACTTTAATTGTACTTTGTCTTAGGAATGGGGTGCATTCCTGTCATGGTATTAGAAACCCAAACAATTTGGAGAAATTAAAAAGGAGTACTGTCATTTATACATAGTTCCTTAACCAAAATAAATGGCTTCATTTAGTTCTTACTAATGGCTGGTTTACCTAACTTTTAAGTGATTATCCACCCATTAGATTTTTGTCTGCTTGTCTGATATATGTAGAACACAGACATTTTTTAGCTTTAGTTTTCCAGTTTGTTAGCACAAAGCATGTAAGGGGATCTGTGTTCCCAGAACAGTGCAACCTGTATTGAGCACAAGGTGATAGGTAATTACCACCATCCTTTATAAATAACCTAACAATACATATGTGATAAATGCCACACTCCTAATAACATGTTGTTTTGTTGTGAGAAAGGTTATAAGGTAGTCTGGTGATAATGTCATATTTAGTTTGCTTTAGGGATGTTATTCATTTGACAAGGAGTTACTTTATTGGATTCATTAATGAAATCTTGTATGATAACAAGTACATCAGTACTGTGTAATCCACGGATGTAGTGTATATTCTCCATCAATGGAAAATCTGTAGAACTGTGTGTACTACATGGATGGGGAACCTGTGCTGCACTAGTGGGTGTATGTGCATGTGCATTTATGTGTCTGTGTGCAAATGTGTACTCCATGGAATGAGACTCTATGAAAAATTATATATAATCCATGGATGGAAAATCTGTGCAGCACTGTGTGCACACTACAGATTGAGAATTTGTGTAATAAGATGTGCAATACAGGCTTAGCAAACCTAGTTTGTACTATGTGTACTCAATAGCAGATGAATTTGTTTTGTACTGTCTGTTTTTTGTGGATGGAAAATCTATGTAGTACTATGAACACTCTATTTATAGGGAATTTACTTAGTAATCTGTGTACTCCATGGATGAATGCCTGTGTGGTACTGTGTGGACTGCATAGATGGAGTATCTGTGTAGTAATGTATGTATACCATGAATAAAAAAATCTGTTTCATACTGTATGTACACCAAGAATAGGAAATTTGAGGTACTGTGTGCACTCCATGGATGGAAAACCTGTGTAGCACTGCATGCACTCAATGGATGGAGAACTTGTGTGGTAGTGTGTATACTCCATAAGTGGAATATGTGTGTAGTACTGTGTGTACTCCATAGTTGAAGAATCTATGTAGAACTGTATGTACACCAAGAATAAAAAATCTGTGTAGTACTTTGTATACTCAAGAGGTGGAGAACCTGTGTAGTACTGAATGTACTCCATGTATGCAAAGCCTTTGTGGTAATGTGTGTACTCCATAGGTGGAGAATCTGTGTAGTACTATATCTACTCCATGGATGGAGAGCCTGTCTAGTAATGTGTGTACTCCATTGATGGAGAACCTATGTGGTAGTGTGTGTACTCCATTGGTGTAGTATCTGTGTAGTACTGCATGTACACCAAGAATATAAAATCTGTGTAGTACTGTGTGTTCTCCATGGATGAAGAACTTGAGTAGTACTGTGTGTAGTCCATGAATGCAGGACTTGTGTAGTACTCTATGTACTCCATCGGTGGAGGACCAGTGTAGTACTGTGTGTACTCCATACATGGAGTATCTGTGTAGTACTGTATGTACACCAGGAATGGAAAATCTATGGTATTGTGTTTACTCCATAGGTGAAGAATTTGTGTACTTCGGTACATACTGCATGGGATGGAGAACCTGTGTAGTACTGTACATACTCCATGGATGGAAAAGCTGTGTGGTACTGTATGCACTCCATGGATGGAGAACCTATGTAGCACTGTATATACTCTATGGATGGAGAACCTGTGTGGTATTGTATTAACTCCATGGATGGAGAACCTGTATGGTACTGTATGTACTCCATGGATGGAGAACCTGTGTAGTACTGTATATACTCCATGGATGGAGAACCTGTGTGGTACTGTTTTAACTCCATGGATGGAGAACCTGTATGGTACTGTATGTACTCCATGGATGGAGAACCTGTGTAGTACTGTATATACTCCATGGATGGAGAACCTGTGTGATACTGGATGTACTCCATGGATGGTGAACCTGTGTGGTACCATACATACTCCATGGATGGAGAACCTGTGTGGTGTGTGTACTTCATGGATGTAAAATACATGTAGTACTTACTATACGTGCAGTGAGTGATTGTGGAATCAGTGCTGTATTTGTATAGTTATGGCTGTTATTTATTTATTTATTTATGTTATTTTACATTTGTTGACCGGGCTAGTCAAACTGGATATATGTCCATTTTCAGTAGAGGCCTGGGGAGATAAGCTCTGAGGAAACAAACAAAATCACATATACAAAAATTAATGTATACAATGAACATTGCAGATGCAGTACAGAGAATAGTCAAAGAGGTAATTCATTCATAACATAGTGCAAAACATGCAATTACAATTAGTATAATACAAAATGTAGTTGCAATACATCATAAAAAAGATGGCAGCAGAATTATGCAATATATTAGTATATAAGTAGTCATAAACGAAAAAGTAGGAGCTGAAATTATACAATATATTAGTAAAAGTAGTCTCCTTAATGAGATTCTGAGGATGTAAATAATAGTATAGAAGGACGAGGTCAGTTGTTATTAAGAAAAGGAACTTGATTACTGAGAAGAGGAGGGTAGGTTGAACCAAGTAAGAAGAGCTAGTTGATCAGTCAGGTTTAGTACAGGGGCACAACCAGTGTGTTCTGAGGAAAAGTTTCAATTTGGTTTTAAAGAAAGATATAGAGGGAAGAGAGGAAAGTTCATTAGGAAGAAGGTTCCAGGATTTTCCAACAGTATTAGAGAAAAGAGAGTCCCCAGCCCTGTTGTTTGATTTACAAATATTTACAGTTTATGTAATGATCATAAGGTCTTTAGATTGTTGTAGGGGGTAATACGGGTAGACAGTATAGGGGTATTGATAGGTTGGTAAAGGGTTTTATGGGCAATGGTCAGTTGGTGGAATTTAAGCTGATTTTGTAATTCAAGCCATTCTGGCTGCTTTAGATTAAAAGAGTGGTGGGTTCTGAAGGGGTTACCTGTAGCAAATCTGACTATGTTATTGTAGGAGTTTTCCATTTTATTAAGGTTGTTTTTAGAGAGATTAGTATATATGGGTGAGGCATAGAGGAGAGTAGAAACTAGATGGGTGTGAGCAATAGTTATTCTAGCTGCAGGAGAGAGAAAGGGTTTGATCCTGTAGAGAGAGCCTAGTTTTCTATTAACAGATTTTAGGGTATTGTTAATATGGGTGTCGAAGTTAAGGTTGTTATCTATGGTGATACCTAGTAGTTTGGTAGTTGGATCTGGGGATATGAGAGTACCATTATTGGATGTTACTGTGAAGTCTATTGGGGGAATAAAAAGGAGAAGTTTAGTTGTTTTGGGGTTCAGAAGGAGACAGCATTGTGTAAACCATTGTTCAATTGTGTTAAACACATTTTGGGTAAGGGAGTGAAGTTCAGATATAGATGTGGCTGAGCATATAAGTGTGGAATCATCTGCATATTGTATGCATGTAGCTTGGGGGATTGTTAGGTGAAGGTCGTTGATAAATATAAAAAACAGGAGAGGTCCTAATATGGACGCTAGAGGTCCTAATATGGACCCTTGAGGAACACCAGTGTCAATGGGCAGATGGGTATATAGAATGTTATGCCAAAGTACAGCCTGTTGTCTGTTATCTAAGTAGGACTGGAATCATTTTATAGCTAGTGCATCTAGTGACAGGGATTTGAGGATATTTATAAGTATCTGGTGATTTACCATATCGAATGCCTTAGACAGATCTATAAACAGTGCAGAGGAAAGCATATTGAGGTTACGGTTTTTGTTAATACAGTCAGTAAAGGAAAGGAGGGCAGTAGTAGTGCTGTGGGAAGGTCTGAAACCATGTTGAGTTTGAAAGTAAGTTATTTTGATTAGGTGGTCTAGCAATTGTCTGTGGATGCATTTTTCCATGATCTTTGTTAAGGGAGAAAGTAGGGCTATGGGACGGTAATTGGAGAGTTCAAGTGGATTCCCCCCCCCTTGTGAAGAGGGATAATATGGGATACTTTCCAGATTTTAGGGATGTGTCCTTTACTGATGGTTCTATTGATGAGAATGGAAATGGGATAGGTGATGGATTTGGCTACCTTTTGTAGATATTCAGTAGGTAGTTGGTCTGCTGAAGGGGTGCACGGTTTCAGTTTTTGGATAAGAGTAAGAATATATGTTGTTGGGACTGGTTGGAAGAGAAATGGAGGGAATAGGTTAGAGGTAGAGTTGGATATAGTTAAGTTCTGAGTAGATAACTGACTGGCAAGAGTTTGAATGGCCTCAATGAAAAAGGTATTAAAGGCATTAGTAGTCTGCTTGGAATTCTCCTGGTCTGTGCCTTGTGGGTTTGGTGTGATGGATTCATCTGGGTGTAATAATTGATTAATACTCGCCCAGAACTTTTGTGGTTTATTATGGTGAGTCTGCTGGAATCATAAATAGTAGTTTCTTTTGTCAGACAGTATAGCTTGTTTAGTTTCATTTCTCAGCTGTCTGAAGTTTTGTTGGTCTACTGGGTTTTTAGTTAAATGAGATTTATTCCAGTATTTATTTCTGAGATGGATTTTTTGCCTGGTTTCTTTTGAAAGCCATGGGGCAGATTTAGTTCTCATTCTAATAGAGCGGGTTGGTGCATGGTGATCTAGTATGGCTAGGACGTTAGAATTAAAGTAATTAACAGCTTCCTCCAGTGTGAGATATTTTAAGGGGGACCATATACATGCTCTTAGTTCTCTCTGGAAGAGATCGGGGTTGAAGTTTTTCTTGGTTCTAATTGTCCTAGATATGGTTGTATTAGGTAGATTGGATTTAAGCCTGATGATGTAGGTTAGTGAGTGGTCACTTACATCATCAAGGAGGGTTCCAGCTTCATATGTCTGGGGATGATTATTTATGAGAATCCAATCTTAGGTACTTTCTTTCTTATTAGGCTTGTTTATCCTGGTAGGGGAGATAATGGTTTGAAAAAAAAACAAAAAGGTTAATATGGCTGGTAGAGTGGCTACTGCTACAACACTTCCAATCAATTTTAAAATCACCTGAGATTATGGTTTCTTGGGGTAAATTTTGGGATAACCAACAAAGGATATTTTCTATGGTGGCAATGTTATTACCAGGAGGACGGTAGATACAGATAATATAGATGGATTTGAATGTGTTAAGTTGAAGCTTGGTAATAATAATTTCAGCGTTGGAGTCGGTTTATAGTCGTAGGTAATAATCTGTAACACAGATTTAAATAGGATAGCTACTCCACCATCCTTTTTGGTTGCACGGTCAAGTCGCAAAATATTATAACCATGTAGGATGACTTCATTGTCTTTAGTTACAGGTTTTAACCAAGTTTCTGTTAAACAAAGAATGTCAAAGGAGTAGACTTCCAAGAGAGCATGGAGTTGTGCAACTTTGTTATTAATGCTATGTATGTTGAGGTGAGCTAATAAGAGTGAGTTAGGTGGTTTGGTAAGGGAATGGATAGTAGAGGGGCTGGGGTTGAGGAGCTGAGTGGTAGTAGCAGCTGGGCCTTTGTTTGGGTAAATGTCTTCATCTTTTAAAGAGAAGAGTAGTGTTTGAAGTCTAGGATTTGGGAATTTACTATATAGAGGTAGAGATTTTCTAGGATTGGGAGAGACATATCTAATGTGGGCTATTCTATGGCATTTTGCTAGTAGATAGCTGGGTGTAAATGTTATGTTAACATGGTTAGTGAAAATAGGTAGAGAAGGAAAGGTAGATAGCTTATTGAGGTAGAGAAGGTGTGGATTTAATGGGTGATCAAAAGAGGTTAGCAGGTAAGCTAAAGTTAGAGGTGGTAGAAGTGTAAGAATGAGTAACCTCTGTAAGAGGGCTGGGGTGGGTAGCTTATACATCTAGAAGGGTAAGTTGTTAGGTTGCTGTTATAGGCTCAGAGGTATACTAGGTGTGGAAAGGAATAGGTAGAGGGTGTGGTGGTAGAGATAGGGAGTGGTAAGTGAAAGGAGGGAACTGGAGTTAAGTGGCCAGTGGTGAAGGGTTTGTGATTGGTGGAAGAGAGAAGAGGTGTGGTTAGATGGTATAAGAGAAGGACCCCTGGGGGTTGGTGGGATTTGGGGGTAGGGTAGGGAAGCGGAGTGAGTCCGCAAGGCGAACGGAGTGGGTAGAGACAAGTGAAGGAGAAGCTAAAGAAGAAACTATCAGCAATGCTAGTAACTGAAGGAAAGATAGGCAAGTCAGGAGTAGGAAAGATCAGAGATAAAACAGAAGTCTATGAGAAAAAAAAACAGGTGGGTGTAGTCAGTTGAAGTAATGGGTAAGTGAGAAAATAAGAGCAGGTCTAGGATTTAAGTGATGTAGTGTAATTACAGAAGAAATACAGAGATAAGCAGGAGAGAAAGGATGGGATAAGGGTGCTACCTAGAGGGCAGATCTAGTATTGCAGGTAAGTATGTAAGGGAGCTAGCTGGTTGAGAACTAGGGAAGGAGTGATAGCTAGTGAATGGGGTTATTATAAAGTAGAAGAGGTTTGTTGGATACAAGGTAGATAGGAGGGGGGAAGGCTGCTGGCTGGCTCGTAGTGTACTTTAGAACCTCTGAAGCAATAGTAGATGGTAGTCAGCTTTACAAGCAGGACTTAGACAACCACATACTTTCTTGCTTCCTTGAGAGAGTGTGCAGGGAAAATAAGGCTGTTAGATGGGACCGCAGGTATTTTGATAGGGTTCTTTGTCACCGGGTAGGTAGGTTCTTAGAGACTATATCAGGAACAGCGCAATGGGGAGCAGGGTACTTTAGGGAGAAAGAGAGACAAATGTGGAGGAGAGAAAAAAAGAGTTTGCACATAGCAGCTAGTTATGACAATTAAACAAACAAAAAAGTTTTACATGAAGACACAATTAATAAAGTAGCTTATATTCATGCCCTTATTTCTGAATGAAGCTATTGGAATCACTTTTAAGCTAGTATTACTGTGACATTATAAAGTAGTCTAAACTATCATTTAGAGGAACTCTGAATCAGGTTTACTAAAATTGGGAGCAAGCAAAAACAAAAACATAAGCTTCTAATATCCAAATATAAACTATACCAGCAAAAATAAAAAATAACTGGAAAGCTACCAGAGAGAAATTACTGTACTACTCTATGCAGGGACAGTGAGTTTACAGTGTGGAATACAACACTGAAAAAAAGAAAAATCATACCATCACTTACTAGAGATAATACACCTGGAGGGCTTTCAGCTGCAATTAGAGCAAATATGGCATCCAGGGTTTTTAAAACCTTTGGTGTGTTGTACCTGAGCAATCACTTGGGGGCTGGGGGAAGGGAGGGAAACCTTCAACTGGAATTTAAAGTAGCAGGGGAGACTCCAAGGGACTCTGCTAAACCTAGCTATTTATTAAGGACAGCCAAGAAAATAAGGTAAACATACAGGCACCCATGTTCAAGGACTGGAAGGTTTCTCCTAGAAAAACTATATGTAGGAATACACCACAGGTGGACGTTGTATGCTGCTTACTAGTCTGCAATGGCAGATTTTATTCTCTTTTATATTTGTATTCCCCTTTGCTCATTGTTTGTTGCACACACTGTAGCTAAAGATAAAAGCAGCTGGAGACTTTGCACCTCTGCTTGGTGTTTAGTGAAGAACAAGTATTGAGGAGGAGAGACTGAAGGCTATGACTATTGAGAGGGGATAATGCCTTCACATATAACAAATTATCAACAGTGAAAATGGAATGAAAGGGGTGGGGTGGGCTAAGAGGAAGAAGGTTTGCAGCTATTGTCCTGGGGTATGCACTCTAGCTGACTGTAACAGATTTTAACAAGGCATAACAGTAGTTACAAAAGCTGGCACCTACACTACACAAGCAGCAACAATAAGGTTCCTAAAGTTACACCAGGGGGCTGCAGTCTATTTTTGGATGATTGCTGGCTAGAGTTTTCTTTGCTTTTAGCTGGAGTGAGAAGATTCTTTGCTCACACAAGTGGGGGGGGGGGGCAAAGCGATCAGGTCCTCAGTGGCTACTACACAAGTGGCAACAACAAGGCTCCTGGAGTTAAACCAGGGGCTGCAGTCTATTTTTGGATGATTGCTGGTTAGAGTTTTCTTTGCTTTTAGCTGGAGTGAGAGGTTATACTGTAACCATTCCTCCAATGTTAAAAAGTAGTCAACATGAGAAATCTCAACAAAAGAATACCTTCCTCTCAGAATACACAAACATACAAGCACATTAAGTCTTTACATCATACTCTATAAGGTCTGGAAATGAAAAAGAAACAATTTGCAAATTTATGTTGGACATTTCATTTAAGAATTAAACAAATGTGCTGAAAATTGTGTCAGACGGTACATCTATAGGGTTTCCTATGAGAATGTCGAGTGCACGGGCGATGAAAGTGGGAATGTCGAACCTCATATGGTTGATTCCCGTATCATCGACCTGCAATACTTTGAGTGTGCAGTTTAGCGAATGCCACTATGCATTCACACATATGTCATTGGAGTTATGACTACAGTTTGTGGTACAGTAGGAAGCAGAAAATTACCTTTTCCCCACTGTAATGCAATCTCAGAGTTGGAATATATATTTTGCAGGGGGTGTGGTGGGCACAGCCGCCACATGGGGGAGGGGGGTGCAGGTGACTTGCCCCCCCCTGCAAAAACATTACAGTTGTGATATGCAGTAGTGAAGTACAAAACATAATGTCAAAAGTACGAATGTGAACGTTTTGCTATATGCACTTTGACATTATGTCCTAATTAATATGCATCACATCACACATCTGAATCAAAGATCTGAATGTATTTTGTTCTTAATTTCGATATTCTCATAGTAAACCCATCTATACATCCCATTGATACTTTTACTCAAAAGCTTGGCTATTTAAATCACATTTTTAATCTTTGTAGTGGTTTGGAGAGCTGCTGTTTGTTGTTTATAATGTATGTGTATATGCACAATAATTTTGGTGTGATACTTAAAAGTCATCAATCCAAAATTAAAGACAAGGAAAGGGAATGAAAGGCAAACATGTTAGAAAAGGTCTTGGTTCTAAACACTATCTGACTGTAGGAGCAAAAACATAATCAGATGATGTCACTTACCGCACAATACTGAGTATCTTCTGGAAGAAAAAGAAAAAAACTTGCATACAATGTTGAGATTAGTGGTCATATTTCATTAAAACAGAATGTACAGCCAAGTGGTTCACTTATAACACTCTGTGGTCCTTTAAATCAGCAGTCAGTAGATGGTGTTTAACTGTGCAGATAACCGTGTGTACAAATAGTCAGAGTATTGTGCTTAATAGTGTGTAAAAACACAAAGTACTATGTAGTGATTATAGAGTAATGCTATTCATTTAAATTAAATACAAACCCAACAGAGCGGTTAGTTTTGCAATGTTCTGTGTTCACTTAAATTCACAGACAGTGCATTAACAATGTTTTCACAGATGGTGCACACAAACACGATAACATAGAATGAGAAATATAACTTAGACTGTAGAAAGAGCAGTTGGTATAATGAAATGAACAACATTAAAAAAAGTGACTGTTCTGAAGGGAAAAAAAATAAAGATTCACAAAGCATCTTTTTGGAGTCAGGTTAGCATGGCTTTTTTGTCCTAAATTTATACTTAAAATTCTGTAACTGTCCCATTAGAAACATATACATTTGGTTATGAAAAACAGAAAAAAAATTGTAATGTGTATATAAATGGACTGGACTTAGAATCCTAGATATGTTTTAAATGAATTTCATGGATTAAAGTCGCAATGAAGCAAAACTATCACATACTATACATGATTGATCAGCTAATTCCATACACAAATTCCAGTACTATCCTGTTATTAAACTAAATAGTGGTCACACACTGGATACAATAGTTTATTATTGTAATGGTAATGTTACAGGTGTGCAAATCTAGTTGACAAAGTAAGGAAGGGCACACACCATATCTGCACTGACCTGTAATACGTTCTACATGCCATATCTGCACTGCCCTGTAATACTTTACACACCCCATATCTGCACTGCCCTACAATATATTATACAGGTATGCAGGGACATAATGGTAACTACCTTGCACAACTGCAGCATGTGAGACATAATGGAGTTTGACACAACAGATAGCAACTATGTCCATGTATTAGAGAAGAATAAACTATGCACTGTGCCACAAGTGACAGGAACAAAAACGTTACATGTAAAAAAGATCACTATAAAGCAATTGTATATTCCTTAAGCAAAGCAGCAGATATAGATAACTAATTTTAATGAGTGTGCTAACTCTGAAGCAGCTGAAACAGAAAAGCAGTTACTGTACTTTAAAAAAATAAATAGCAGCATTATATTAAGTTCAGCATTATAGGCCAAATGTGTTCAGCCAGTAGCAGAAGTGACAGAACATCATTCATATAACATTTATTTTGTGTTCACATGTAGACAACATGTTACTAGGTCATTCTTTAGCATGACTGGTTTAGACTGACAGGCATACTCTCTGCTTTCTACCTCTGCTAGACTTTCACCTTTGATGAAGTTTTTCTAATTGTTAAATTAAAGGTTTTATAGTATTGATGGTGGCATCCTTGATGAATGATTTTTTTTTTTGGTTCTAGTATTATATTGTGTGTTTTTGATTATTGAAATGATCACAAACCACATAAAAATATATTATATGCACATATTATCCTGGGAAGTATGGGGCCTCATTTGTTAGCTTGTCTGCCTAACAGTGTATGGGGCCTTATTCGTTAACATGTCTACCTAACAGTGTATGGGGCCTCATTCGTTAGTATGTCTGCCTAAAAGTGTATGGGGCCTCATTCGTTAACATGTCTACCTAACAGTGTATGGGGCCTCATCCGTTAACATGTCTGCCTAATTTTGTATGGAGCATCATTCGTTAATATGTCTGCCTAACAGTGTATGGGGCCTCATTCGTTAACATGGTTGCCTAACAGTGTATGGGGCCTCATTCGTTAATATGTCTGCCTAACAGTGTATGGGACCTCATTCGTTAACATGTCTGCATAACAGTATATGGGGCCTCATTCATTAATGTCTGCCTAACAGTGTATAGGGCCTCATTCATTAACATGTATGCCTAACAGTGTATGGGGCCTCATTCGTTAATGTCTGCCTAACAGTGTGTGGGCCTCATTCATTAACATGTCTGCCTAACAGTTTATGGGCCTCATTTGTTAATGTCTGCCTAACAGTGTATGGGGCCTCATACATTGACACGTCTGCCTAAACAGTCATAGGGTATGCATTTAATTTTACCTCCTAGCACCATGAAAGGGGGGTTCTATGTTCTTTTTGTATCTATATGGATTTCTCCATTTTTTCTGGTATCTTCCCAAATATGTGCTGCTTGATTGGTTACTCTAACCTGTCCATATGCATGTCTTTACACATAGTACATGTGGGTGTAGCTAACCTGAGATGTACCTCTCTGGAAAATATAAAAAAAAAATGTAACTCTTGGACCATGTGCTCCAGGCTGGTATCTGCCTAGCATTGAGCAGCTACCTTTACCAAGACTGATGCCACAATATGAACAGAAGATGATCAACTTTAATAATTGGCTTAGCTTCCTTTATCATTCCAAGGAGGTGAAATATTTGTCAGTGTGGGAGGACAGAGTTGACACACCATGTGGCTTTGCCAAGGATGGTCTACACCTGCCACATCCAGACTTTCAATTATTGGCTATAGCACTGTCCATCTACCCACAGTGTCTTTTTAAGGCAATGCCAAAATTGCAAACATTCCAACAGAGAAAGATCAACCAAAGGTAATCTAAAGGTACTAAGGTACTACTGCTCAATGCCAGGAGTCCAAATACGAAACTCCACATCCTCCAAGCTCGCCTCTCCCTGTTAAAATGCAGACATCTGTGTAGTTACCGAGATATGGCTTAAAGCTATATTCAGCACCCCAGCAGTGCAGGGCTACAATGACTTCCATTTAGGCCAGCTACTCAATCTGCATCAATAACAAGCACACCTCAAGGCTTGTCACAGGATGGCACACTTCAGCTTCTCTATGTCGAAATCACTATTGACAAAGTCTCATAATATATCCTTGCAAGTTATAGATCCCCCTCTATGATTTAGAAAAACCATAACTCATATTTAAAAATACTGGAGACACTCACCACTTAGTCCAATATGATATTCATGGGAAGCTTTAACTATCCCACTTTAAACTGGGAATCATACACAACCCCAAACAATGCAGGCCTAGAGATTCCTTGATTTTGTAAACACAGGAGACCTGGATCAGGTAGTCCATGTGCCCACTAAGGATGCAAATATACTGGATAAGGTCCTCCTAAACAAGGGTGAACATTGCATCACCCCTGTTTCTTTTGAAATAGAAATAGCATCCATGACATAATCTAATTCAGTAGTAGTTTGAAACTATTCTAAAGTGAACTTCCTATTAGTAACTAACAACCTGACAAATTTCAATCCCCCCTCAAACCATACCCCTCAACCTTTTAGCACAATAAATCTGAACAAAGCCAAAAATAATGGGGGGACAAAGGCCCAAAAACAGAGACACATTTAAAATATTACTCTTATAAACTCAAAAAGTAGTTAGAATAAAAGTTTTTTTTTGTTACCATGCATTTTCTGATGGATGTGAAGTCTAAAACTGAAATGCCTGTTACTATATAGTGAATTCAGTCATCACTTATTTGCAAGAAAACCACACATTTTATGAGGAACAGATGAAAAATATGAGGCAAAAAATCTGGACATTCCCTGAAAATCTGGACTGTTGAGACGTATGCCCAAAACCTTGAGAACACAGCTGTCACTGCCAAATTCTTCACAGAAACTCTGTACAATCATGTTAATAGATGCACAGAGACTGGGAATAATCTCAGGTCAAACTCAAAATGGCAAAAGTTAGGAAGTGCAACATCTGGCAGGATAAAACCTCTCCCAACAATCTAAACAAATAACTCAGAAGGCAAATCCAGTCTACCAAAGCCAATTTTGAGGTGAAGATAGCCTCTCAGGCCAAGAACAACCATAGGGATTCCTTTAGCTGTGTCAGTAAACTCAAAGACAGTTCACAACAATGTAGCTAACTAATTGTAAATGGAGTCAGAAGATATAGGAAATCTATTGGTCAGCAATTTCAGCTCCAATTTTAGCCCCCCCTCTGCTCCCTGGCCACACTTCAGGAAATACCATCACACATACCCCGCCTCTCACAACTATCATTATAGGAGCAGGTCCTAATGTACTCTGCATGGCCAAGAATACCTCATCCATTGGCCTTGATAACATCCCAGTATACCTCCTGAAGAACATGAAACATGACCTATCAGGACCACGACAGTCACTATTTTACCATACCCTCCAGTCAGGGATTAATGTCACATTAATGGAGAACTGCAACAGTCATCCCTCTGAACATCAGCAGGCCTTCCATGGATTCCAGAAACTACAGACCCTTAAATCTGATCAGTGTCATATGCAAAGGCACAAAAAGTATAAATAGTGACATAGGAAACCTTCAGTCACTGAATTAATCCCAGTTTGGTTTTGTCAAGGGTAGATTGTGTCTACTCATCTTGATGAACTTCTTTGAGAATGTCAAATAGTGCATACTGCCTACCTTGTCTTGGTCAAGTCATTTGATACTATACCCCATTTGGGTATTGTAGACAAACTCAAAGCAATAGGCATTAACCCTTTACACTCTAGGTAGGCAACTGGCTCTCAAAAAGGACCCAGGAAGTTAGAATAGGGGACTCTATCTCCGCAAAGAGGCCGGTTACTAGTGGACTGCCTTAGGGCTCTGTGTTGTGTCCATTACGTTTTGGTATCTACTTCTCAGAAGTCAAGACCAACATTAACGGGCTCTAACTGACTAGATTTGCTGAAGATTGCCAGCAAGGAGTAGTTACAGAGTCCCCCCAGACACTAACAGCTGGTGTAATAACCAGAGTTTAAAACCCATTGCCAAGAAATGCATGGCACTACTGTTTAGGAAGTTGGCTACCTCAGAAAACTACCTCATTGATAACACACCTCTAAGAGTAGACTCTGTAGGTAGAGATTTGGGGATGCATATAGACAGTAACCTAGCTTTTGATCAACATTTGTATAAAGTAGTATGGAAATCTTTCTATATTCCCTGGCTTATAAGCAAGGGTATGGCATTTAGGTCCAAGGAAGTCACTGTTCCACCGTATTCGCCTTCATCGGACCCATTATCAATTACTTTGCCCTTTTCAATATGTACCTGACCAGGCACATACAACTGGAATGTTCACAGAGCTTCCTCATAAAAAGAATACAGGGTGTGAACAACATGTCCTATAAGCCCTATCCCTATACTCTGCCTCTGTTTCTTTCAGATTATTGAGGGGTAATCTGTGCTTGGCATACAAAGCTTCCTTAGATCCCACACTGATGAAACTTTTGTATATATGGAAAACAAAAAGCATCAGAACTATCTGATCCAAAAGTTTGCTTGTAATATTAACAGTACTTGTTGGAGGGACAGGTATGTATCTCAGAAATTACCATTTCTCTGGATCAGGCTTCCCATCCAAGTAAAGCAGAATTCATCCTTAACACTATTTAATCATAACGTAGATCAGTGGATAGGAAATCAGAAATTCACCCCTGGTCTGACTCCTATGTTTCCAATGGGCATGGGCACCCTGTAAATACTTCACCACTCATGCTCCAGCTTACATAAACCCCCTTAAAATAGGGTACCTGTCAAATCTTCGAATGCTCAAAATTTCGAATGTTACATGGTCGAGACCAAACGTTCTAAATTTTGAGTGCTCGAAGATAGACTTTCAACAGCACCGTATCGTGCAGATAGGGAGAATTTCCCTTTTCTGCACTGAAGTGCAGTCTCGGAGTTGGTATATTTAAGTAGGGGGGGTGTGGAGGGTGCAGGGGGGCTTGCCCCCCCTGCCTACACTGTTAAAGTGTTTTTTTCTGTGTTTTCTTTTTTCTTTTTTTACATTCAAACATCTAAATGTCAAAGATTTGGTCTCGACCATGTAATGTTCGACATTTTGGATGTTCGAACATTTAACATAGACCCTTAAAATATACCCCTTAAAAATCTTTAATAATACATGACTAGGCTTGAAAAGGCCCTTATTGTCATTAGCCTAGTATATATCTATGAGCCTATATATATATATATATATATATATATATATATATATATATATATATATATATATATAGGGATTCACTTCAGAAGCTCGAAATACTGAAATCTTGAATTTCAGTATCTCGAGCCCAAGAAGTGGAATCAACAAAACAATGAAAATTAAAAACCGTGAAATTCAAAACCTTGAATACCAGAAGTTTTGAATTTCGTGGTTTTACTACATACACACACACACACACACACACACACACACACACACACACACACACACACATGCACACACCATCCACCACACACCACACAAACACACACAGTCACTCTACTACATGAAATATATATGGATCTACTTTCTAATGTTGAAATACTGTGATCACAAATTTCATAATGTCCAGATGAAAATGCTGAAAACACAATAGCCTGAAACTCCAAAACATCGACTTTCAAAACATCAAAAAAACAAAAGAAAAATACAATCATCCTCCCTCCACCATGCAAAACTACACCAACAAACAAACCAACAACAACCTATTCCTCTACTTTTAAGCAGGGGGGCAGGCCTCCCTGCACCCCCACCCCGCTAATTATATATATCAACTCCAAGGCCACATTACCAAGAAGAAAACTGCAAATGTATCGTTACATGCCCTACACTTCCATTACAAACTTTCAAAAATATACCCACGAGCAATACACACTGCAAAAGTCACCACTTGCAAAACTAATACCACATACTGTCACCTACCTACCTACTCTGATCTACTCATCAAACCTACCAAGAACTTAAAACATAAAACATTTCTCTTCCAAAGCCTTACATACTCCACACCTACCTTAAGCTTCTGTACATCACTACACATTGGCTGCCATATCTATATTCCACAATCCACTACACCTGAAGGGAACAGCATACAATTAACAACAACTCTACACCAAAGCTACTTATGTTTCGGCATTCTCAAATTCCTTATTCTTAAATTGCAATAAACAGCATTCTCGACATTTTCATCTCGACATTATGAAATTCATGATTATGGTCTTTCGACATCAGAAAGTAGATCCATATATATATATATATATATATATATATATATATATATATATATATATATATATATATAGCATTTATCCTTGCCTTTGTGGCCAACAACTTGACTATCAAGGGTCAGAAACCTATTTGCTCACAACTTTAACAAATAAATGAATTAAAATGATTTAGTCAGCTTTAAATTTGCAATAGATTGTTTATATGTGTGCTCATTTATATGGACGCCTCTACCTTTAGACCATAATCTGTTAACTTGTTATTTTTTTTAACTGTAGCTGACTGAATATACAAAGTTAATACAAAAAAATCCTCATAATATCAATGTATCAAAATTGCATAAATAATGAAGGAAATTATACAATGAATAAACTTAAACTAAGGATATACAATGAAATGAATTCATTGCATCTATAAATGTTGTGAAACAGACTATGATTTTCTACTGTACAAATGTGGAGAATGAAACATGTGGCATAGTTCCATAAACAGAATGAATTTATCATAAGTACTTTAAAGTTATGAGGATAAGGAAATGCATGGAAAACATACAAATGGAGAATGGAGACAGAAACTAAGAATGAAAATTGACAGAAGATAGCAATGACTAGGAATACACTGAAAGAGGGGTATATGAAGTTGGTAAAAGCGCCAGTTAAACAAGGTTAAACTATTTCTGGCTCCGTAAAGTCTGCTCTTCAAATTTTCCCTTAGAACTTCTCTACTTGCAATCTAAACAGTCTATTCTCTATCTCAAAAGCTCAGCACTTGCTCCTAAAGCATTTTTATATAGGTAAAGTACTTATATACTACATTAGCCTAGAATCTCCTTGAGTACCCATTTCCCTATAGGTCCCTTCTGACTCAGTTACACGGCAAACTTTTTCACTTTTTCTAGCATGTCAAAGGGTCAGTTGCTAGTGTCCTCTCCTGTTCAGCGGATGAATCTGGGCATCTTGAGGCAATGTTACAATTGCCTCATGTACACAGACAACCCACTCCTTCTCCCACAAAACACAAATACATGTGAGAGATGCAACTATATAGCCAAACTGGAGGCTGAGCTCTCTCAACTCAGGACTGGCAAGACCAGACAGGAGGAGAAGGAAACCACGCACACCACAAACCTAGTTTCACATAGAACTATCACAACTGCAAAACAAACACATAAACACACAAAGACATACTCGGAGGCACTGATCAAAAATCTACCAAAACTACAGAGGCCTCCAAAGCAGACACCCAAGCAACTGCCACCTCAAGACATAAGACATGCAACACATAGTTCTCAAAGACAGTGTGCTAAACAGTCACAGCCCTTAAGGCCAAACAAAATGCCAGACACACTTGTTATAGGTGACTCCATAGTCAGACACACTGACGTCCCACTCACCAGACTGAACAAGGAAAATATCACAGTAAGCTGCCTGTCAGGCGCTAGAATCCGCCACATAACATAAGCACTCAGGTCACTCCACAGCAAGTACAAGTATGACTCAGTCATTGTCCATGCCGGTGTGAATGACCTGAGACGTACCTCCCTGGACTACATGAAAAGAGACATAGAGGAGCTCTCAGATTATGTAGCCCAGGCCGGTATGACCCTGACCCTGAGCAGTATCCTACCCTCACCAAGAATGATGCCACAATACAGAGACAAAATGATCAGCTTTAATAATTGGCTTAATTACTGGTGTCATTCTAAGGGGATCCAATGTCTGTCTGCCTGGGATGACATGCTTGACAAGCCACGCTGCTTCGCAAGGGACGGCTTGCACCTGTCACCCCTGGGCTTCCGGATATTGGCAAAGGCTCTTGCCAACCCCATAGTGCCTTTTTTAGGCAAGGCTCAAATGATAAACCTACCACCCTAGAAAACAAAAATGGAGAAAAACTAAGGGTAATACTGCTCAATGCCAGAAGTCTAAACCTCAAGATGCACGCCCTCGAAGCCCTCCTCAGTATGGAGAACATCGATGTCTGTGCTGTGACTGAAACCTGGTTCAAGGCTCCTGAGAGCACCCCAGCACTATCAGGTTATACCTCATATCATGCGTTCCAGCCCCAAAATCCGGACCGAACCACAAAAGGAGGGGGAGTATCCATATTCATAAAGGATACCCACACCTCCAGGTTAGTGGCAATGCACGAAGCATCGGAGACCATCCAGGTGCAATTAACCATAGTTAAAACTGCCCTACAGTTTGTAGCATGCTACAGACCACCCTCTCAAACTCAGGAAACCCACACAGCCTTCCTGAAGACACTGGAGAGTATGAATGTCTCTCCAAACACCATCATATTGGGTGACTTCAACTACCCAAACATAGACTGGGAACATTACTCAAGCCCCAACACCCTAGCCCAAAGGTTCCTGGAGTTCATAAACTCAAATGCTATGGAACAACTAGTCACCATTCCCACAAGAGGAGAAAATATACTAGACCTGATCATCACAAACATGGGGACAAAATGCTCCACACTGGAAGTATATCCCTCATTGGTGAGATCAGACCATAAATTAATCTCACTGGAGATCCACATCCCGCCCCAACCCCAGCAAAAAGACCACAGTGAAGAACTTCTCAAAAGCAAACTTCACACTTCTTAAGACTGGAGTGGTATCCTTCAAGGCCCCGAGCCAGTGGAAACCACAACCCACGCTGCTGAAACCCTTACAAATGCCTTCTACGAGCACCTCCAGGAATGTATGGATCAAGCAATCCCTAATAAAATCAAGACCCTTTCCACCAAAGGCAGGCGTCCGGTCTGGTGGACCCCAGCCATAAACAAACTCTACAACAAGAGGAGAAAGCTACTACATGACAGAGCAAAATCCCTAAAAGGGAAGGCATCTCTGATCACTACTAGCAAAAACTACGATCACTCATAAAATCATCCAAGGCCAACTTTGAGAGAAAAATCGCTAATGACACAAAAGACAATCATAAGGCCTTCTTTAGCTATGTTAGAAACCTGGGTGGAAACTCCCAGATATGCTCAGAATTAGTCCAAAATGATACAAAAATCACTGAACCCACAGACATTGCCAACATACTGGCAGACAGGTTCAGTGCAAATTTCTCCTCCCTCCCCCCTAAAAGGAGAAATATCTATCCCACCAGAGTCTAGCCTCCCAAACATCTGAGATGCCCAGGTGAGAGCTGCTCTCTCTAAAGCAAAAAACACAGCATCAATGGGACCGGACGGTGTCCCCGGCTGTGTGCTACACAAACTCAATGAGGAACTAAACCCACACATAAGGCTGCTGTTTAATCTTAGCCTTACTACAGGATACGTACCCAAAGAATGGTGTACGGCAACTGTGGTCCCACTCCACAAAGGCGGTGCTTCTATGGACCCTGGAAATTACTGCCCCATAAGCTTGACGAGCCTTGTCTGCAAAGCTATGGAGAGGATCATAATGGAACTCATAAATAAAGACATTGGGGACCTACAGACACTGGATCCTACCCAATTTGGCTTTGTCAAGGGCAGATCCTGCCTCTTGAACTTGGTCAACTTTTTCGAAACAGTCACTAAGGCCATTGATGAGGGTAAGGCAGTTCACACCGCCTACCTTGACCTAGCAAAAGCGTTCGACACAATACCCCACTCGGGCATCATAGAAAAGCTCACCAGCTTAGATGTAAACCCATATGTCACAAGATGGGTTGCAAACTGGCTCAAGGACAGAACCCACAGGGTTAGAGTTGCTGGTGCCATGTCAGACTCTAAGCCTGTCACGAGCGGTGTCCCACAGGGCTCAGTCCTGGGCCCCCTCTTGTTCGGCATTTATTTTTCTGAAGTGCAGGCAAACATAGGGGGATTGTGGCTGACAAAATTTGCAGATGACTGCAAACTGGGCACCATAATTGACACTCCATCAGACACAGACATCCTCCAGAGAGGTCTCATAGAAATGGATGACTGGTGCCAGAGCCATGGCCTTAAGCTAAATGCCAAAAAATGTATAGTCATACCCTTTGGGAAAAACAAGGTAACCCCTAATTACCACATAGGTGGTAATCCATTAAACATGGAAGAAGTTATCAGGGACCTGGGGACCCAAGTTGACAGTAACCTCTCTTTTGACACTCACATTGCCAAAGTGGTTAGGAAGACCTTCTACATTGCCCACCTGATCATGAAGGGATTCACATCCAGATCAGGAGAGGTCATTGTACCCTGTACTCTTCACTTATCAGACCAATGATTGAGTACAACGCCCCATTCGGAATGTACCTTACCCGACACCTGCAGCAGTTGGAAAGACCCTAAAAGTTCCTCACCAAAAGGATAAAGGGGCTCAAACATATGTCATACGCTGCCCGACTGAAGAAACTCCAGCTCTATTCAGTCGCATACCGTCTGCTCAGAGGTGATCTGTGTCTGACATACAAGGCCATGTCCAACCCGGAATTAATGGACATGCTCCACCTCAAAAAATCCAAATCCACCAGAGCCACGAGAGCAAGAGACTTAAACCTCAACACGGATATAAATAGGACGTGCTGGAGGGACAGATTCATCACCCAGAGACTCCCTACACTATGGAACAGAATCCCAGTCCATGTGAGGCAGAGCCCCTCACTGACTCTGTTCAAGAGAAATCTTGACGAGTGGATGGGAGATCGTAGGTTTACCCCGGGAATCATCTCTGTGTCACTGCTGGACAGAGGCACAGCAAACTAATGGGTATAGTATTCTCATCCTAAGGGGTGGTGAAGGCCACACACACTCTGGCTAGGCTTATAAATGCCCTAGGGCAGATAGCCTAGTATGAACCTATGAACCTATAAGAAGAGTACAATGAAAATAAGAGAGTGAGGAGTTTTTGAAACAATGGTACATTATAACCCAGTTAGCAAGCAAATTAGTTTAGCTTTTGTGATTAATAAGAATGGATAATAATGACAGGAGGGATAAACAGGTAATATAAGAGAATAGTAAAGGTAAAAAGTTTGTAAATAAAGGGATAGATGAATAACTGAGAAATAAGTAGGGAAAATAAGTATATTACTAATTGTTGCACACAGTTTGTTGAGACTCAGATATTCACATAAAATGGTCATACTTACCTTTGGTCAAACTGCTGTTTTCTCAAATAAATACAGAGAATGAAAAGGGAAAACAATTTATTTTTATAATCAGTTAAAACGCACTGATTTAGATATACTGAGCATTGTGGTGCTGTTATGAAATAGGTATTTAGTATCTTAATGTGTATGGTTGGAGTAGGTCAGGAGTAGCACACACCAGTAGGAGTGGCAGGAGGGAATTTATGGTTCTGGGTGTTTCAATAATAATTTGAGCCAGTCCAAAAAGCTGCATATAAAGATAAATTAATGGATCTCTTTAAATGATTGCATAAATATTAAAATAATGCAAGATTTGGACTTTTATATGTTAAGGTTGAAATAAACAATTTCATGGACTTTTCATGTGTTTCATAGTGGCACATATGGTATACATTCATATGTGCGAAGGCACATTGCCGAATGGGCGTATCCTCAAACCGTTGAGCCGAATTCCATTAAGCCAACGTCACTAAACGTCATAAAAATATCGGCATTCGACATTCCCAATCGCTCCACTGCCAAAATGAGTGCTACCTTGGGTCAAAAAGGGGGCGATGTTTTGTACTTCGGCACTTCGGGTTTCACAGTTTTTGAATTTCGCAGTTTGCACTTCGCGGCAGCAGTGTTGCACATTTGGCCATCAAACATATGAATGTATACCTGGCACATATAGAATTGTTATAGAATTGTTATTCCTTGGGATGTAGGGTCGAAGTAACAAATCATCTTTTCAGTTTAGGAAAAGTTTTGAATTTGAATAACACAAACAACAATGGAGTGTTATCTTTATAAGATACTTACATATTGTAGGACATCATTTTGCTCTGCAGCTTTCTAAGTTACCCACATCTTTAGTGAGCTATGAAAAATTGTAATAAATGTGACATCTAACTTTTAAAGTAACTTTGATGTCCCTGTGCTGAACGATCTCATACAAAAGGCAGTCCAAATACTAAGGAATTCAAGTGAGGGAGAGACTCACAGAGATAAACCCACTAAGAGAATAAATGGAACCTAAACAGAGTCTTAAGTTTCCTCTGTAGTTTCAAACTATAAGGCTATTCAAGAGCTGGACTTGCACCAGCAGGTTTGTAATGAGGCAGAAGTTAGTGAGGTAAAAATAAATTAATCATCAAAACCAAGAGCAGAAGAAAGTGTCCTGAGTCGTCTTGTGCAATCTAGGAGATAGGAGAAGAATACATTTATGTGTCTTTCTAAGTGAAAAGTCCATACCCTCTGATTCCCATTAGTGTATTAATGAAAGTGTGCTTGACTTGACCGAGTTTAAGATAAAAAATGAAAATGTTAATGAAGTAGATTGGGAAGACGACACGTTAAGCAGTGCTAGAGAATAAGTTATAATAAAAGGAGTATCAGATGACCAGATTAGCCCTGTCCTATACCAATGCTCCGAACTGAAGAATGACTTCCTGAATAGGGTAAATAAAGACATAGCAGCAGTAGAGCCATAACTGTTAGTTCCAAAACCTTTTATAACACTTGTGACGAAACTTAAGGATGAAAAAAAAAAAGATTCTAATGGGCTGACGCAATGAAAGATGCTGAGAAATTCTGTCCAGCTTGTCCAGAATGTCAAAAGATGGCACCATATTCTGCATTCAGAAGTCCTCTGACACTTATTCATACTATTGAAATTTTATTTAAGCAGATAGACATTGATCTTGTAGACCTTGTGATGAAAATCTAATAACTGCTGCCAATGCATTCTAGTGATTTTCAGTTATGCCACTAAATATCCTGAAGTAGTACCCCTGTTAAAATCAATATGTCAATAGCCAAAAAACCTAGTCTTACTTTTCTTTAAGGCAGGAATTCCTGAATAAATACTAACACAAGAGGAAACACAGCTTATGTCCAAAATAGGTCAGTTTATCTGCCTTCTAACTGGATATTCTCTGTGCACCATGACCAGTTCAGTTAAACCATGTTAGTAACTGTAAATATAAACTGCACTTTCGAATACACAAGCAGTAGTGTTGACATTATTAAGCTATACAAACCCACCCAGGACAGGACAAGTTTAAAGTTTCTGCTTTAGTTCTAAAAAAAAGGACGTGAATATGACTGCAGCATCAGTGTATTTATTCATCTGAGATAGTTAACTGGATGAGCAAGCTGGTTTGAAGACTCTTTTTAATTAACTTCACAAACCTCAAGGCAAATAAAACATTTAAATTTCACATGTACACTTCTATCTATCTATCTATCTATCTATCTATCTATCTATCTATCTATCTATCTGTCCATACACACACACACACACACACACACACACACACACACACACACACACACACACACACACACACAGTTTAAAGTAGATGCTGATTATATCTACAAATGGTAATGTATGATTAGCAGTGACAGAGATGCTCATATTTATTAGTTACACATTATGTACACCTTTTCTAAATAGAAAAAAATAAACATGGAACAGTAACATTGCAAAATAGTATTTACAGTACTGAAATATATGCATGCATTGGGGGATTCAATGAACCCTACATGGTAGCAATGAAATTCAGATCCAGTAGGGTTTGTGTAGAGGTACACACCTCCATCCAAACAAGGTAAACACTGTAGCATGCTAATTACAGCATAAACCGCTGAACTGCATGCTAATCAACCAGTCCAACATCGTGGAGATATTCAACAAGTTATAAAGCAACCTTGTAGATTCTGTGCTGTTTTTTTCTGCAACTTCCAAAACTTTTGGATTACAGCCATGGAAAGGTGTCTACATGGACAGAATGTTAGGGGCTGCTGCTGCTTTAATTCATTTGTATGTGCTACAGGCTGAAGCCAATAGGCCTAGGCTGAGAAGAAGAGTTTTCAGACCCCATTTAACTTTTCACAACATACATGACATGGAAATTGTAGAGTGCTACAGGGTGAATAGAAACACACTACAGAAACTCTGTGACTTCTACCATCCTCAACTCAGAGCCAGAGTCATCTGAGGGGAATCCATCCCAGTGGACACAAAAGTATGTGCGGCCCTTACAATCTTAGCTACAGGTACCTTTCAGACACCAACAGGGGGCATGCTAGGGGTATCACAGGCATCAGCATACATGATCCACCACCAGTTCCTGAATGCTATGCTCCAACATGCCAGTGATCACATATATTTTCCCCGAAGTTCTGAGGAGAAGGCCAGAAATATACAGGAGTTCTACCATATAGCACACTACCCTGAAGTACTGGGTGCCATAGATTGCATGCATATAGAAATTAAAGCACCACCCAAGTAACAGGGTAGACTCTATATATACGGAAGGGTCTACTTCATATGACTGAAATTTCATTCGACTGAAATTCATTTGACTGAGACCAAAACACTGACAGTTCAAAAGACTGAAAACTCATTTGACTGACACTCATAACACTATCACATTAAATTAAAAGGGATATGCCCTTTTGCCCACTGTAATGTGATCCTGGAGTTAATATATACAGTTAGGGGGTGTGTGGGGTGAAGCCCCCCACATAGTTTAGGTAAATATTGTTTTCTACAAAGAGTTATTTATTGCAGTTAGAAATATCCATGTGTATGGTTTAAAATGTATAAAGTATATTGGGGCTTATGGCCCCCACACCCCCCTAATTTTATATATATATATATATATATATATATATATATATATATATATATATATATATATATATATATATATATATATATCTATACAGTGGGGAAAAGGGCATACACCTTTCACTTTAAAGTGTCAGTGTTATGAGTTTCAGTCAAATGAGTTTTCAGGCTTTTGAACTGTCAGTGTTTTGGTCTCACTCAAATGAATTTCAGTCGAATGAAATTTAGGTCTTATGAAGTAGACCCAAACAGAAAGGGCTAGCAGTGTGTCAACTTGCTATGGGGGATATCTGATAGGATCATTTACTGGGGGATGCAGTCTATGCACTGGAACTGTAGTTGATGATACGCATCAGAAATGCACACACACACACACACACACACACACACACACACACACACGCACGCACGCACGCACGCACGCACACACACACACACACACACACACACACACACATAATGAGGCACATGCTCAAACCAGAACTATCATAGAGCATGTGTTTGGGCTGCTAAAGTCACGGTTCCGGTGCCTAGATACATCTGGGGGAGCCCTGCATTACAATCCACAGACATGTACAGAAACAGTCACAGTATGTGCCATGCTACACAACATAATACTGAAGAAATAGCTTCAGCAGGATCAGCAAGGGGAAGGGGCACACATCCCACCATCAATGTCAAGGTCACCACAGCCACAGGCAGATGAGGAGTCACATGGGGAACCACCAGCAGCTGTGGGTATAGGCAGATGTAGGCATGCTCAGTATACCCTTGCATTGGCTAAGAGACAACTCATAACAGACTCACTGACCACCTAGGGGCCTAAAACCTTCCTCCTACTTACATACATACTATATAGTAACATTGATGCCAGGCAACTCACACAACTGTTACCTTCCCATGTATTCACTGTGTACTTCTTGTATCAGACAGTCAGCCCTGAACTAAAACTGTGGTGACTTCTGCATTTACAAGGTAAGTCCTGAACCTAGAGTGTATTCTTTAATAATATGAATGTGTGGCATATCCTTATATTTTATGTATCCATATATTTTATGTATCCCTGAATCCAAAAGATAGAAAACAGGGATATGGCACAGTTATTGTCACTTGCACAGGGTATTGTGTGGGAAGGCAGGAAGCATAGGCTGACACAAAAGGTCAGTGAGTGTGTGTGAGTAAGAAAGAGAAACAGGCAGACATTTGGATAAACCAACAAATGGCCAATGAGACAAAATGAATAACTTTTGCGTGTGTGTCTGTAAGGGTCCACCAGGTGAAATTGGTATGTGAGTATCTGCATGAAAACAGCCAAGCCATGTGCTAGGTCTATGTCTTGATATGTTGGAGAGGTTTGAGCCATACATGGTAGAGGTGGCAGTTCATCATTGTCATCCTCGACCAAGAGAACTGACTGTGCCAGGGATTGCACTGGCACATCCATGCCCATGGTCAGATGCACTGCTGTTACCTGAACATGACTGATGTCTGCTGCATGAGCACCTTTCACGAGGATGCCCAGGACAATAACCCCATGGCCTGCCACTTCTGGATGTGGCCAGCACACTCACTGATGGAGCAGTCGAAGTACTGTCACTATGGCAGTGTGATTTGGCACAGCTATGTTGGCTGACAGCAGATGATGTGGCTGACCTACACCCACAAGATGCCGATCACCCCCAGCAGATGTCCCATCACAGACAATGCTCATTCCATGAAAGACACTCCTTGGTCCATCACAGACACCCCTCTTTCCAATGTGTCATTCACCTGATCCATTGAATCAGCAACATGGTAGATGTAGTCAGGCATGTCAGTCTGTGCCACATCTACATCCCCGAGCATTTGTCTGGAGAACCTACGGGAATGTCCCTGCGCCTCCATGATGGCCCTAAACATACATTGAGTAGCAAAGGAAGAGACATCAGCACCAGGTGGAGGAGGAACAGCAGGCTCCCTCTGAGTACCCCTATCAATCCTCCTGCATGAAACCTTGCCCACTCTTTGACTATGGCCAGAGTCAACAGGCAGTGAAGCTGCAGTAGCCATAATTTATTGATTAATGGCCTTGTCCTCTTCCGGTCCAATATCTGAGGGATCACTGGAATGGGTAGACACAGACCTACTGGCTGTGTCTGATGGAATTGCAGGGGATGGCTGTATGTCAACCTTAGTGGCAGACTCAACCTTTGAAACCCCTGATTGTGCCTCAGTTTGGCCACCATCATCATCAGAGTCTGCTAATTCATTGACATCAGGTGGCAGAGGGCCCACACTCCCAGTGTCATGATCACCTGTGATAAAAAGCAGCAAATGCAGGAAACAATAATATGTACACTACTATAGTTAAATATATGCTAACAAAGTAACAGTGCTGCCACTATTACAGACAGTACAGCAATAGACACAACAGGCCTGACAGCAGCACACACTAAAATATTTCTATAAATTGCTCAGCAGTATTGACATAAAATGTTTGGCTTACCACGTACAGGTGAGATTCCCCTTTGCAATCCAGATGGTCCTGGAAGAAGTTAAGAAAGAGCTAAGGGCAACTTCATCACAATTAACAGTAACACAGGGGGTAAAACTTTTACCCCTTTATATGTCCATTAACTGTACTTTCAACAATAATGTAGCTGTAAACTCCAACCTAAGCTGATAACTTTAGGAATCTTCAATTCCCCACCAAAAAAAAAATACATGTGACACAGAAGTAACTTATTGATTTCATTTGTTTTAATATGCAACAGTATTTAACTGTTGCGATACCAAAGCCTACCTGGAAGCTCCTCCTGGGACATGCTTGCTGTCTCTGAAACTGTTGCTCTGACATCTAGGACATGCTGTACTGCACTCTCCTGGGAGCTGTCTGGATCCCTGAAATTGGCCAGGAACTCTTCATTACATGGTAGTGGTGGTTGTCTAGCAGGCCCACCCCGGTAATCATCTGGTCACAACCCACTGCAACTGCTCTCCACCATGAAGATGTGATCATGTCTGTGGCCCTGTGGCACACCTGCTCATATGTCCTGCTGTGTCTACCCATGGCATTCACATCATCAACTATCTGGTGCCAAATTTGCATCCTGCATGCCATATCTCCCCATCCACTTTCCAGCAAAAAAGCACCAAGTTGCCTAAATGCATCCACTATCACCTGGGTTCTCAGGATCTGTGAAGGGGGAGGTCTCCAAGGATTGCCTAAAGGGCAACGGAAGGATAATGCACCTAAGTATCACATAACTACAAAGTAACTGTTCCTAGATAAAACAGAAAAAATAGCCACTCAGTATTACCCCCTGGAAAAATATGCAATAGTCTATAGATGTGTAATATGAACAATAGGCAGGATGCAAAACAAAGAGAGTAACAAGAGTAACAGATCCTTGTTTGTGCCATAACAGTAACTCACCTTTGCCCCCTCAGAAAAGAATAGTTTATCTTTGTTTGTGTCATAGCAGTAACTCACGTTTGCTCTCCACTAAAAGAACATTCTATCCTTGTTTGTGCCATAAAAGTAACTCACCACTGCCTCCCCAAAAGAACAGGCAAATTACACATTTTGCTAACAAACCATCTTTGAAATGTTAAAAGTGCTATCAAAGGAACTGCCCCTAATACATTAGTGCATATTTATCACAGAGCATACCATTTTCAAGTATTGGCATTCATGTATACATCTGAAATGGAATGGAAAACATGCCCATGCCATCAGTACACAGATATATCCCAAAGAAGTAGCAGTCTTCCCAGCATAAATAAGTCTCCTCACCATCAGTTTGCTTACCTACACTGGCTCCTTTTTATATGGTGTAGAGTCATGGCTGTTAGCATAGTGAAGATGCAAATGACGTGTGATCTCATTAGAATTGCTGAATCCCAAATACTTGGATCTGTGTAGGAGATGTAAACATAGTGCAGGCACTCCCTCAGTGTTTGTTTTAATGGATTGCAACTGTGAATGATTACTGGTTGGGAGAAGGAAAGCATAACAGCACTGCAGGCTGCCTTACTTCCACTGGGTATGTCAGGTTAGATCTACAAAGTGTTAGATGTAAGTTTGGAAATGTAAGTAAGCAGCACACAATTCAAAGGTTGTGTTCCTTAACAGCCAACCTGTTCTTCAGTTGTTGGCAACTGCATATGATATTATTTCCACTTAATATCTTCACACATTTTAAGGTCAATGATATAGAATAGCCTACCGACTGTATGTCTCAGATTACTGTCCAGATAACTGGAGAATGAGCAACAAACACAGAAATGTAAGATAATTCTTTATATTTGCAAGCAATAATCATAACAGGTTATGTGATGACTAGGTGCACTACATCCAAAAATAATAAATGTACAAATAACAGTTGTATGGCTTGATATCTCTGTGGATGCTGTTGCAGTTGGTTGTGTGCAGACTGAGTTCAGTTCTTTGCTGCAAAACTGTGTGGCAAAGAGGGATTGAGGCATCCATCCTGTGTTCTGCAGGTGCATTGGAGTGAGAGTTGAAATCCAGATCTATGTAGACATATCTCATGTGAGCCATCATTTTCTTGTATGTATGTCATACACTGATATTCCTCATTTAAACTACTTGCCCCTTTTTTCTTTTCTCCTTTTCTGTCCTTGCCTAATTTTTTTGGGTGGGGCAGTATGTGCATGATGTGGTGTGCAGCACAATCATGACAGCAGAGCAAATGAATGCAAGGTTTTGCTGTGCTTATCTCATTTACACAAAGTGCAACAGTGTGCATACTGGACAACTGGACCACCCAGGAAGCAGACAGAACCCAGTCAGCTAAAAATAGAAACCGGATGCATTCAATTAATACTAGTGAGCATCGCACAGACCCTCTAAGTGGCATTGTGCGGTTAACAGTGAGACCTTAAGAATAATTAGTAAAACAGGGAATGTCATGTATCTAGTCTTCTGTCAGCAGGTGTAAGTGTAGGACTGCCATACAAATGGTCTTGGGTTCCAGTACAGGACACTCCATGCACTTTTACTGTTGTTCCACTTCCCATTATATTTACTCTCAGTTATAACACTTTAGATAGTGGAGCTGATATTAATTATATGTATGAGGGATGAGACATTAGAGTTGTGTCAGTTAATTATTTATCTAGCAATGTATTATCACATTTACTATCAGATGTATGCCTGTGGGTATAATGTGTGCTAAATTCCCCTAAGTATAATGCTGCTATGTGGACTTGCATGGCCTTCAAATTTGTCTAAGACACACACAACTGCCTGTACACCTAATAAACTTGTAATTGCAATTACAATTATTTAATTCCTCACTGCTTGGCACTGCTGTTCTCGCTTACCATTGCGCAAATGTGTTGCTCCAGGGTGCGCACTCATAAGCAATGCTTTTGTGTGATGGTAAGCTGAGAGCAGTAGTGTCAAGCAGTGTACACACTCCACTAAATGTGTTAACTGGAATTGGTGGGAATGCATCTGTCTCCATTGCTCTAGATCTGTGGCAGAAATGGCAGACATTTGTGGGGAAGGTGCCAGGTTTAGGGCACACAGGTAGGGTGTCCAGGATATTCATTGGACTTCTAGTTAAGAACCACAGCAAAAATCTTCTGCAGGGGGATTATTGAGGCTCCCAGTATAAGTTTGAGGCTTGGTATAGTTTAGCCCAGGCTGTATCCAGTACCACAGGTATCCAGCGCACTAGACAACAGTATAGGCATCATTTCAGTGACCTACAGAAGAGGAGGGGGAATGCACTCAACCATTGGATTGAGAACTCAACTGAAGCAAACAGTGCAGCAACCATAAAAGTTCAACTAGAAAAGAAAAAGCAGCAAATGCACTGTGTGCAAAATTCCATCTCTGTGTCTTGGGAATTCACCTCTATTCAATGCTCATAGCAGTCCACAACACCTTCAATGAAACCAAGTAGAAGTGAACAAAAGTTTATTGTAATGCCAACAAACAAAGAATGGTTAAGCGCTTTCACTTGAATAAAACAAGAATAAAACAAGCTTCCTCAGAAAGGTTCTGAGGAAGCTTGTTTTATTCAAGTGAATGCGCTTAACCATTCTTTGTTTGTTGGCATTACAATAAACTTTTATTCACTTCTACTTGGTTTCATTGAAGGTGTTACAGACTGTTATGAGCGTTGAATAGAGGTGAATTTCCAAGACACAGAGACGGAACCATTGGATTGAGGAATTTAGGGCTGAGGACATCCCACACCTGCGTAAGTATCAGCTACAGAGAGTACTTGTAAGACTTACAAAGTTGAACATAGGCAAGACTGGTATGCCTAATGATGTTCTGCTCTTTTCTGTTTTTACCCCAGCTGACAGTGATCAGGAATGCAGTGTCCAAACCCACGGGGTTAGATTAGTAAGGGTGAAGGAGGTGTGTGGTTTGTATGCAGCAGAAGAGAAATGTTATTGTAGCATTAAAAGTTAAAGAGAGCTTGTTTGGTATTTTATACAGTTGTATTAAATTGAGCATGCATATCTCAAATGCAAAAGCAAGTATGCATGCATTTGTCTGTAGCACAAACAAATTGTAAGAGTCCAATATTAGACTTTAGTCAGAGGCTGTGCATTCAAATAGTACACTTCACAGCTATATAATACTATTATTTCTTCAGTAATACTTTTATTAAATTGAAACCTTTATACCAGTGGCACAAATGCCCTGCTGTAAACTATATCTGTATAACTGGAACATGTATATGTGCAATATATGCACATTTCAAGGATTACATGTTACAATCTGTAGTATAGTATGTATCTGTTAGCAGGTGTGCACTTAAATGTAAAAGTTAAGATGATAGAGTTAAATAATTGTATTAATGCATTGTATATTACATATGAAAGTACTAATCTTGCCTCTTTTTTCTATCACCGCAACCTTTATCTCTCTTTTTATTTTATTTGTATTTTATTTTATATTGTTTATTAAAATAATTGTTGTTTAATTTAATTTTATTTTATTTTATGATTTTTTTTAATTTTATGTTATCATTAGTAAAAAAATGTTTATTTTATTTTTATTTTTTATTTTCTTGTTTTATTTTTATTATGTGTTGTAAAATGTGTCCATGTCATCCATATGTACCACATCACTAAATGCTCCACAGCACAGCGTGGTAGGCCTGCCCCACAGGATCTGCCTGTCCCCCCTCCACTGGCTCCAACACCATTGCCCAACACATTTGAGAGCCAACCTGGCACCACTGCCTCTTTTGCTCCTCCACTACCTGCACCCTCAAATAGTCCTGCCCCGGAGGCTGGTCCAGTTGTACCCTCTGGGAGCAGAGGCAGAGGTGGGGATTTCATCACACAAAGCGAGTTGCCAGGGATGGTGCATAGGGTGGTGCACCTCACTATTGGTGCATGCCTATGCTGGCTAAAGAGGCTACACTCCCTCATTTTGCATAGTACTAGGAAGAGGTGGAGGAGATGTCAATCACTCCAGCCACCAGCAGAGTGAAGTGACAGTGATGATAGTCAAGTGGGTGAAGACTCGATTCTCACTGTTTCCCAGCTTGAAGACCGTGGGCTCTGGATGTCCTCACCCTCACCCCAATTATGGTGTCCCAGAACCTTTTGTGTCCATTACCATCCCTGTCTCTTGTCTTGTTTGTCTTGTCTGTCTGTAATTGCTTCCTCACCTACCCAACTTACCTGACCCAGACTTATCTACATCCCTTCCCCAACTTTCCTTTCTTTCAGTGAAATAAAAAATAAATGGGCACATGTCCACAAAAAAAAAAATCGTCCCATACATACCTCTCCAATTCACCACATGTCTTTTTGACACACTTGATTCAATCTAATTGGCTATACAACATGTCTGTGTTGTGGTCATCCCTCTCTCTGGAGGTGACAGTCCAAATTCAGTTAATATTTTGCACATATGTTCAGTTTACACTGTTGAAGACACGGATAGTTATGGTTCTTTCCTACCTCCCTCCTGCACATTCCTGCCCTGCTTTCCCTTTGTTCTTCCCCTTACTTGATCACCATTTTACCATTTTAATCTGATCAAAAAATTGAATCACATATGACACACATAAATTACTGCAAAATCAATGGATCCCTTCACTTTTGGGCTCCATGTTTGTGTGGGGGTGTGCATCTTTAAATAATGTGCAGCAAAAGTGAACAGTGGCAAACAGCTGCAGTTACCCCACTTAACACTGCTGTGCTATGCCAACTCACAGCAACACATTTACTATAAACAATTCATGTCATTGCTATATCACTCTGTAATTAAAAGTATTTCAAAGTAAAGTATTAGATATACCTGGATTCAAACCCAGTACCATCTGGCCCCGAAAAGGAATGTAGCAATGTGTTAACACATGCTGCCACCAAATCTATCAAGGTACAGGTGTGTTTCATAGACTCAATACTAACTGTCAGATTTTAGAAATGCTGCTTGCATTTGCACACTGCTTAGCTACGAGTAGACATGTGTATCACACATACTTATACACTTTGCTAACTGTTGCACAAACCTGCTGCCTGCCTCACTACAGAAAACTAAATATTATTATGAACTATTGTTGTTTACTGTCCATTTATTGTCTATGACATGACATAACATGTAGAAACATTGCAAACTGAAGGTCCTGTCTCACACTGTGTCATATATTTACAATGCAGTCATGTGTTTCCACCTCCACCAAGCAATGCAGCCCTGGTGTTTCAGTACTTTCTCCACACATATATTAACCACACTACAAAATGTAATATCAAATGTTGTGTGATATGCAATGCACATCAATCTGGTAACATGCAGAACTACAACTATTGACCCATATGCCTAAAAAGCCTTATCTGCAAGGCTTGGGAAGGTATTAGCATGGACCATATCCACAGAGACATAGGTGACTTTCAACACACTTTACCTGACCCATTTTGCTTTTGTCAAGGGTAGATCTTGCATACTGAACCTTGTGGATGCCTTTGATACTGACCCCAAAGACCTGGATGATGGATAACAGGACATACCACCTATGGTGATTTATCTAAGGTCCTTGATTTGACAGTATCCCCCATTCATGTCTTTATAGTGAAGATCTCCCATGTGGGAATTAAGCCATACAGTAGTAGATGGATAGCCACTTACCATTAGAATATCACAAGGATCTGGGCTAGGCCCTCAACTGTTTGCAAGCTACTTCCCTGCAGCACAGATGATGGCAGATGGCCTGTGGTTTACTAAGATTTCAGATGAGAGGCAACTTGATGCAGTCATATAGAGTCTTCCAATGATGTTAACATATTACAGAAGGGGCTGGCACACACAAATGATTGGTGGCAAACTTACACACTGAACCTTAAAGCACAGAATGCCTTATTGTCCCCTTTACCAATAAAGTACCCTTGCTAATTATAAAATACATACCACCCCTCTAAGCTCAAACACAGTGTTGTGAGACTTGAGAACACATGTTGAAGAGCAATCTGCACTTTCATTACTATGTGTTCATAGTGATGACATGCACATTCTGCACTGTGCACATCATACGTATGGACATGACATCCAAGACCAGGCTGGTCATACCTTTACTGTACTCTACTCTTATCAGACCATTAATGGAGTACAATGCTCCCTTCTGTCTATACCTCACAAGACACCTGCAGCAATTGGAAAAGACACAGGTTTGTTCCTCGGAGAATCCAGAACCTCAAACATAGCATACATGGAAAGACTGACAGACCTGTCACTGTACTCAGTATCATGCAGGCTACTGAGAGGTGACCTATGCCTGCTCTACACAGCAGTCTCAGACCTGCCCTGCTGGAAATACTGGACATATGCAAATCAAACGAGACAGGAATAACATGCCCGAGGACTCTCAGCCTAGCCTGTGACATAAACAGAACATGTTGGGGAGACAGATGTATTCTCCCATGATTTACACACCTCTGTAATAGGCTCCCATGGCATGTGTAGCAGTGCTCATCAATGATCCTGTTCAATTGCAAGCTTAACTACTGGTTGGCTGATTGCAAAGTAACCTCTGCAGTGGCACGTATGTTCCTCATGGACAGGGCCAGATGGTGTTGCTCACAAAATCACTCTGCTAACAATAAACATCTAACTATGTTCAATAAGGATACTTGTATTTCTACATGGCTAGGCTTCTAAACACCCTAGTGCCATTAGGCTAGTAGCCTAATATGAACCAATGAAGCTATGAACCTATGCAGGCCTCCCAACATCTTGTCCCTCACATGGCCTGCTAATGTCATCTACTATAAGTTCAGCTGCACTCTTCTATAAGTTCAAGTGCGCTCTTCTAAAAGTCAAACTTGTGCTGTGGCACTTGTGTAAAGTAGTACACTCTGTAGTCTGTGTACTTAGATAGGTAGGGGTTCTGTTCACACTGAAGTCAAGTGTGTGTGTGTGTGTGTGTGTGTGTGTGTGTGTGTGTGTGTGTGTGTGTGTGTGTGTGCGCATGTGTGTGCGTGTGTGTGCGTGTGTGTGCGTGTGTGTGCGTGTGTGTGTGTGTTTGTGTGTGTGTGCATGTTTGTGTGCCTAGACTGAAGGCTGGAAGTGTGTATCCCACAGTTACTGCTCCAATGGTATGGACTGACAGCATTTTCATACTTGCAGATGCCTACACATTCATTTCATGCAGCCCACCCAACTTCCTGTCTCTCACATGGCTGGCTGATGTCATCTACTATAAGTTCACCTGCAGTCTTGTAAAAGTCAGACTTGTGTCATAGCACTTACATAAAGTACTGTACTCTGTAGTCTGTGTGTTTAGATAGGTAAGGGTTCTCTTCTCTTTGCAGTCAACTGGCTGTGCGTGTCTAGGTAAATGAGTGGAAGTATATATCCCACAGTTACTGCTCTGATGGCATGGATTGACAGTATTTTGATACTTGAAGATGTCTACACTGCCTACACATCCATTACATGCAGCCCACCCAACATCTTGTCTCCCACATGGCCGGCTGATGTCATCTACTATAAGTTCACCTGCATTCTTATAAAAGTCAGACTTGTATTGTGGCACCTCTGTAAAGTACTCTGCTCTGTAGTATGTGTACTTAGACAGGGAGGGGTTTTGTTCTTACTTCATTTGGCTGTGTGTTTGTGTCAGCTGTTGCTTGACATTACAGAGAGCATTTTACACCACCATGTAGGACACTATTATATTCTCAACAGACACTGCTGATGTCATCCACTATAAAGTGTTGTCTGTGACACTCCAAGCCAGACTTCAGCTGTAGTGCTTGTATAAAGTACTAGGTTCAGTAGTCTGTATAGTTAGATAGGTAGGGTTTTAGTCTCACTTCAGTCTACTGATTGTGTGTGTCAGTTGTTGCTTGACATTACAGAGAGCATTTTACACCGCCATGTGGGACACTGTAAGATTGTCTTCAACAGACACTATTGCCATCTGCTATAAAGTGTTGTTTGAGACACTCCAAGTCAGATCTGAGCTATGGGGCTTGCGTAAAGTACTGGGTACTGTAGTCTGTGTGCCTAGATACGTAGGAGTTCTATTCTCATTGCAGTCAACTGTGTGTGTGTGTGTGTGTGTGTGTGTGTGTGTGTGTGTGTGTGTGTGTGTGTGTGTGTGCTGTTGCTTAATTGCAGAGAAGATTTTACACCACCATGTGGGACACCACTATTACCATATTCTCCTCAGGAGACAATGCTAATGTCATCAGCTATATCAGATTTCTGGATATGCAGTACTCCCACCAGGTCAGGGACAAAGATGGGCCTGGAGGCTAGGCAGAAGTCACTTCATCATATACAGTAAAGAATACAATTACATGGCTTTTAATCCATCTACATACATCATGGCATGGTTTGTAGGCCCTGTATTATCTTGCTGATAAAACCATGTGGTCTCTCCAGCTGCTGCATGCATCTGGTGAGGTACATGCAAAAGAGAGAACTATAATATGTTAGTGATCTGAGGAGTTTAGACTACAGTGCTGTTATGCAATCCTAAGAACTCAGTATGATGGCATGATTTATGATGAGCGCAACATAGAATTTCAATGCCATTGTGGGCATCCAGTGGTCAAAGTTCATCATGCTATATACATATAATCTCAGTGCTTACATTACTGGGTTTATGCATAGTAGGACTGTTGTCAATGCTGTGACTAACATGGAATCCCACTTTTCAGATGGGTAACATAACAAACACACATTTCTGCATTTATTTGTAGATAGTGTGCCTTTGTCACCATTCAGTTTTGTGTGTTAGCTCCTCCTGTACTATGTTATCATCATTGGTGGACTCAATGTTTGTACACAATATGCCTGAATCAGCAAACTTGGTAAGCCAAAGGCCATATACTTTTGACTGAACTGTCAAATAAAGTCAAAACAGTGAAGGGCCAAGCACAGATCTCTGGGGTTTGCCAATGGCAGCAGTTCTACTGGTACAGCTTGATTCACTAGTCTTCACAGTATGTATTCTGTCAGTGAGTCATTTGGTTACCCATCAACTGACATAAGGGTTAATTCCCAGTTGGGAGGATTTCTCAATGATACCTGCATGGGAGATTGTGTCAAAACCCTAGATCAGATCACAATAGACATTATGCACTGTCTTACCTTCATGCAGGCCTATCACATGAAATCAATGGGCTGCAACAACATCACAGATTGCCTATGGCATGACTCATCACATAGACCTTCCTGATGCGGTTGAATACACACTTCAACACACCCTCCACATGGGCTATGTTCCCATACAAGGGTGTACATCAACAGGTATGTATAGAGACATCCTGACTTTCCTCGACTGTGAGGTAGACCAACATGTCATCACAGACCTCTTGTACATGTAAACTAGTAGTATTCTGGCTGTGTGCAACTAACCTGTGTGAGTTGGTAATGCTACATCAGGTCAGTTACATCTGATAGATATCCTCTAAGACGTCCTCAAGGGCATGCATGATGACATAGTATCATCTTGTAGAACTTGACCAGGTCAAGACATTTGACACAAATCCACACTCATATCTGGCCATAAATAGCTATATCACCAAATGGGTAGACCAGTGTGTCACATACATGGCATCTGACTATGTTGAAATTTATGACGTGACCTATATCTCAGGTCCATTGATCAGGTCCATACATCAGGGTTGTCTGCTAGGCCCTTTCCTGCCCATTAGTTAAGTGAAGGACATCACAGATGGCATACACATGCTGTGTCCAAAACAGCCACCTGAAGGACTACAGATTGTGGGCAATCATTGACTCCAACTGTGATATCAGTATAATACAGCCAGTATCAACACATACCAAAAACTGCTGCCACATCCATGACAACACCTGCATTGACAAGAAACATGGGAGGGATTGTTGATTCAGGAAACAAACACACCAGCCAAGAAGAATGTGGACATCACACCCTATAATTCGACTAATAGGTATGCGACCCATATTCTGGGGTAGATGGTAAGTGGTACGTCCACCAGCATGTGGTCACAAGGCTGCCAACTCCCTTGAATGTAACACAAGTACTGGGTATGTGAAGGACATACACATCAGAGGTCATAATACCTTCTTGGTTCCCAGCTTTCATCACACCAATATGTGAGTACAATGCACCCTTCTTCATGTACCTCCCTACACATCTTCCAGTGATGTGGAACTGAAGTATATCACTTTTGTCACAGTGCACTGTCACACAGCCTATTGGCCATACCTAGGTATTCTTTCTGTGGAATATATATGAGTGTCTGATGGTGCAGAACACCCATCAAGTTGTTACTGCAGATGCATGTGCGCTACCTATACTGTTTATACACACACTACACACATAGGTGATTGACTGCATTAATGGCATGTATATCATTCATGACAGTGTGGACTGTGTCATAGATATATGCCATGCACAGAAGGCAACTAGCATGTATTGCCCATACTGTGTCATAAAGGTATAGCAGTGTCCCTTCTAACATATCCAGCAGATTCTATTCAGTGCCAGGACAGTGTGTATGGTTACCTTCACAGAGTGTGGATGTATCACAATAGTTGTTCAAGTGTGCGTGTGTGTGTGTGTGTGTGTGTGTGTGTGTGTGTGTGTGTGTGTGTGTGTGTGTGTTTGTGTGTGTGTTTGTGTGTTTGTGTGTTTGTGTGTGTGTGTTTGTGTGTGTGTGTGTGTGTTTGTGTGTGTGTGTGTGTGTGTGTGTGTGTGTGTGTGTGTGTGTGTGTGTGTGTGTGTGTGTGTGTGTGTGTGTGTGTTTGTGTGTGTGTGTGTGTGTGTGTGTGTGTGTGTGTGTTTGTGTGTTTGTGTGTGTGTGTGTGTGTGTGTTTGTGTGTGTGTTTGTGTGTGTGTGTGTGTGTGTGTGTGTGTGTGTGTGTGTGTGTGTGTGTGTGTGTGTGTGTGTGTGTGTGTGTGTGTGTGTGTGTGTGTGTGTGTGTGTGTGTGTGTGTTTGTGTGTGTGTGTGTGTGTGTGTGTGTGTGTGTGTGTGTGTGTGTGTGTCCCTATTCAGAACACACATTTCCCTTGAGTGATCATTTTACATGGCAGTCCGTGTTCTGTTACAGATCATTAACACAGCTTCAGTACAGAATGCCAGCTATGGGATATCACAATGCTCTGCACTGTAGGTACACTGTCCTGTACTGTGTTTGGACCATATAATTCACAGTCACACCTATCAAATGTCTGGAAATTCCAAGGATGTGCAGATGATTTCTTTAACAAATTTGTGTCTTCCTGCCATATCACCGGGATGATCTCTGGCCTGATGTGACTCAATATTACATACAGTTGAGTGCATCTCTCTCAACTCTCTTGATTTGTGTAGAATGTCCAGTTTTGTCTCATATTTGTGATCTTTTCTTTATAAGATTTTGGTTTTCTAGCAAATCATTGGCATGTCATTGTGGAGTGAAGTCAGAAGCTGATGACCGACATTTGTTTCAAACTTTATGTTCCTCAGAAAGTTCATGCTACTGTACAACCTATTATTCTTATCAACTTTCTAAGTTTAGAAGAGCAATATCAAAAATCTGTCCTTATTCTGGGCCTTTGTCCCTTCATTATTTATAGCTTTGTCCAGATTACTGCTCAAAGAGGTTGAGAGGTATGTTTGAGTTTCATTCTAACACATTTCTATGTGACATCTATGGCAAATGTCCCTGCTTATGATTTAATGTCCTTGCATTATGTTGGCCTTTGTGCAGATGAACAACAGCACTAACAGACTGACAGCTATCTGTGAAGCCTTGGTGATCATTGTGGCATTCTGAGCAAATCCACAGACCGTAGGTGTTCTGCTTTAAACAGAATTGTATTTACATTTGCTTACATGGTTTCTTGGCCAGCAACACTGTTGCTAGCCACAAAACCTAGGTTAGACACACCACATGGCATTATTGTTGCCACCACTCAAACATGTAAACTAAATGTGGGCTTCAATGTGGAGACTACACAGAGTTTATTGCATCCCAGGGGTTTTTATAGCATTTAACAGTTGATTGACACTCCATGTTAATTATAATAATTCATTAAAGCATTATGAAAAAATAACCCTCACGTTATCCATGCTGTATATTTCTTACTTCATTTTATTCCTTCTTAGAAAATATAATACAACTTCCATAAATGGAATGCATTAACCTTACGACCTTGTTTATACTTTGATGTGTTCGGGTTTTGTGCTTTCCATGGGACACAGCTTAGAGTTTTAATCTGGATCACTCAATTTACTATGCCAACAAGTGAATAAATGAAAAAGTGACCAGACATTGGCTTCTTTCAGAATTGAGTTACACTATGTAGAAACCTGTATGGTCACTAAATAATACAAAAAACCCCTTTAAAGTGCAAGGATTGTTTTCCCTAGCAAACGTATATAAATATATGAATGCATAGTTCACAAATGTTTCAGTACAAAGTTCCTTCATGTTACTCTGTTAAAGTCATAAAATGCAAAGAGAAGACAAGAAAGGAAGCAACAAAAGAGAGCGAATCTCCTGCACAGCTTTCTCTTATAGCTACGGCAACATTTTACTTGAAATATCTATAAACATACAAAAGAGTAGCTTTACAAATACATATCTGACTGCAGTTCTTTGTCAGTCCACAAAATTCCCACTATTCCTGTATACTTTTGGCAGACACTGCGGAAAATGTATAATCAATCAAAACCAGTACAAATGTCTGTGCATACTTAATTTATCTTGAGTGCTTGTATACTCATTTTCTATGTACAAAGCGACAAGAATGGACAACAACAGATATTTCCATGAAGATAATATCCTCTGTCCTTAGTAGTAGACCTCATGATAGCCTTAATTGGTGCAACATAGCCAGTTATGGCCACCTTACTGCAATAATTATTTCTGTACATCTACAGGATCAAAGATAGTCTATATAGAGTTTTAGTTGAAAGGAAGAGTAGAAAACAGGTGACTTGAAGTTAGGCAAGGAAAGTAATGTTATAAAGAGAATGATCATTCAGAATAACATGAATAATGTTCTTAGTCTCAATGCTTGTATGTTTCTGAATGACTTATATGACCCTTTAACAACACAACAGAAATCAGCTGCAGCATTTAAGGCAAGAGGTCTTAATATACCTTTTTGCATGACTGTGTGATCCAATATTTTTATTCTAGCTGTGCCACACTCTCTCCTTCAAAGAGTCATATTACATTTTAAATGGTATCTATTCCATCCTAGTCACTAGTAATAAAAACACTGTACATAAAGGAAGATACTTGGCATGTTGGCGTACTCAGCTAATACAGAAACTTTTCTTCCTAACTCCAGAAAAGTGCACATTTAGATCAAAGTTAATATTTAAAAACATTCTTTTCATTTAAAATATCTGCTAGGCATATACAAACTGTTAGGTTCAACTTCTTTTATTAAATGAGAAACTTAAAGCAGAGAAGAGATAATGTAAGTTCCTAAAAAAACTTAGAGACCTGAAGTTTTAAAGGCTGGAGATATTAGACGTGTTTTACTGAATGCAAAATGGTCAGCTTGTTACTCAGTCATTCAAGCTAAACATGCTGTCTGCCTTTTCAAGTCTCACTCTCTATTGAGATGTTCAAAGATCTTCTGCTTTTTAAGGTCAAATGCACCTACAAGACATTTTTCAAATATAAAAACAGATCTATGATCAAGGCATTGCAGCCATTTTGGATGCTCTCCTTAGCTTTACTTCAGAAGTGATACTGGCTAAGTAATGAAGCAGTGTTAAATAATGACTTGCTCCCTCTGTGGAACTAAAAATCAGCATATGAGCAAATTAAACTAAATGTAATAACACTAGCATTTCTTATTTGTGGTAAAATGGCATGCTAGGTCAAAAAGACATGAACACCTGATAGTCCATTTTATGCTGTGAAATGATTGATCTAGTACATTAAAAACATAATTTATTTTCCTTGGAAAACCCGGTATTGACACAAATATGTGAACTGAAATATAAATACTCAATAATTTGTTTAGTGTCATGTTAAAATACAGATGAAAGGGATATGGGTGGCAGGAAAACTCTATTTTGCCTATTCTGTGCTTCTTTTCTGCTTCTGCAATCTGTTCTTGCCATTTTCCGACATTTTTTTTCTTGCTCTTCTGATAAACCATAAAGAACTGTCTCTGGCTGTGACAGCTTTCCGAATACTTATGGTATGAAAATGATTTCAGTAGTCTCTCTTCCCAGCATTAAAATAGAATTTTCTCACATCCAATTCATATATCATATGTTATTTACAAATTGCATACCTTAATGCAGTGTTATACTTATTAATTGGTCCAACAGCCGCAGCATATCATAAAGTTGAACCCAATGGATGTGTCATGTTGCAAGTTGCATATTAATTTTGCTAATCTGTATTCACTGTGCTTTATGTAATATTGGTCACCAGATATTAGCTGTGATTTTGAGGTATACTGATACTAATGAAAGAGGGCCAGTCTACCGCAGTATGTTACCAGTAAACTCAGCACTCGAGATGTAGATCAGCCTCAGGTGAGTCTGTGCCACCAGAGGAAAATTCTATTGTACACCCCCAAGGAGAATCCATCAAGCAATGGAATACTCTTTGACATTAGAGCCAACAATGGCCGAACAAAGCTGATTATAGGCCATCTGAGCTGACGGGGTGCAATAGGGTGCTTCACCTAAGGGGGTGACATGTAGGCCTCCCCCCACACTTTCAAATGAAATCTACAGTGCCATGTATACTTCACAGAATACTACAATTTCTAGTCCTTTTATTTAGGTCAGCTACAACCTGTAGCTTTAAGGCAAGTTATTTTTTTTCTTTTCAAATACAGCCGAGTGGAACTACCCCATCCACCCACAACCTCTTTTCCCCATTGTTACACATAGGATCAGGGTGTCACTTCAACATGATAGTCATCTAGAGCCATTGTTCACAATGCCAGGTGGCTAGGCCATGTATGATGAATTTAGAGTGTCCAGTCCACCTACTGCATGTCTTTGGAATGTGGGAGGAAACCAGACCACCAGGAGAAAACCCACACAAACACAAAGAGGACATACAGACCCCACATAGAAGGTACCCCAGCTGGAAAGCAAACTGGACAACCTCTTGCTGTGATGTGATAACACTACCTACTACACCACTGTGTAACCAAGTGTATCTGTGTTTCTGGCCATTAGCATAAGAGAAGAAGACATGACCAGTAAAATGAAATGAAAAAAAAAACATCCAGGGAAAACGAAGTGTTCTGTTGTGCTTTTATTCCAACTTGCAGAACAACTCAATGAAAAGCATAAACGCAGAAATTCTCCTACACGTTTTTCGTCACAGTAGCTGTAACTTCTTCAGATAATGACATTACTGAATCAGTCTTTATTTAAACACATTGGTTTCCTGCTAAAAAACATTCCAACCTATCAGGCTTAAACAAAACCATTTGAATGACATTCACAATTACCTCGTTAAAAATGTAAAGCTCCCTTAGCTTACATACCAAAAAAAAAACGTTTTTATAGTCTTAAATAAACATTAAAAACCTGTCCCTATTAAAAACTTAATTTCAATGATACATTGTCAGAAAACTTGAGTTAAAAACATGATGAATAACAAAGTTTAAAAATGTAGTTTAAAACCATAATATATTAATTTAAAATATGCATTTGCTGTGTTACATTAAGAAGTGTTCACGCTCCCTCTTGTGGCCAAACATATGCACCACTATTAAACACAATGTAAAGAAAGAAATAGAAAAGGTATTCTAACATTTTTTCTTTTACAATTTAGCAGCTCTCATTTATAACAAAGATTTAATAGAGATGGTCTCATTTAGGCCAAGGGGGGATGCTGCCTCCAGTGTCAATTGACACCCCATTTCTTTGTATTCAATCCTCTCCTCCCAAAGACCCCCTCTGATGTCTTTTTTCACCCCCTCAAGTACAAAAAAGGAGACTTTTACCTCTCCACATTCCATGCTATGTTTGTACATGGCATTGGTTTTTTTGGACATACAAAAACAACTGCAAGCAGACTTCCTTTCTCTTACAAAATGGCTTAAAAACAAAAAGGTAATGCTGAACACTTTCAAAATTAAAATAATGTTGGTTCCTTCCCTAAGTGGCAGAAAAACACTCAATCACTTCTTATCCATGATCATCTTGACAATTCCATTGATTAAGTCATCTCCTTAATATACCTTAGTATGTGGCTTGATCCCACACTGAACTTTCACCTTCACCGAGAAGAAATAAGGAAAAAAATGAATTCCCTTCTACTTTCTCCTAAAAAATTTCTCCCTTACTCTCCTGGCCAACCAAGAATGCCATTGGCAATGGTATTCTACTAGCACTAGTTGCAGTAGCATCCAAGAAAAACTAATCCACTATCCAAATTATAAGCAACTCTACCTGTTATTTCATTACCCTCTGTCCCGTAGAAATGAGCATCCTTGTATCATGCTTAATAGAGCCTGCTGGTTATCTGTCCAACAACGTGGAAACCTGCTTCTTGGATCACAACTATACAGGCTCCTCAAAGTACACTTCTGCCTCAACCTCTTCATATGACCCCCAATCGAAGAAGTCTTAACCACTCTGGCCACTTCTTCAATGTTCCAGAACCAGATTTCATTGCACTAGCCATGCTCTCTCCATCCTTGGCCCCAAGCTCTGGGAATCTCTCCCTACTAATCTTAAAGACCTCACTTCATACCCATCATTTCATGCTGAACTTTAATATCATCTCAAATTTCATCTCTTAAATTTCTCATAACTTTGCACTATGTATAATCTCAGCTTGCTGCCATTCTATTCTAAACAAGAAGTGTCTTCCCTTGAATGACTTTTGTGTCTCAGTGAATTTAATGAAGACAGACTGTGATAGGAAACCTCTTAATAGAAGCTGATGACCTGGTGAAATTTAAGCACCAACCTCCCCTTCATGACCTCATCTCATACACTGCCACATTTATGTACAGTTTCTATACATATTCTATACATATCCGAGTACAAATCACAAAATAATCATAAACAGGATGGTAAAATAGTGGAATCCTATACCTACCCTAAAGGAGTTTGGTTTAGTAAAAATAATGCAAACATAATTCTACACAAATATAGGAATAATCTGCAGCAATGGGCTCAGACCTCATACTTTTGTAACACCTCCTTCAAGATAATCTGGGATATAGAGTTATATGCCTTCTCTGGGTACAAAATCATATGCAGACAGGACTGCCAAACTTTGACACCCTTTTAAATATCTTTTCAGGGTCAGTGAATTGATTTAGTATTCCATGGCTTGGACAGATGTAACATGATTCCTCCTCAGTTAGATGCTTGACTACTGGATGGGGGTCTCCTTTTCAGGACCCAAGCATAGGCTTTCTCATGCAGACTTAGGCATATAATTCCTTTACAATTTGATCACACTTTCCTGTCTTTTTTTTAATGGATACCATCTCCCAAGAGGTAAAGTCCCTGCCTTCTGCATAACATTGAAAAGGAGCATAAACCACAACATCCTGAAAATGTACAGTACATTAAGCATTTTAGCCATATTGTTCCATTCCTGTAACCTTGCTGCTTCAAAGTTGCATAATCACTGCATTGATCACATCTACTGAAATGGACACAGTCTCATCAATTGCTTCTGACACTGCTGCCCAGGAAGAAGGCATGTCCATCAAGTTCAGAAGCTCCTCAAACTGTCCCTTCCACCTTCCAACAGTGTATCCACCCGAGGTCAGCACTTGTCCACTATTACTGAAGATGGCCTGGGTGATATCCTACCTCCCCCTGCTCTCCTGAATTACCAGATGGCTTATAACACTTTTCTGTAACCATCCAAAAGTCATTCAGCAAGGCCTTGCAAAACCCCTCCCACTCCGGGCTTTTTCTTCAAAAATCAGTAACTCATGTCCATCACGTGTAAATACTGATTTTGGTTTTAAAAAATGTTGTAATACCCCTTCCATTATAGAATGCAATTAATATTAATAGCTAATATTAAAAAATATTATCTAATATAACAAGTGTTATCAATTAACTGTTCCTGGGGAGGTATGTTTATTGATTGTAATCTTGACTGTAAAGCTTGAGAAGCCATAAACAAAACTTTGAGACATATACTTTTCTGGTAATTGTTATAACATGTATTATTCTTTATAGTGCATGGATTTCCTTGCTTTTTTTACCATATTATTCATTTATCTATGGTCCTGTTTATGTATTTATTCATTCATTCAATCATATATACATTTACACACATTTATTATGAGGAAAATTGAAATTTTAATGTTACTGAAATGTTGTTCCATTTCATAGCTCTGCATTTTTAATGATTTTTTCATCTATATTATCTTGACAATAGTTTGACTAATGACTTTTTTAGTTGAATTTGTAGTGGGTGTGCTTTCAATTTAGATTCAGATTTCCATTGGAACTGGTACATTTGTGACCTGGTTTATGTACTATCACTCATTTAGATATTTTACAGAGCTAGTTTTAGAAGCTGGATGACATAGGAAGCACAGTGTTACAGCTTTATAATCTGCCCAGTTTTGTTTTCATATAAGATGCCCCTTTTATACTTTATTCGAATGGTTTAGTACTTGAGAGAGCACCATTTTCTGACTTTCATCAGACTAGTTATATATTGTTGAGGAAATATAGATGCAATTTGTTCTTTAGTCAAAGAAGGTATTTTCATTTTCTGTTTTATTTATATTTGTTTACCAGACTAGTGCACTGGTCAGTATTGACAAACTTCAGGCTCAGTCTGGGTGGAGTACAAAACATTTCACAAACAAAACATACCTAGAACAGAGTAGTTCAGACTAATAACATAGGAAAAAAAACACTGTATATACATTCTAGTAAATAAGCACAGTGCAATGTACAATCAAGCAGAGTGTAATGTACATTATATATATATTAGTTTCTAATAAGTGCATCTGGAGAGAGAAGAGTCTCAAAAAGGAGGTAGGTTAGGTGGTATGTCCTTTGTTGAAGAAGTGCTTTTTGAGTCGCGTTCTGAATTTGGAATAAGTGCAGATTTCCTTAATGCCATAAAATATGAAAACTTAAAAAATCAGCAGTGGGTTTCTCAGGCAGAAGGAGGTTCTACATATATTAAGCAATGATTTAAATGCTATGAAAACTAAATAACATAGATTTGTATTCCATGCCTTTCTCATATTGCGTTATAGTTTAAGGCAAAAATCAATGATACCTTTGCCATAACACTATACCACAGATCGTTTTCTTATCTAATTAAAAATCAAATCATAGCAGAACACTCAGAGCTACAGCACTTCTTTCCTTCTAAGTAAAGTAAATTAACTATTATATGGCCACTGAGATTTCCTATTCTGTCAAACAATCCTTTTCTGACTATCAGGTTTTGTTGATCTTTGTTTATGTCCCTTATTGCTGATGCTTAGAGACAGATTTATTCTCAGTCCAAATTGGTGGAACATGCATCTGGATTTTAGGGGTGATGGAGGTGTAGATATGTGATGGTTAGAGGATATTTATACGTCACTGACCATGCATTTACATACAATAAAGGAGATACCAATATTTCTTATTTAGATGTAATGGTTAAAAAAAGATTTCCATAGAAACTTTGATTTCACAAATACATAGGAAGCCAACATTCTTATTCCTTTTTGCATCACACTAGTTGCCACCGATTACCTCAAAAGAGGGAGATAGCGAAAGGCCAGTTTGTTCGTGCAGCCTGCATGGTATCCTTGTTCAATGATTTTAATAAGGAATGCAATATGTTGAAAAATATGTTCCTTAATAGAAGGTATCCCATAGAATGAGTTAATAGCGTAATGGATGAAGTTATAGAAAAATGAGGAAAAGGGTTTTATGTTCCACTGTTGTTAAGAGAGTGTAAAAATGGTGAAATCACTCAAATCATTAGCACTATGATGTTTCAGGTGGTAATAACTTAAGAATGGAACCAACCAAAAGTTGTGACACCTCCTTAATTATTATACAATAATGAAACTATAAGGGAGATAATTTATAAAAACTGGAGTTTAGTTATCAATAATGTGGACATAAGTAAGAAGTTGGGAAATAAACCCCAAATTGTTCATAAAAGTGGTACAAGCTTTAATAATATCTTTGAAAGTATCCAGATAAGTAGGCGCAATAAGATTAATCGAATGTCCAGATCTGGGCATTGTAAATATTGTAAATATATGTCTTTGGGTGAGTCTTTCACCATTCATATCCTGATTAAAAAAGCTGCTGGTAAATATAACTGTAATACATTACTTGTAGTATATATAGCCCTCTACAAAGAATGGCTTTTTTTGTGTAGCTAAAACAGAACAAAAAAATAAATGAAAGAGTTTATGAACATATATATATATATATATATATATATATATCTATATATATATGATATAAAAAACAAAGGCGCACTGACACTTAATATAAACATGTCAGTTAATTTCCTACACATATTTATTTATTTTTTATTTTAGAGAAAGTTGACAACAACCCAAAGGGGTGGACCGCGGAACTTGATTTTAGAGAAAAGGGAATTATTGTGGTATTTAACCTGAATGCAGGTGTTTCACTAGTAGTGAATGAAACATTCCCCGGGATTCATGAAGCTTCCGCCAGGTGCAGGCATAGCATTGGGATTCTAACACCAAATATGGCCGGCGAGCGATCCGGGTATGAGCTGTTTCCACATGCGCTACCGGCGTACGCTACGCCCGCACAGCTCCTGGCTCCTGTATGCTAATTACCCCATTTGCAGCAGTGTAGCATGCAAATGAAGGTATTTAGTGATCCATGAAGTGGTGCAGGCATAGTGTAAGCATGCAGAAATGTAAACTGTAAAAAATGGTTTACAATTTTGCAAACATAAAATCGGAGCCATGACAGCATGGCCAAACACATGTATTATGTTGTTAATATATGCCAAATGCTAAATATATTGCCATTGGCATAAAAAAATGTAAAAAATATAAAAAGAACATTTAATTTCATTTTTCGCACTATCGCGAAGTTTAAGCACAGGGCAGCATTGTGCAAACTCAATCGCAAGGAAAATAGAAACATATAGAATAAAACTGCAATGTAACACATATCATGATTTCCCCATAATAGTCAATGGCAGGCATGTTACACCACACCATGGTGCAAGGGTTGCTAAGGGGCTGTGACAGTGTTTTGTGCAGTAGCTAGGAATTAGTAGGCAATGCCATGCAATTGAGAGGAGTAATAGTGAATCACAGATTCCCTGCTGGTGTAAGGATGCACCTCACAGCATAGCATTATAACACCGAGGTGTGCCCTTGAGATAAAAATGACATCAAGAGAGGGGTGTGTCACCCTTGCTGTAAGCAGATTGGAGCATTGCTAATCCGGGTTTCCCATAGCTAAGCAAAGCTGCAGGAAAGGGGTGTGTTGAACTGGCTATAGCTTTGCTTAGCTGAGAGCACACAAGGTAACTGAGTATGCATGTGAACGGAGATTGAAACACACTTAAGCTTGGTAAATGGGTTTGCGCGACACGCAACGGAGCTGAAACAGGAAGGATATAGGAAAAAAATAAGGAAATGTTGCAGCAGGGAAATTGGAGTACAAATGACTAATTAACACCTAGGAACCTACAGTGGGCCATTGACAACAGCTAACAAGGCTGCAAGCAGCTACCTGCAGAACAGGAAATGAGAGGGGCTGTACTGCAAAGAAAACAGTAAAGTGTCACAGCAGAACAAAGCAGTTTTGCATTATATCAGCTACAAGACACATTTTGCAACACATGACAAGGTAGGAAAAGTACAAAACAAGAAAGACGGCAGGTGGAGGCATGCCTGATAATGGGAGGGGATCCTGGTATAAAAGTGAATTAAAGGGCAACAGATTAATCAAGGCAGGCAAGCATAACTCCACACTAAAGGCCCCACACTTGCAGTACTAACCCTAATTAAGATACCCTGCAGATGGAATTGCTCATACACACCCAATGACATCAGCAGCATCCATAGCACAATAGTATAAAGTGTGAAAGCACCTCACACACACTTGTGTATTCCCATACATTCTGCACCATTGGTGTATACAGATGGGGAACTTTTAATATGTGCATGTTAAGGGCTGCCATAGCTTTGATCCACCAGCATGTGTTGGAGACTGAAGGTGGTGTGGAGAATGATGCTCACAACCACCCCAGGCACCAGAGGAGGAGAAGAGTGTTCAGACCCAGGGTAACCTACCAGGGGCTACATGATCTGGAGATAGTAGAGCGTTACAGGGTGGATAAGGACACCCTACAGCAACTTGTGAAGCTGTGCTGGCCACACCTCAGACCCAGAACAAACAGAGGGGAACCCATCCCAGTGGATACGATGGTATGTGTAAGCCTGAGAATACTAGCTACAGGTACATTTCAAAGGCCAACTGGGGATATCATGGGGATCTCACAGGCATCAGCATCCAGGGTACTTCACCAGTTCCTGGATGCCATGTTACCACATGCCAATGAGCACATATACTTCCCCAAAATGCAGGAGGAGTTGGACAGCAATATGCATCTCTTCCACCATGTGGCAGAATACCCGGAGGTACTGGGTGCAATAGACTGCACGCACATACACATCAAGTCACCACCCGGTGAGCAGGGTAGGCGCTACATAAACTGCAAGGGATACCCCTCCATCACCTACCAGGTCATGTGAAAAGCCCAGGGCATTATCACGGATGTGTGTGCTGGCAGCCCTGGAAGCTATCACGACTCCCACATCTGGCATGCCTCACAGCTGTATCAGGAATTTGCCAGGGTGGACAACCCATATGGCCACCTGGTGGGGAATGCTAGCTATGCACGGGAACTGTGGATGATGACTCCCATCAGAAATGCACAAACACCCATGCAAGAACGCCATAATTAGGCACATGCACAAACCAGAATCATCATAGGGCATGTGTTTGTGATGCTTAAATCACGGTTCCGTTGCTTGTACATATCTGGTGGAGCCTTGCAGTACTCTCCAGGCACATGTGCCCACATCGCCATAGTATGTGCCATGCTACACAATATGATCCAGTGGAAACAGCTGCAGCAGGGACAGAATGGTGAAGGCCCTCACAGCCCACCACTATTGCCAAGGACCCCACATGCACAGAGGTACTCAGACCACGAACACCCTGAGCCAGTCCCAGTAGGCAGACAGAGGTGTGCCCAGTATGCCCATGATTTGGGAAGGAGGGAATGTATAGCACACACACTGACAGTGTAGGCACCTAGGGACTGACACCTTTCTCCACCTGCACACACAGTACAAATGGATGGCACATACACAAGACTACCTGTAAATTGTCATGTATAGGCAGTCTACTGTGTGCATCCAACATAGGCAGCCCTCAACTATTACACACACAACTGCTATTGGCACAAGGTAAGTCAACACCCGAACAGTAAATTAAGCTATCAGCATGTGCTGATACTGTGTGTATAGGTTCATAGGTAGGTACTTGGCTAACTGCCTGAGGGCATTCATAAGCCTAGCCAAAATGTGTCAGCTTTTGCCACCTCACTGATTAATTAACTGTCCCTCTGTAGAGCAGAGCCAATGGCGGGATCCTTGGGGTGTATCTACTGTTCCCCATCCACTCTTCAAGGTTCCTCTTGAAGAGTGTTAGTGAGTGGCTCTGTATAATGTAATTAGGGATGTAGTTCCAAAGCATGGGGAGTTTCTGTGACAGGAATCTGTCCCTCCAGCATCTTCTAGTTATTGTTGTGGCAAGGTTTAGCTCACTACAGCGTGTGGCTCACTGTGACATGGATTCCCATAGGTGGAGCATATCCATTAAGCCTGAGTTTGACATGGCTTTGTTGGCCAGCAGAGATCATCTCTGAGCAAATGAGATGCCACTGAGTAAAGCAGGAGTTTATTCTATGATGGGACTGATGACTGATGAGTAAAGGGGCACTATAACCTCAGTATGTCTAGATGTGAACCCTTTAGTAATCAGATGGCCTACATAGAAGGATGTCCTAACTACTTTGGAGATATGATTGTCAAAGGAGAGATCACTATCTACCTTAGTTCCCAGATACCCTATTACCTCATCTGTATTAAAGTGGCTGCCACTTATGTGTTAATATGTGGGTGTTTAGCTTTTCCAAAATGGAACAACCATGCAGTTTGTGGCACTTAGCTGGAGTCCATGACTTTAACACCCTGTGTCGGTCTCTGTGAGGTCCCTTGAAGGATGTCTGTGTCATCTGGACTGTCAATTATGGCTCCCAGTTTGCAGTCATTGCCAGACATGGTCTGCCATAGTCCACCTGTGTTTGCCTGAACCTCTGTGAAGTATATGCCAAACAGTAGGGGTCCTAGGACTGAGTCCTGTAAACACCAGTTGTGACTGGTTAAGAGTTGGACCTGGAGGCTGCTAGTCTTACCATGTGGGTTCTATGTGTAAGCCTGTTGGCAACCCATCCTGTGATGTATGGGTTTATGTACAGGCTGGTGAGGTTATCAATAATACCTGAGTGGGAATGGTGTCAAAAGCCTTGGTGAGGTCCAGGTAGTATGTATGATCCACCTCTCCCCTCATCTAACATCTTGGTGACTCTCTGTAAGATGTCAAAAAGGTTCAGTAGGCATGATCTGCACTCAACCAAGCTGACCTGGGTTGGGTCAAGTGTTTGGAGGTTGCCAATGTCTTTGTCAATGAGTGCCATGAGGATGCACTCCATAGCTTTGCAGGCCAGGCTAGTCAGGCTTATGGGGTGGTAGTTGCCATGGCCAGTTGTGTTTCCACCTTGGTGGGGTGGAATAACAGTTGCTATGCACCATTGTATGGGCATGTTGCCTGTGTAGAGGCTGAGGCTGAAAAGCTTAATTAGGTGGGGGTTAGTTTGTCTTGTAGTGTTTGCAAGATGCAGTCTGGGACACCAGCTGCCTCCACTGATTCTGTGTTTTGCCATCTAAGAGGGCCATTTCCACCTATGTGTCTCTGATGTCTGGGATACTGTACTTTACGGGTATTGTTGTGGGCTATTCAGGGGGTGAAGTTTGCATTGAATGTATCTGCAAGGATGTTGACGCTATTAGTAGGGTCAGTATATTTTGTGCTATATTGCACCGGCACAGTGCAAATCTGTGTGTTACCACTTAGATCCTTGACATAGCCAAAGAAGGCTTTGTGGTTATCTTTTGAATCCCTGCCTATTTTCCTGTTGATGTTAGCCTTGGATGATTTCATGAGGGACCTATGTTTCTTACTAATACTGGTCATGGATGTCTGCCCTTCTTGGGTTTCGCTGTTTTTCTGGACTACTGTCCTTCTTCTGTTGTATATCCTGTTTATTGCAGGGGTCCACCAGACTGGTGTCCTTGTCTAGGAAGAGCAAGTCTTGGATTATCAGTGATGGCACGATCCATATATCCTTGTAGGTGCTTACAGAGTGCATTTGTAAATCTTTCTGTATCTTGAGCAGTGTTTTCCCTTAGCGTGGGGGCTGTGAAACCTCCCATCTCTGTCTTTAGTAGTGTAAATTTAGCTGTAGGAAAGGTATTCACTGTGGTTTCCTTGAGTGGGGGAGATGGTTGGGTGTGGAAATCATCAGTGAATAGTCTATGGTCAAATCTAACCAGTGACCGGTTTACCTCTGCTGTGGTGCACCTATCGCCCATGTTGGTGATTACCACTTCTAGCATGTTTCCACCTCTTGTTAGGGAGTTTACCATCTGACACAGGGCATATAAGGTGATAAATGCCATGAAGCGCTGGGCCTGGAAGTGAGTACTTGAGTAAGTTTCCCAGTTAATGGTAGGAAAGTTGACATTGACCAATACCAGGGTGTTTGGTAGGACTGTCATGTTTTCCATGTCTCCAGGTAGGAGGAGTGGTGGTCCTGGGTCATGGAGGGTGATCTGTAGCAGGCCACAGTTTGCATTGCAGTTGTGGCTGATGTTAGCTGTACATGGATGATCTCAGAGGTATCATGCTGCCCCACTAACCTGGAGGTGTAGGTATCCCTGATGAATATGGATACACCCCCTCCATGTCTGTTTCAGTCCGTGTTCTGTGGTTAAAATGTGTGGTATGGGTTATAATCCAGTAGTGCTGGTGTGCTCTCAGGAACCTTAAAACAGGTCTCAGTTACTGCACAGATGTTAATGTCCATATGGAGGAGTGCTGTGAGTGCGTGCATTTTGTGATTACAGCTCCTGGCGCTGAGTAGCATAACCCTCATTGATTTTGCTATTGTGCTGTTTACGGAGGTGGGATTCACCTTCAAGATTTGCCTAAAAAAGGCACCATAGGGGCGCCAATAACCTTGGCCAGTATTCCAAAGCCTAAGGCTGGCACATGCAAGCCGGTATGGTATTGTTGCATGCATGTTTCCCATCTGTGCTTGTTTCACATCTTTCCTGTAGGTAACCTACTGGTAAGCAATATAAAGCCTTAAACTGATACAAGTCTTCTAGCTTCCAAGATAGACTTTTGGAGTGATTAAGTATCAGTGTTCTGCATGTTCTTTCTGTACTTAACTGTTTTCTGACTACATGGTGATTTTTCATTGTATATTGTGATCTGAAAGCTCTGTTTATTCACATATTATATCTGTGATGGCCTGCACTTTAGAGGTTCACAGATAGGTAGTAAGCTATCTGCCCAAGGGCATTTAGAAGCATAGCTACAGTGTGTTGGCTTTCTCCGCACCATTGATGAAGTAACTGAGCCTCTGTCAAGCATAGCCAATGAAGTGATTCCAGGCAGAGTTGCTGAAAGCTGTTGAAGACTGGGGAGGCGGAGGGTGATAGGGGCACTTAGTGATCTAAAGAGGGCATGTTAATGTGAAAAATCAACACCATTCAATTTCCCCAACAGGTCTTGTAGCTATAAAACTGGAGGGGCTCCCCCACCCCCTGGCTGTATGGTTCTGGGACACATGATCCAAGGGGTGTATATTCTGTTACCCATTTACACATCAAGGTTTCTCATGAAGTGTGTCAGTGAGGGTCTATGCCTAATGTAGTTAAGAATTTAATTATAGTCTCTCATTTCATTTGTTATGTTTTTATTTCAAGAGTAAGTGAATCTCAATGGGTTTGGGCGCCTCCACCCTTTGCTTAGCCTAGCTTACACATAGAAATCATCTAAATAGGAAATAGACAGAAGCAACATTGATGTCAGTAATGTAATGGTTACAGCATTTGCATAGTATTTGTGCATTCCTGGTTCAAATCCCAATAAAGTCAGTGATGGTTTTCATGTTAAAAAGTATACCTTAACCACAGCTTGCATATCTAGGTAGTATTCTTCAGTATAATAAACATTTGAAACACCCATATATACCCATGTGTGCTGGAGAGTAAAGTCAACAGAGAATGTAATGTTATGTGAGCACATAGTGAGATGTTACTTCACTGAAATGTATATATCCTGAGTAGTTAGCAAATGTGGCCGTATTTGCGCGCACATGTTATAAGTTTTAAAGTTTGTTTAACTGCTGCTTTGATGTTACACAAACAATTTTAAACATGCTTACAACTGCTTAAATGAGCCTTATTCTGGAGTAACACACATTTTAAAGCATCACAGGTGTTGAACCCTGGACCATGCACACCATAGTCATGGGACTTACCACTAAGCCATTGGAGCTGTATACATGTTTCAGGGTCTTTAGACTACATCTTATACTATAGGCGTTCCACAGTACTGACCACAAATGGGACAGTCACTTTGTGTACATATGTACAGTACATTGTAATGTACTGTAGTTTGTGAATCAACATATACAAGTCTACATATGTGTAACTGTTACAAATGAATACTATATGTATATATATATATATATATATATATATATATATATATATATATATATATAGATATATACATGGGTCTACTTAATTTGCCCTAATTTCCAATTGACTGACACCCATTTGACTGACCCCATTTGCCATTTGACTGGCACTTCATTTGACTGACAAGTATTATTGGCAGTCTCCAGAGCACTGTAAGGCAAGTAAATGGAATATGTCCCCTTCCCCACTGTAGTGCGACCCTGGAGTTAGAATATATAGTTGGGGAATTGTGGGGGCACAGCCATCCACAATGGAGTGTGTGGTTTTGATTTAATATTGCTTAGTAGCAATTGCCCCCCCACATCCACCTAACTATATATTCTAACTCCAGGGTCTAACCTTCAGACAGGTTAAAACACAAAAGGGAGTATTGTGTGAAAATAGGACAAACCGCCATGTACCCAATGAAAGATGCATGCTATAGATATATATATATATAAATATATATCTATATCTATATATATATATACACACACAGAGACATACATAGATACATGTCGATATATAGAGATATACATATATATGTAGATATATAGATAGGTTAAAAACATGTACACATCTATGGAGGTACATATAAACGTATGCAATAATATATATTATATATCTATATCTATATATATGTATATATCTATCTATATATATATATATATATATATATATATATATATATATATACATACACATGTATATACAGCATCTGAAGTGTTCAAATATGAGTATAACATGGACCATAGCAATCACACACTCTGCCACCCCCAAACAATATGAACATAACATATGAAGAGTATATGGCAATACACTATTACAAATATGTTCTATGGACATGAACCAAATAGGGTTAGTCACCAACACAACTACAGTGATTGCAAATATCCATGACAGAAATACACAGACATCTTTCATTTAGCAAAACTTTATTACATTCCGATGTATTGCCAAAAGGATTCAAGGTCTTACAATACCTGCATGCTGAATAAAGAAACGGAAGGAAGGATTTGAATACACCACCTCCGAATCAGCTGGCGCTGGTGCAGGATGACGATTCAAGTAGAACTGGAACAGTGAGACGTACAAATGTCATTTACAACAAAATACCAGAAGCTCCTTTTCCCATCAGAATGGAGCAGCGCTTCAGAGGGAGATCCACAAGCAGAGGGCCCAGGAAAAGGAAGAACTCGACAGACAGGTACGGGCAGCAGAAAAAACAGATGTTTTGACTGATCTGGTTTTTAACTGTTCTAGTGTTATCCTCTCTACTTCTGACTATTCTCTATTGAACAGAGGACTGAGTTACATACCCTCGCAACTGAGTTCACAAATTGACACCTTTTGTGACTTACGGCTATTTGCCAGGAATATAGCGCTCAAAATGTTTTTTGGTAGTGTTGAACACATTAACATCAATGACAGAAATAAGTTGACTTCGACTTTGAAACGGAAAAGTACTTTTTGTCCACCACTTCCACACATGGTGGAATGTTTTGTCAAATCGTGTGAATTTGATATGTATTCTCTCTACTCCTCCAAGCATGTTACTAACAAATTTTGCAACCTGAACAAAGCAGAATTTCATTCTTTGATTAAGTTAAGCAAAGATTGTAGTATTATTATAACAGCAGCAGACAAAGGGGGGGGGGGGAGTAGTAGTGCTAGATAGAAATGATTATGTTAATAACATTGAACATTCTTTATCAGGTAGTAGCTACAGAGAGCTGACATTGGAACAAGTTTTAGCCATTATCTCTAATATTCACTCAGATATGTATGACCTATTGATGTGCCGACAAGTGAGCCATGAAATGTATGAGTTTCTTCATATAGAGCATCCTCTTATACCCACACTGAAAGGTTTACCGAAAATACACAAGGTGTCGAGTCCCATTCCCATGCGACCAATTGTGGCAGGGAGACAATGGGCTACATATAATATTTCAATTTTTATTGAGAAGATGCTTAGACCCATGGTAGACACTATTGATACTATTTTGAAAGACACTAAGCATCTATTGAATGACATTCAACAATTCAACAGGCAGAGTTCAAAACAGAACTCCATCCTTTTAGTCACTCTGGATGTTTGTAATTTATTTACTTGCATTCCGAATGACTATGGGATGCAAGCAATTCGAGATATTATGGTGGCCAAGAGTGGTTTTTCAAATGACAGACAAATTTTGATTGGTCAGTTATTGGACACAGTATTGAATAACAATGTGTTTACATTTAACCAGAAATATTACTTACAGACATGGGGTGTAGCCATGGGCACCCCATGTGCGAACTCTTATGCCAATTTGGTATTACATTCTTGGGAAACACACAGTTTGTTCAATAATGAATGGATGAGCAAAGTTTGTTTATACAGGAGGTTTGTAGACGACATACTTCTATTTTGGGGGGGTACTGTTGAAGAGTTGAACATTTTTGTTAATTATTTACAATCCACTACGGATTTTCTTAAGTTCACTCTTTCATATTCCAGTACACATATTAACTTCCTGGATGTCAACTTATACTTTGATCCAGCAGGTATTATCCAGTCTAGACTTCACAGGAAAGAATGCTGGAGGAATAGCATCCTAGAATTTAGTAGCATGCACCCCAGGCATGTGTATCCTGGTATAGTGAAAGCTCAGTTCACACGATTAACCAGGATTATACAAGATTCAGCAGTTCTTAAAGAGGAAGCTGAAAGAATGGCTAACATTTTTTTGACCAGAGGGTATGACAAAACAATAGTAGAGAGAGCTAAGCAAACAACTCTGTCCATTAATACAATATCTAATACTCAGAGTGACATACAGATTTCTGGGAATACTTTGCAAAGTATAGAGTCCGGGACTTCTGTAGATATAGGTACGCATGGGTCCAATAATTACAACTCAGAGGATTTTTATAGGCAAAGAAAATATAATGGGAACAGAATTTCTTATATCATGAAATATACCAATGACAATGAACAAATCAGGAGGATAATTTCCAAGCATTGGAACATCCTCACAGCCACTGAAGAAATTAGAACTCTAGTGGGAGCAAGACCATCTTTTATTTTTCGTACTTGTAATAACCTGAAGGAGATTTTCTCTAGAAACTTTAATAATACAGGCATATCTCTTCAGCATAAAGCATCTGGTACTTTTCCCTGCACCAAATGCAACATGTGCCAACACATTACAACTATTCAGCATTATGCACATGTAAATGGGGTTTTTGAGTTCAAACCCAGGAAATATTATGATTGCAACAGCAGCAATTTGGTATATATGGCCAATTGTTTGCATAGCCCAGCATTTTATATTGGTTTGACTAGTAGGAAGTTAAAAGAACGTATATATAACCACAGCTATGATATACGTAAGAACAAGGAATCTAATGCATTAGCAAGACACATTGGTGAATATCCAACACATGAGTTTAAATTTAGAGTATTAGAAACTTTAGCAAAAAGCAACAGGATGGGGGATAATTTTAACCATCTAGCCAAACTCGAATTGAAATGGATTTTTAAGACAGGAGCACACAGGGATCCAGGCATTAACAGTTTTGTCTCATTGAAACCTATTTTAAGTGATAGGTAAAGCTCATTGTTATGCCTTAAGGAACTAGTCATTATCTCTTTTATGTTACATTTTAAAAATTCAATAAGGTTGTCATACATCTTTTGTGTACAATTAGGATTCATACATTAGTGTTACAAAGCTCGATTTAACTGAGATTTTGACATAAGCAAAAGGATAGGGCGTGATTCTTTTGTTATTATGATTGTGCACATTTTATTGTTTGGTTAAGTACCCATCTCTGGTTTTTTGAACTGGCACTAATTTCTGTGATTTTACAAATAGTTGCCTCTGGAATCGGAAGGGAATGCATTTCAGTCTTATTTTCTGCTCAGCAGAACTGTCCACTCAACAGACTTTAGCGTACACACTTCTTAAGAATAATACGATACTATTTTGCTTCGCCGTTGTCTGAAATAGAACTAGTAGGTGACTTGTTATGATGGTAATATTTATAACATTCAATATTAATAACATCCAATATGGTCATTGTTTATGTTGGCTTGCAATTTTTAGATTGCGGCATAAGATTGATTTGACGCATGTTATTTCGTTATTTTCATTATAAAATCAAATGGATGTTATATGGTTTATTTACAGCAACTGTCATCTTTCTCTTAGTTCTTAGCTCTAAGCTGTGAGTATGTTTTATTAGAATTTTGTAACAATTCGAACCAGCATAAGTGGCCGGTTTTATTTTTTATTTTTTATTTTTTATGTATTTTCTGTGTGCTTCAGCTTGATGAGGCCAGAACATTAGTCAATTGACCATACATTTTGGTAGATAGTGTATTGCCTGCTTTTTAATTTTGGGGACCCATTGTCTAAATTAGGTTCCTTGATTTGGCATTTTTATTTATTATTTTTACAAACACTAACATGGACTTTAATGACTTAGACAACAATCACAGTATACTTTGTTTCTGTTTTATCCTGCTTTAAGGGTTAACGTCCTAGCAGGTGTTTCAGGTTAGTGTGACTAATCTGGTACATTATACATTCTTTAGCTTTAAAATATAATTTATTGGACAACATGATAGAGTACCAAGGTCTTTATTCCATCTTATTTAAGCAGGAAATGCATAATGTATTATTGGAGTATACCGTTAACATCAGTTTGAGTCACGCAGTGTGATATCTATCAATATGGATTTAGAACATTTTTATTTGTGGGAACCACTATTCAGTTGCCCATGAAAGTCAGGATTGCTTGTTCTACATTTTCATGTATAACATTATATGATATTTATAAGTGAATCTAGACCATATTTCGAGAAGCTTGACTCACATTCAAATGCACAATATCACATTACTTATGTAAGTGAAACGAGACCGCGTTTTGAGGAGTCTGATTCACTTTATTCTTATTACGAAATAATTTACGCATCATTTTCAACAGCATTCTTGTGCTTCAGCATGAGATTTTCAAGTGTATTCAGTTGTTAATATATGATGCGATTAGTGACACATATCTGACGTGTTTTAAATAGCAAGTTTCTTAGTTTTTATTTTTCTTTTATCATGGAGTTAAACAAATGATTTGTGTTTATAACAGATTTTGTATTGATGGGAAGCGCAGCAATATTATTGAAATGCATTGAACATCCACATTTGTTAATTGTTTTCTTTAATTGAAACAGCACTGCTATTGGCTATCTACTAATTTATAAGCTAGCAGTTTGTGGCATTATATGAGATCTGATGAAGCGTGCAGTTTTAGCACGTGAAAGCGCTTATCTTTTTTATATTTTTTATGTTTTTAACTGAATAAATAGAGCTTGGAACTTCTCGTGGTGTGTCCTGAGGTTTTTATCCAGTACCAATACCTGCATGCTATACAGGAAGCATTTAACAGTGCCTTAATGAATCAGCCTGCAATTACCATAGTATTAGTCCACTAAGGGATAGGTGTTCACATAGGGAAAGAACCCCCACACACATATAGAACATGTATAAAATCAGTTCCTACACACCTGCATCTGCTATGTACACCCACCAACATCTCCCCCAACAGCCACACTAATTACAACAATACATACTGTCATACCATAACCAATTATTCACCCACTGTACAACATCTGCTGAAACCTTAACATACCTGGACAGAGACACACTAACATGGCCCTTTGTGAAATAGTTGCTGTTATACAATGGAATAGCTGCTGATGTTACAGGGTTTGTTTGAACTAATCTTGTTCCAGGGGTTGAAAAGTAATTACACCAGGAAGTGTTACCAATTACTGATTATCAGCACAGTATGATACACATTTACACCAAACTAAAGATGTCTGGTGAGCACACTATAAATCCCCTAACATTATATGCATAGCCATACAGCCTTGAGCTGGTCAAACATCCTGTCCAGACTGAAACATATGCAGAAGTATTAGGTACAGACAAACCCTGCACAAGTAGCAATGTTCAGAAATATAACAGCAGTACTCATATTTAGACCAAATCTTCTAGGCATTACACACAATATATTTGTGTTTGTCTCCATACAGCTGTTGCAATAGATTTCAGACAACACTTCCAGGCCATCTTGCTCACAAGTAAGGCAAAGGGACAAAGCCCAAGTGGAGTACTCCACTGTTGCCATGGTATTGGCTAAGGGAGTAGCTGCACAGTTGATGTGCATGTAATTAACTACTGTGGAACACCAGTTGGTGATCAGGATAGCACATGTTACTGATCTCTAACTATAAAAGGATGCCTTGTCTCACATTCAAACCATCTGTATCTACCTGCAGAATAGTACAAAATACCCAACAGAAGATCGAAACACAAACTGAAAACGATTAATATACCAGTCAATAACACCTCCAGTTACTAAGAAGGTATGTATAACATTTAGTATGTCTGTGTATGTAGTACCTGTTCTGTAATAATTACAGTGTAATCAATGCATACAGTGGAAATAGCTATCTTGTAGTGACGTAATGTTGAGCAGTAGTTAATGCCTGTAGTATTTTGTGTGTACTGCTGTAGGTCACAAGGCAAACTCCTCATACACCAAGGGATGATATATATGGACTTGGAATTCACCAATTCTTTTCCAGCCACTGTCAGTGTCAGGGTTGGTCCAACAAGTATGTGCTATAACAGGGGATAGTATATGTTGATATATTGTAACAGTAGACATATGTATGGGTGTATTAGTGAGATGAACATGTCAAAGGTGGGCTTACTGTGCAAATATGATTTGCATTGTGGGATATTGTGCCAATAACTGTGTAATGTACAGTATTTTAGGCAGATCTGTATTCCATTTTACATAGCATTTCTGTTATGTTATGTAAACATTAGTTATGTCTATTGGCAATTACAATACTCAATAACAGGATACATATGACTTGTATTCATATGACAGTTTAGCAGCATGATAGCAAAGAAAATTGGAAGAGCTAGCTAACTAGCCATGCACATAAGACATGTAGTATCCACTTTGCTAGCATCGTTTGCAAGCAATAACAGCTGTGCATGTGTACATGTTATGCAAATGTGTAGTGACCCTTGTTACAGGGCTGGCCCAAATGGCTATGTGAACACCTACATACAGTGGATATTGAGAGTAGAGACACACTGGTTGAACTTTCAGGTTTGTGCTGCCTAACCTCTCATTGCCAACCTAACATCCGCTTGCAAATACTGTATGTAAGGATGTGCACAGTACTGATAATGAAACAGGTTGCATATCATCTGTAACTCCAGTGTAACATCTGCAGTAGGAGTGTAAGATGTAGGAGACTGCTGCCCATGTGTAATAGCTGCTTCATAGGTGATGGCTTACACTATCTGATTATATCCTGATCATGTTGATAGTAGGAGCAGAGTCTATTGATACTTGACTCTGTTTGGGGAGTGGGTGTCTGTGCCCAACAGAGCTCATGGTTCTGGTGGATATGTGAGTATATACCCAGAAAAGGATACATACCTGTTGACACTTGCATCATGTGTAATCAATTATCAGGATGTGATGTGCTACTCAGAGGAGGATTGCTGCTAAAGGTAGCTACTAACTTTCTGTAATAGCCTGTGTTGTCATGTTCATAACACAAATATTTACTTGTGAGCATCACTGTCTAAAACATCTTCATAGGCAATACGTAAACTAAATACAGTACTTGGTACTTGTAGTACTGAATGTTCATACAGGCATGTCCACTAGTCAGCTACTGGTGTTTACTAACGTCAGCATTGTGTATGTGGCCATCCTGGGGGAATGTAATTTCAATGCCATGTACACTGCCAAACCCACCTACCACCACACCCCACACATTGTCTGGGATGCAGCTACAGGGGTAAGCTGGAAGGCAGTCCAGTCTACAGCCACGACTGGACTGGACAGTCATGAGGTGTAGGTTAACACATGCATCTCATCACCACAACAACACATACCCTTACCAGAACTGGACAGTCATGAGGTGTAGGTTAACACATGCATCTCATCACCACAACAACACATACCCTTACCAGAACACAGTAAGGGCACCCACACATACCACCAGAAATCACACACATTCACAGAAGCTTCTAAGTATCTGGCCAAGCAAGAGACCTCCCAAGCTGGAATAGACAACAAAATACAAAAACTGTATGACATAGTTTGCATAATTGTGCCACACGTCAGAACACATGGCCAGAAACATGCCCAACAGTACTCATTTGTGAATGCAAACTCTAGCACTATGTTACACGCCAAGCTATACGAGGGCAAACATGCTATCAGCTGCCTGTCTGCCGTGATTAGCCACATTTCCATACACTCAGACCACCTTTTGAACTGTACACATGGCTCTGGCATATTCCATGTTGTTGTGCAGGACCTGTGATGCTGTAGCCTGGACTGCATGGAAACACACATGTAGGAACTGTCAGGTCTTGTAGCCCCATGCAGGTATGTCCCAAGGCCTGGGTAGCATTCTGACATTGGCCAGAATGATACTGCAGTACAGGGAGAAAAGGATTGTATTCCACAATTGTCTAATGTACTGGTGTAATTCAAAGGGTATCCAGTATCTCTCTGCCTGGGATAACATGGTTGACAGACCGTGATGCTTTGCCAGACAGGGCCTACACCTGTCACACCTGGGAATCTGGATACTGGCTAGGGCTCATGCTTCCCCTATAGCGCCTTCATCGTGCAAAGTTCCAGTGAAAGTCCACTGCTGTAACAGGGACAACCAAGCAATAAACTGTGGGTCTTGCTACTCAATGATACATTTCAGAAACTCAATATGGACTCACATCAATCCTTAACATGGAGAACATATCTGTGCAGTGGCTGAGATATGGTTCAATGCTCTGCAGAGCACCCCTGCATGACCATGTTATAACACATACCTCACCTCTTGGCCATTATCCTTTATTGGAACACACGGGCCACAGGTGTGTCCATATTCCTGAAGGATATGTACACCCCCACGCTAGCTGCACTTGCATAACTTCAGATGCAGTTTGCTGAGCAACTACCTTTCTGCCAAAGTGGAATCCAAATTGCACCCTGCGACAGATAACCTACCACCATGCTTCAGAATTCCCAACTGTCATATTGTGCTGTAATGGGGAATATTAATTTTGAAACAGAAAACCATATTAATGGCTACTCTCAACTATTCCATTATGAACTGGGAAGACTCATGTACCAACACCTGTGCTCAATGTATGTTGGATTTCCTCAACCCCAATGAACTGGATCACCATAGTCACACAAATAGGGCTAACAGTATGCTACACATAGTCAGTCTCCAAAGCCAATGTTATGCTTCTTAAGAGCGAAGTGGTGACTGTCATGGCAGCCACACAGATGGACAATGCATGTGCAAATGCTGAATCCTACGCAAATGCACTTTAAGCACTCATATAAGTGCAGTGATTCTGCCATTGAAACAGAACCAGAACTCAGTAAGATGCAGATACACCATGTAAAACCACACAAAGCTACTGTGAAACTAATTAGCCACATATTATGAGGCCAACCACAGAGCATTCTATAGCTGTGTCATGAATCGTAATGGCAACAACAAGACCTGCCATGCTTCACAGCACTATGGCATGAGAAGTACTGCATCGACAGAAATAGCACCTGTTCATCCAGATAGGGTCTTGGATAACCTAAACCCACACTCACCTCCCCCCAACAGGGACACATATTTATATATCCATGTACACTACAGAGCCCCTGGAATAACAACTATGCAAGTACAAGCTGCACTCTCTAAAGCCATACATACAGCTTGCATGGGACCTGTCAACATCCCAGGGTGTATCTTACACAAATGTCAGAACAATTTGCTCTCTACATACACATCATGTTTAATCATAGCTTTATGTCAGGCTGTGTACACACTGAATGGTGCACAGCAACAGTTATCACACCCCACAAAGGGGGAGACACCACTGATAATGGGAAATAGTGCACAACTACCCTGCTGAGTCTGGTCTGTAAGGCCATGAACCTTGATCAACTCATTTGATGTAGTCAGTACAGATGTAGATGACAGTAAGGTTGATTCACACATCATATCATGGCCTTGCCAGGTCTTAGGACACCATCACCCATGCTGTGTTCCAGCTACACTCAGTAAACTAGGTGCATATTCCTATGTCACAGGAGTGGTTGGCATCTGGACTGCTGAGAGAACCAACACTACAGAAGGTGTCTGACTAATACATGCACATCAAACCAGTGCCAGCTACAGTAATACAGGGTAATTCCTGGTACTCCCCCTCATTGTTATCTATACCACATAGACTAACACAGAAGGCATCTGCCCATTGGAGTTTGCAAATGACTATGAACTAGTAGCAATAGTTGACTCAATGAGTGCTGCTGGAAACATACAGAAGGGCCTTTGTGGGTCAGATGTGTGGTGTGTGATGTATGGCCACAATCTGACAGCTAAGTATTGCATTGTCATCCCTAATGTTAAAAACTCTGCACCCATGAATGACCACCTAGGCAGTGGTCAACATAATGGAAACTGTGTGTGTATGGGATGCAGCTGGACAGTAGTCTTTCCTTTGATAGCTACTTCACCACACTAGTCAGGTAGTCATAAGTGGTATCCCTAATCATGGCAGGGTGCCATCCATGAATATAGAGATCAGTGTTCAGCCATATTCAACACTCAAGTGACCCATATTAGATCACATATATTCTTTAAGGGTTATTGGCCATGTTCAGATGGCCTACACCTGCCTTCTCAATCCCTAGCTCCACTATGTAGCATGATGCCTACCCTGAATAAAGCCATGTCCAACACAGAGATGTTGGACATGCTACACTTACACATCCTGATTTCAAATAAACACATACTTCATGGGCATCCACCTTTCTAGTACAAGGATCACAACATGCCTGACAGATCACTGCCTTATACACTTTACATACTCCTGCCATAATATACATCCCTGTCCAGCAAAGCTGCACATTGCCCCTCTTTGAGACATGGTGTGATGACCTCATGGCAAATATATCAGTAACCCTGTGGATCAGTTCTGTGGCACTGCTTGAACTGGCCACTGAAACATAACTGTCTGTTGGCTACAGCTAGGTAACCTTTCAGCCTAGGCTCATAAATGGCCCAGGGCATATAGCCTACTAGTTCACTATGACCAAACATGCTATAGTTGGTATCCAACCCTGCAAATACCATCAAGCTAGCCATTGTCCCATGTGTTTCGCATGTGCAACACAGGTAATACATGGCAGGATGCTAAACTGCTGTACAGTGCCATGTAGATGTATATGGCAAAATACATACATGTAAAACTTTCCGTGAGCAAGTCTGCAGGGTCACAGGTCATGTCCCTTAAGGCTGTGTATGACTATATATGTGACATATACACAACATTAAGGTCTATTGCATTAATGTAAACACATCCAGGCATGTGCTGATAGGTAAAGACACCAGTACAGGCAAGCAGACATGCCCAAATCAAGACAACATCCACATAGAGTATGAGCAATGTCATCACTTGACACACATATAACAATAACATCAAATCACCAGTACCTGTCAAATGCGTGTGAGTTAAACATGTCAGTGGTGTTAGTGTCATGTAGATTTGCAAAGACATATTTGTAATCTTAATAAATGTGATACACATGTATGTTCAGCTGTACGTCTGTACTTCTCTGTGAGTTACTGTGTACACCTTCTTGGAGGATGAGGTCCTGATTCCATACTTCCTTGATAAACATGTAACACTCTTCAGCCATGTGCCAGAGGATGCACAGCAGCAGGATGCCCAGTGGGAGGAACTGCGCAGGAGGGTAAATGATGTTGTCGGCCACAATCGCACCTATCAGCAGGTGCTCCGACACTGCACTGATATCATTAGATGGGCGAAACAGCGTTCAAATGCAATTTCCAGGGAACAAGGTGCAATAGGTGGGGGGGGGGCACTCAGCCAGCCCCCACTCACATGTACCGAGGAGCTACTGGCCAACCTGGGGACACCTGCAGACCTCCATCCACAAGCTTTAGCTGGTATTGTGGAGGTGGGTGTCTCACAACCACTGAGCCTGGAGTTGCCTGGCAAGTCACTAATGCACATATAACACAACTATATTTCATATAGTTACATGTGTTACTGTACAATATGTAATGTAACATCATATGCAAGGCATGTATGCACACATGCCACATATTATAGTTTGCTACTCTATGTATGCACAGGTGTGCATACTTCATAGTATAGTGTATTGTGCTGGCTTATGTGCTAACATGTTCATTGCACCCTGTAGCTATCACACCGATGTGGATAATGATTTTACTGCTGTGACACTCCTATTTAGGTACCTCTGGTGTTTCGCAGTGACAGCAGCCTGTTGCAGTTGACATTGTTATTATTTAGCAGGCTTGATAATGCACAGATCATATTAATTGCATGCTATCTGCCATGTGGCCATTTAACACACTTACACATTATGTATGGTGGCCCTGTTAATGTATATACAGGTCAGACCTGTAATGCATCACAGTGGTTACCCATGTGGAATAATTGAAGACTATATAAAACACCTACACTAAACCTTACAAACTGTCATTGCCAGATATGTGGACAGCTATGAATACAATGGTGAAGGTGTGGTTCACTGTAGGGACATGTACTACAGATCAGCATTACATATGTGGGGAGTACAAACAGTACTATACAGAGAGCATATGTGTGCACACACTCTAAATGTTTTGGAGCTGGAGTATGACCAGCCCACAGGATTCACCCTTGTGGATTATACCCTTGCTATGAATGTCACACAATGTCATGTGCTATCTGACATGTCCATGACATTTAATGGGCTGACTGCAACACTGCTTAACTATCCTGCAAAACATATCTCACATCCCAAACATACAACCCTTTGTCTGCATAACCCTGTCCTCAGTGGAGCATATGACATCTATGGGTGTATGTCATATGGGACAACACTGACATGTGAAATAGATGCCCATCACAACCATTGGAGAAAACATGTTTGCACGTGGCCATGGAGGATGGCCAGAGACATGAAGCAACACACACAGTAGAAGTGATGTACATGTGTGTACACCCTGTTGTACATTGGCTCAACACAATACAACTATGGCCTTTGTGTAATGGTGATATTGCAGATGTGAAACACTAAACATCATGCAGGCCTGTGCACAGCTTGTGTAGGCATGACATCAAACCACCACATAACATTTCTTGAACATCATGAGTGTGTCATGACATGAAAGCATTCCCCTATACAGTATCCAAATACATACATGTGTTGCACAACATACACATACAATCACATCAGGCCACAGATACAGCACATTCACCTTGCTGGTGTCAGACATCACTGTCATGCTTGCTCCTCATGTGAATGAGGTACACAGATGGCATGTGGGACATGGAGTACTGCTAGGCTAGCTGTGTCTGGGCACATAGTTGCCAGGCATCAGCAATATGGTTGCAGATATGCAGGGGTGTCATCTGAATACACTTCAGTGACCTGTGTCACACATTTCACATTAGGGTTTAGTGTGTATACACCTCAGTGACGTGGGTCACATTCCACATTAGATATGTATTGTATCTGAACACAGTCATGGCTATGAATTGTGTCTGTAACTCACACTGTATAGCAATAGTGAAGCCACATGATGCCCTGCAATGGCTATGCACATCAGCTCAATGTGCAGTATGTCACTGTATATCTTTAGGGCAGACTGACAACATTGTGTCAGCTGAAGGTCCATGTTAGTATAACACGTTCCTACATTGGGACACCATTACCTCACTGTATATTTGAAAGGACACCATTGTGTTAAACATGTATGCATGTCATTCAACACGTCAGCAGAAGACATGTCATACTACATGTGATTGGCAAGGTCATATGCCACACATCAGACTGGTGTACTGTTAACCAGTGCTGGTCTGTGGCTCCATTGCAAAGTAAGGACAGCCTTGTCAAACATGTGTGTATAGACACATGCACATTGTCTGTAGACACAGCTCAGGTGTAAGCAGAATAATGTTGAACAGACATGCACTGCTTTAGGGGAGATATGCAAGCTAGGGCTCAGGAAAACATAGTATCCACTCAACATACCCTTCTGCTCATGTCCTCACACACATGGGCAGTGGCCAACACAAAGCATCAGTGGCAGATGTACAAAGTTCAGCGATTGTCTGTTAACATGTGAGGTATGTTGCACAAAACATGGCAGTGTGGTGCAACGGTGCATAGTGCATGCATTGTGTTGCAGGTTTGGGGCATAACCTGCTAACACAAATGGTGCAACACAGGGATGTATGCTAACTACTACTATAATTGTTTAAGGTGCATGACTTCTGCTAGAACACATGCATGCTGTTGTGTGCAACAGGGATGTATGATAACTACCACTATAATTGTCTAAGCTGAATGCCTACTGCCATTTCACATGCATGTTGTATGCCATTGGGTGCCATATCTCGTGTCTCTGTGTCTGTCTGTGTCTCTGTTTGTCTGTCTATCTGTCTGTGTGTGTGTACTGTGATGTATAACATGTAATGTACAGTTCTTGTCTGCCCCTCACAGGTGTTGATGTAGGTGTGTTGCCCTCCTGTGGTTCACCTGATGTTAGTGTCCCCAAAGACTCTAGCAGTGATAATGAAAATATGATTGAGGCACAGGCAGGGTTGTCAGGGGCTGAATCTGTGCCATCGGTTGCCATTACACCTGCATCCCCCTCATCCCCACACACAGTTCTCATGCCTACACATACCCCATCACCAATGGCCATAGAGGAAGGACAGTTGGCGGGTGGCAGCATGGAAAAGGAAAGTGGGGAGACTATGGAAGGTGTGCCTGCACACCATGATCCCAGCCAACTGACTGGCGATGTCCCACACAGGCATGTGCCCAGTGCTGCTCATAGGAGGACCTCTGGCCAACATGCCCCTGCAAGACATAGCACATCAGCTGGTGTAACCAGATGCATGTTTCAGGCTGTAATGGAGGCACAGGCACATGTTGAATGGCACAACAGAGAGGGTCTAAAGCTTCAGAGGGCTGCTGTCCCTTCATTAACTGACAACATCCAGGCAAATGCAAATGCTCATCATCATCTTGCAGATGTTTTGTCTAGATGATTGGGTGACAAGGTGGGAGTCCTTGACCATGGCATGTCAATCCTCAAGCGTGGATTGTCTGTGCTGGAACATCTGGTGGGAATGAGGTGTCGGGGACATGGAGGTAGGCCAGCTACATCACTTGTTGAAGGTCTACGTGAACATGCTACTTTACATGCCCGCTCCCATAGTGGCGGTAGCAGCAGCAGTGCAGCTAGTGCTGTGCTGTCCACACCAGGACACAGCAGGCCATGTGCATGTGGTCCTGGATAGTCCCAACAGGGACACAGTTCCAGTGGACATGTGTCATCAGACAGTACCCAATCTGGACCTCTGCCTGGTAGTGCCCATGTAACCCCTGGCAGGCGCAGGTTACGTGGCCATGCCCAGACACTGTGAACTGTGAAACCTGCTCTGTACAGTCTGCAGCTGTCAATAATACCCCTGTGTAGGCCAGCCACATGCCAAACCTGTGCGCATACATACACGCACACACCAGAAACAAATGTAGGGCACCTCAACACACACACACACACACACACACACACACACACACACACACACACACACACACACACACACACATAACATCCACACATGGCCAATGAGATCAAAGGCCCTAATCCACACACACACATGATGTCATCCAATGGTGCAGCCTAGGCCTCTGGCAAACATTATCACCCTGTGCATATGATGATGCCTGTGCCACATCCCTGTCATCCACACCATCAATACAGGGATATGCTCATATGGTCTGATGCACAGGGTGAACGTACTGGCAAGACAATGGCAGATTACAATTGTTGAGTAGTGTTGACAGGCAGCAGACATACCACCATGTACTACAGTTTTAGTATACATTTTGTAATTTTGACAGTATGTATCATGTGTAACAACAGTAACTGCATGTTGATCTTGATGTTCTGCCTTCCTCTTTCAGGTGTAATTGCATGTGCCAGGGGATGTCAGTGTTTACGGTTAGTGTCCCATATGTAAATGTAGACTACTCACAGGTCTGTATGACAATACCTACATGTACGTTGTAGCTTCCACATCACAGTTATAATCTCCCAAGTTTCAAGCATGTTTACTGATCTAATGATCCAAGAGCATGGTAGCTGTGTAGTAAGCTACTGTGGCCAGAGCCGTCACATCCATAGTGGGTGACATCACAGGTATAGTTACCTGGAGCGGGGAGGAGGTAAAAGAGAGGTTTAGCAGATGACAAGTGTAAAGGCGGCTTCTCATTGGGAAGCAGTAACACCCACTCTCATGACAGGATGCATACATGTGCACACACTCAGGGATTCACAGACACACCAACACACCCATGCACACAGGGATTCAAAGGCACAGTAACACACAAACACACATACACAGTTGCCAGTATTGGGAGGAGAACCCCTGCCTATGTGCAAATCATCATTACAGTACTAGGCAATTACAAGACGTGCCACAGAGATTACACATGTGCAGGTAGTCAGAATGGCCTAAGATCAAGGACATCAACAGGGATATTTGATTGCGGTGAGTGTATGTGGGGAGGGGGGGGTTCATCAGTAGGCTATGTAACAACAAGCCTCACCCCAGGGTGTACATGTTTACAGGCAGTTAGAATGCCCTTCTAAGATTTATGACATCAACAGGGATACTAGATTGCATTGAGTGGATGGGGGAGGGAGGGGGTCTTATCATTTCACTATGGTAAAATACAGCCTCACTCCAGGGACCAAACAGCCATACATACACACACACACACACACACACACACACACACACACACACACACACACACACACACACACACACACACACACACACAATGCGACATTCACAAAGACATACACCTATGTGTGTTTTCCCCTTCAATTAACAAAACCATAGCTTAGCAGTTACACAGGTTATTGTAGGAATGGTTGTAACACACCTGTGAGCTGTCCTCAGTAATCATTCATCTGCAAATTAGCCCCTCCACTTAGTAGTTATGTCCAAACGTCTGTCCATGCCTAAAGTACAGCTTACTGTACTTTGAGCATTTCACCATATACAGTTGGCAATGTTGAGGCTGCATTGCAACTGCATGATGTACTAAGACAGCAGTCACCTTCAAACATCAGACACTGCACATGCATGGAATCTAAACACACATCAATACATGTACACATATGCGGTCTCCATCAGTAAGTGGACTAGCAGGTCAAGAGGATATATTCCACACCTTTCCCACACCATGTGTGAAACCTAGCTAAGCATTACACCATAATGGATGCTATATTCATGTACTGGTAGGGCACACAACTACCTTCACTGAATAGCCAAGTGCACATTTATGACAACAGCACATCAGCAAGACACACACACAGCAATATTCCATGTCATGATCCCACGAACTGTTAGTTGACAGTTCCACTGTGAAGACAGGGCACTGTAATGGTCAACAGTGAGCACATCATATTTGCCACACACGCATCATATTTGCCACACACACCTCATGATTACTTGAAGAGTGCCATCAATGTGCTCTGTTTGGGCTAGGCATTACACTTATTCAAGCATGTGCGAGTTCTATGGCTTGTAAAAATCTCACCCCAGCATGTTCTGGCTATTGTGGTAATAAGGTTACTGTCCAGACAGCACACGGCATGCATGGCTTGCAACTGTTGACATGGGGTATATGGAGGAGCTATGGGCACACATGGCTGTACATGTACATGTCATGGACATATCACCTGTAACTATTCAGGAACATACGGAGCATAGCTGTATTTCTCTGATTCTGTCAATACAGGCTATGTGTGTAGGTCCTATGATCCTATTTGGGTATGTTTGTAGACACTGCATTTGGTGGACATGTCTAATGACATACATGCCACATGGGTTGTTGTATGATATGATATGATATGATAGGTGTCATGGGTGACCATTAGAGAGGGAATATTACCTCTGTCAACATAGATATCAAACCATATGTACTGTTAGCATTCAGCAGCCATGGACCTATCTTCCATGTGCATGTGTGTAATGAATGTAGCCACCTGTATGTACAAAGGACAACAACAGCTATGTTATTTTCATTTATGCTGTATGAGTGTGGGATGTACATATCCAGGGCAGGTACATCTAGGCCATATCCAACCATGAGGATGTTTTTTACTGGTGTAAAGCAACAGTCAACTGTGTTAATGCTGACAACATCCGAGGGACCATGATATGTGTACAACTGACCTGGTTACAAACAGTGGTATTATTGCATTGCATAACACATTATGCAACTGTGTCAGTACATGGGTACTTTGCACAGTTGATGTAGGGCTAGGTACAGTCCACCAGTCGAAGGTTATTTGGTGTTCTACCATACTATTTCATACCACATGTATGGATGTGTATTGGTAGTCTGAGGACATGGTGGCGGATGTATATGAGGATACAACCTAGAATGCAGCTTTTGCCACTGTCACCTGTACCTGAGTCATCTGTGATGAATTATGTTGGAGTAATGATCTTTACTTGTGAGTAGCCTTTATGAATATGTGGACACCACCACTTGGAGTGGTCCATACCAGTCTTATGGCCCACATGTCTGGATCTGAGTTATATGGTGGTAGTGCTATTGTGCACTACAGAGCCTTCAGCCAGGTGTTCCTCACTGCACAGATGTCAGTATTCCCCATTGTAGGTTCTACATTGAACAAATGGATTACAAAAGCCACACATCTAGCACTGGTTATCATAAGCATCCAATGCAATTGTCTTGTAGGTGTCAGGGTGTTACTTCTGTGTATAGGACATTTGCCTTGGAATGGCACTATATGGGTAAATGCAACCTAGGTATTATCCACACTCCCTTGAATCATGGATGCATGTGCTCTGTGACAAAGGCATGTCTTCTTTCAATCATGACATCCCGGAATGACAGACACTGGACAACATCATAATTACAGCAGGACATTGGCTCATTGTTTTGGTCATACAGTTGCCACTCATACCTTGACATCATTGCGGGTGGCAGTATTGTGCTTGGTATTAAATGCTACATCTAAGGTGTCGGACAGCAGCAGATGCTGTGTAGATGACCAATGTCAGATATGCTTAGTGAAGCAGTCCTGCTAATAATGACAACTACTAACACAGCCGGGAGAGGTCATTTTGACACCTGTACCTCAGTACCATTAGACAATGGGGCTCACATATTATGCTTGCACATGCCACTGTTCCAAGTATAATGCCACTGTCCACAACCTGATATCAGTGTATGCCTTTCAGGGCAGCAATGTGTGTGACAAGTGTAAATGTCCTGCGAGTGAGTAGTCTATAATGCATTGCTTCCTACACAGACATTGAAACACACAGAAAACATACATAACTGCCATGGTTGTATATGGAACCCTACCACAGTTCTAAATCACACTCCAGCAGTACACAGTTACCCGACGTGCTACAGAGATTACTGGGATACAGCAGTCCCAGAGGTGTATTTCTAGGTGGGTGGCATCAGCACCATTGCCAAAGTTGAGTATGTGAATTGTAAGGAGTGTGCATACTCTAAAAAGCATTGTTCCTTTCTCAGGCAGATAGACACACACAGTTGGTAAGTCTGGGACTAAAACACCTATCAAACTAGTTTATCACACTACAGCATTATGCAGTCACAGGACATGCTACAGAAATTACTGGGTTACAGCAGTCCCAAAGGTGTATTTCTAGGTGGGTGACATCAGCACCCTTGCCAAAGTTGAGTATGTGAATTGTAAGGAGTGTGCATACTCTAGAAAGCATTGTTCCCTTCTCAGGCAGACAGACACATGCACACAGTTGGCAAGTCTGGGATTAGAACACCTACCAAACTACCCACCAAACTAGTTTATTACATTACAGTCTTACACAGTTACAGGACGCACTACAGAAATTACTGGATTACAGCAGTCTCAGAGGTGTATTTCTAGGTGGGTGACATCAGCACCCTTGCCAATGTTGAGTATGTGAATTGTAAAGAGTTCTAAAAAGCATTGTTCCCTTCTCCAGCAGACAGACACACACATTAGTTGGCAAGTCTGGGATTAGAACAGCTACCAAACTAGTTTACCACACTACAGCCTTAAGTAGTTATAGGATACACTACAAATATTACTGAGTTACAGCATTCCCAGAGGTGCATTTCTAAGTGGGTGACATCAGCACCCTTGCCAAAGTTGAGTATGTGAATTGTAAGGAGTGCGCATACTCTAAAAAGCATTGTTCCCTTCTCAGGCAGACAGACACACACACAGTTGGCAAGTCTGGGATTAGAACACATACCAAACTAGTTTATCACACTACAGCATTACTCAGTTACAGAACACACTACAGAGATTACAGTAGTCCCAGAGGTTTATGTCTAGGTGGGGTGACATCAGCAGGATTGCCAAAGAAGGGCATTTCAAGTGTACTGTGAGTTGTACATGTCTTTTACCTGTGTGTACCCGCTGCTTACTGTCACAAAAACAAATTCACAACTGCCTTATTCAGTCTTAAATGACATTATCAACACCCTTGCAGATCTTGAACCCTGAAGCATACATACCAAGGTCACTGGACTTACCACTAAGCCATCTAGGTTATATAAATACTTTGTGGTTTTTATAATGCACATTTTACTACAGGTATTTCACCGTACTGAAAACAAATGGGATAGTCACTTTGTGTATATATATACAGTACCCTTGAATATACTGTACTCTGTGAAACAACATAGACAAGTCTACATATGTACAACTGTTATAACTATATATTAAATACATATATGCACTTACACACACACACACACACACACACATACATATATGTATATATATATATATATATATATATATATATATATATATATATATATATATATATACACACACACACACACATATGCACAGACACAGCTATAGCCATATATATAAGCATGTCTGAACACCCTTTGTGACACAGACAGGTTCTAAAGGAATTGATGTGTACACAAAACAGAGGCAACTCTTGTTTTATAACATTTAAATCTTAATCAGTTCACCAGAAAAGGGATGGTTGCTGTGTATGTGGAGTTTGGGGTGGGGAATGATGGCTAAGGAAATATACCCCGGGGTTTGTGGAGTTTGGGTGGGGGAATGATGGGTATGGACATACACCCCTGGGACCACATCTGTATTACTGCTCAAAAGTGGCACAGGAAAATAACATACCCAACAGTAGTCATTCTTGACTGTCTTTTCTTTTCTATCCCTAACTATGTAATAATTTGTAGACTCCACTCACCACAGATAACTACCATGGTGTGCAACATGTTAAAAAACATAACACATGGGTATGCCTGGCTACAGGGTAGTCTCACACACACACACACACACACACACACACACACACACACACACACACACACACACACACACACACTTGCCAGTATTGTGCTTACAAGTCTTGCCTATGTAAAGGTAACTAGTAGAGTGGTATGCAGTTGGGGTATGTGCCACAGAACCCATACAATTACACTTACTCTGATTCTGCTTCTGAGCTGGGTGACATCACAGGACTGATTACATGCAGTGGGGAGGGGGGACAAGGGTGGTTTAGTCGATGACAAGGATAAAGGCCAGTGCAAATGGTGGTTTCTCTATGGAAAGCAGTAAAACCCACTGTCATGACAGGATACAGACACAAATACACCCACACAACCACACTCAGCCATTTGCTCACACACACACACACACACACACACACACACACACACACACACACACACACACACACACACACACACACTTGCCAGCAATGGGATCAGAACTCCTGCCTATCTACAGATTACTATTACAGTACTATGCAGTTACGAGATGTGACACAGAGATTACACATTGAAAGCAGTCAGAATGCCCTTCTAAGATTGAGGACATCAACAGGGATACTGACAGTTAAGATGTACATAGCTGTAAACCTGTGTGTTTAAAGTAGGAGTCCATTACAACCTGTATGCACAAACAAGACACATCATCTGCAGGTAAGACATAGGAAGGTCTGAGAGGTATAGCTGTAGCACAAGCCCTGAACTGCAGTAAGTCCATCTGTGGAATGGACAACTACTATCACTATACAGGGTTACAGTGGTCATGCTCATACACATAGAATCACAGGACTTGTTTGGATGCATTGACTCCAATTACACAAGGTCACAGTGGGCATGCTCATACACTTAGTAGCACAGGGCTGTTTGGGATGCACTATGACTACAACTACACAAGGTTATACTGGGCATGCTCATACACTTAGAAATAAAGGGCTTGTTTGGATGCACTGACTCAAATTACACAAGGTGGCAGTGGGTACGTTCATACACTTAGTAGCACAGGGCTGTTTGGGATGCACTCCGATACTAACCACAGAAGCCCACAGTGTGCATGCTTATACACTTAGATGTACAGAACACATTGTCATGGACTTCTATTGTAAACACACAGGTTTACAGCTATGTACATCTTAGCTGCCAGTATATGTGCACATCATACAGGTTTACTACCAGATACATGTGTGTGGCTCGTAAATGATATATCTGTGTCTGTGCTGTGTGATACACATGCATACAGGTACATGGCGTACTGCCACATATATGTGAAGTATACACAATCGTGCATGTGTGGAAGTGACAGACAATAGGTTAACTGGGACACACAGGTGTATGCTAACTACAGCCCATGTCACGGACTATCAAACACAGACATGGCATGCATTGCAAAGCAATGGCCACACATAATGGTTAACAGGATGACAAGACAGTTAATACAATACCCATCTGTGTGGGACATTGCAGACACTACACCCCTGAACCACACTGCAGACCATTGTCAGGTGGCCTGATGCCAAAGATTAGCCCTCACCCAGCCTTGTACAGCCATCTTGCACAGCCAACCACTACACACCCATGAAGCAATGCACACATGCATGTCAGTACTGGCACCTTGTGTCTGCGTGTGAAGTATGATGTTCCCAACCACAGTCACACCCAGTATCACTCCCATTGACATACTGACTGATGTCAGACACGTTCACATGCCCTAGCCCATAGAACCTCAGGATAACCCCTGTGGTGCATGTAATACCTGTGCATTACTGTAGTATGGCAAATTAAGTAGTTAGGAAGTGTATTTGTGAGCCTGCCAAAGTGTGCCAATGTGTCTGAGTCCCTTAGAGAGTGTGGTTGTATTGACAATGACATCTGTTCATGTGGACAGCCATGTGTGCTACACCCAATGTATGTCTACTATATCTCTGTTGCAGATGTTGTTCACCAGCACACATATATGTTCTTACAGCATGCCAATATGTCAGCTATGTGGCACATGGAGTAACTGCATCCACTTGTAATAGTAATGGCTGGTCAGTCAGGGGTTTGAACCCCTGTACCAGTAGGTGTGTGACAGACGATGCTTAGGTTTTAGTCTCCCAGCCTCTGTCTGTCCTTCACACAGACTCTCTGGTGGATGTGGAGATGTACACCTGCTCAGCAGCAGCTTGTGTTTTGTAAGTGATGGTCATGATCAGGTGATGGTCTCTGCACCTATTGCAGTCCTTCTCTAGCTGAATGCATGTGGAACAGCTGTGGTGACATTCCCATAGCCAATTGCATGGAAACACAGTACAATATCCAGGAACATCATGCTGGTGTTTGCCCATGACAGTCGCTGTGAGTGGAAACTGGATCTGGTGTTTGGTAAGCAGCATCACAGATGAAATCTGGATATTCCTCAAATGACACACACAGTGGAAAATAGCCTAAAGACAGGAGGGTGATGTACCAGACATGACTACAGCATGTAAGTGTAGCTATGCTTCATTCAGACTACTGCCAATTTAACAAGTTGTGTGTGGTAATGGCTAGTCTGCGTGTTTTAATAACTGACAAGACAGTGCTCTGTTTGTGACGAAACCCCCATCTGTAGGGTCATCTGTGGACTGGTCAGTGTGTGGCACCATTTGTTTCTTGTGTTACTCACAGAACACACATCTGTGAACTGCAGAAGCATAGTGTGAGGATTATAGTCAGTACACGGTGATAGTGATGAGAGTTACTGCCATTGCATCCCTGATTGGACATACATCACATGAAACAGTAGTATGACAGTCACTGTCTGAGGTTATTACAAGTGACATGCCAATAGTGGGCCACTGTTCATAGCTGCAGTCACAAGTCATCTATGGTTTGAACATATGTCATGCAGTATATATGCATGTGTTGTGCTCCCTCTGCAAATGTGTGACATCTGTTGTCTTGGGTTGATGGTAATATCTATGCATGCTGTTATAAGTAATCCTGAATGCTGTTGACTATTACTAAGCCTTATCTGTGTTAAAACGTAAACACCATAGGCTGTATGGGATTGGAGGTCCCGGCGGAACTACCTGTTCCACTTCAGCTGGCCATGGCACTGGGCACCAGCATGTCTGGGGCCCAGCCTTGGACCTCCACCTCTGTTGGCTCTGTACCACCTTCTGTTGGAATAGCCACTGAGGATGGGGCCTGCACCCCCCTGGGAGCAGGTCCAGACAGGAACTTGTCAACCATTGTACAGTCCAGACCGTGGTGCGTAGGGGGGCACAATAAGTGGTTTCGAGGTCAGCTACACTAGCCCGAGAGCAGAGTGTCACATTTAGAGGGTGAGCCTGCCCCACCTAGACAGCCCCAGCACAGCCACCTTTGTGGCTGTGAAGGTGCAGTGGTGGCTGCCCATGGATGGGGACATCCATTCCACTTTTTCCATTTGGGGGCTCATGGGCTTGTGACTGCCAAATACCCATCCCCATCCAAGGTGTATCCCCCCACGTGTCATATCCCATCTCTGTATGCTGTCTTATCTGTCATCCTACCCAACCTATCCTCCACAAGCATACCTACTCTCCTTCCCCAACATCCCACGCTCACCTTACGAAAATGGAAACAAAAGGCCAATTTGTTCCCAGAACAACTTTTGCCCCATTCATAGCTGTCCATTTCACACGTGTCCACTGGACACATGTAACCTTTTTAACCTGCATCACAACATACTACTGTTGTCCTCACTCCTCTCTCAGGCACACGATCCTGGTATGCACATGACGTCTAGAGGTTCCAGGTGCACATGATGCAGATGACCCCATTGTACACACGACACTACTGGTCCCTCTATGGTTACCCCATTTAACTTTTTAATGATGATGATGTTGCACACAGCACCTTGAAGAGTACTGTTCTCAAATAATGATTGGACAGGAACTGTTTTGTTAATGTAAATGAAATGTTCAAAGTAATGTATTTGGGCAATATACACATGTTTGCGTGTATTAATGACACATGTCTGTCTAAGGGAGACTTGATAATACATAGGACAACACAACTACATAATACAGGAGTTGCTGGTGTTTCCCTTTTCATTCTTTTTTACTGCTTTGTTGTCACATGGTATGTTCTTGATATATCTATATATATCTATATCTATGTATGTATATATATCTGGACATAAACACACACACATACATCTACATAATGGAATACATTTCCTGTACTGTTGAATGACTGTGCTGGATGTTATATTTGTGATAACAGCTGATGTCTTTATATCTGCCATGGCTTAGTGGTAAATCACATTGGCTGTGGTGTGCAGGGTCCTGGTTTCGAGCCTTGCAGAGGCCGTTTATTTTGTTGCTGGGCAGAACAAGGGCCTTTGGATACGGAGTGATTAAGGCACATTTAAGCAGTTGTAAGCTGGTGTGCACGAGTTTGTGCGATGGTAAGCAGTGGTTACTTTTGGTTACAGTTCCTTACACTCAGTTACCTTCCTGATTGCTTAACCTGTGTAGGCTGTGCTTACCCCCCGCGCAAATAGGCTGTAACCCACTCACTGCCGCTTAAAAGTGCTTACTCCCACTTACCCCGCACTAATTTCTTTAAAGGAAAAGAAAAAAGGGGTGATAGGAAAGTGGTGAAAAAGGGGCACAAAGAGGGAAAGACAGTAGGCAAGGTAACTAGGGATGTGCAGGAATGGTGTAGGGAAGGTCCATAGCTGTCCATTTCTTCTACAGCAGTGGCTGTGCATATGCAATAAATTCAGTGGTACATTTGGACACTCACAACTCTGAGAGAGGACTGAGGACAACAATAGTATGCTGTGATGCCAATTAGAAACATTTACATGTATCCAGTGGACACATGTGCAAAATGGACAGCTATGTATGGGGCGTGCTTTTTTTGCGGGAACAGATTGCCCTGTTTTTCTTTTACTTTTAGGTGAGAGTGGGATGTTGGGAAAGGAGAGTAGGTATGATCAGGGAGGATAGGTTGGATAATATGACAGACAAGACAAGATGCGTACAGGGGTGGTATATGACATATGTGGGGGGACACCTTGGACGGGGAGCGGTGTTTAGAAGTCACAAGCCCATGAGCCCACAAATGGATACAGTGGGACTGAGGTCCCCAACCATGGGCAGTCACCACTGCACCTTCACAGCCCAGAAGGTGGCTGTGCTGGGGACTGTGTAGGAGGGGCAGGCTCACCCTCTAGTTGTGCCTCTCGGCCCTCAAGCTGGCATAGGTGGCCTGGAATCTCCCTGTTGAGCTCCCTACACACCACGGCCAGGATAGTACCACAGATGACAGGTTCCTGAAAACTCCCGTTCCTGGGGGGGCCGAGCCACATCCCCTGCAGCGGTTCCACCCATAGGTGGTGCAGGGCCAACGGATGAGAAGTTTTGAGGCTGGGTACCAGATGTGCTGGTGCCCAGTGCCATGGCCAGCTGAGGTGGGACAGGTGGGTCTGCTAGGACCGGCCTTCTCATACAAGCTATGTTATAGCATGTTTAAGGCAGATATGGGTTAGTAATAGTCAACAGCATTCATGATTAGTTATAACAGCATGCACAGGTATTCCCATTACCCAGGGCACCAGATATAAAATAGTTGCAGAGCAGGCAGAACACATGCATATATGGGTAAACAGTGACCATTACGACAACATGCAAGTTTCACTGATGGCAATAGGACACCAATATGGAGGTATTTTAACATGGCACATGCATAGAAACAGATGTGAATATTTATAAACAAATAGGATATATGTCCCAACAAAGGTTAGCAGTGTAGACATACCAAATGAGTTGTGTAAATCAGTTATTTTTTGCACATATGGTAGGGGTGAGAGAGAGAGATAGTTTAATTAACAACTAATAAATCCTTGTAGCTTTCACAACATTCATAGTCACTGCAGTGGTCTGTCCCTTACATGTATTATTACACTACCCAATGGCGTTATATTGTACAATGGTATGTTTTTAGGTTAGTATGTACGGGACCTATGTCTTACGTACAGGCTTGACAAGATGCAAGTGTAATGCAACATGTTTTGAGACTGCTGGCTGCTGTCATACACTTCGGGTGAGATGCTGGGATGACAGGTATGTTTGCATGCACATTCTCTGACTACGTACAAGTCTGACTATCAGTTATATGTCATTTGCAGCTGCCTACATTTATTGGATTATCACACTCATTTTTCAGGGGAACAGGGCAAAAGGCAGGTGATGTGGGCCATTTATCAGGACATACTGGGCAGATTGGAACAGTTGACTGGGCAGATTGGAACAGTTGAGGGGTATGAATATGCATACCACTTTCTAGTTGAGCATTATAGTATAATCTGTACAATTGCTGTGTGTGACAAAAGCATTACTGTTAGGAGCACTGTACACTATGCTATCAGGCAATTGTTGTGAGGCTTTGAAATGTATTTAGTCAAATATGACTGACCTGTTTGCACTTCCAACATTGTTATAAAGCACTTCATACACATGTTATTGGCATTCCACAGTGTGGGTAACACTGCTTACTACAGCAGTACTATTTAATAACTGCAACAGTACAACAACATATGACTGCAGAGTAAACAGAAGCAATGCAGGGGTTACACCTTTATTCGCAGCATATTACACAAATCTGTATACTGGTACAACACTTTCTGAGGCTCTTACATTTATTTGTTAGGACAGTACATGCAGGCTATTTACTAACTTGCCTTGTGACACATCCTTTGCAGTCTAGCATCATAGGCTTACTGGTTCACAGCACACTCATCTGTAACTGTCAGAGAAGTACAGTGATATTTAGCCATACCTATCAGTTAATAACTATGTAGAGGAAGGATTACTTACTCAGTTCTGGGGCATTCTGCATCTGCCTTGCTTCCTGGATCCACTGTTCCAGGACATCCCCCCCTCCATGGCTTTAGGTCTGCATGGTGGTGCCTGACCTGCTCACCAGTCCAGGGAATACCTGTGGCACTAGTGAGGTCATGGGCAAGACTGTCCCAGGCCTCTGTTTTCTACTGCAAGCCCTGGTACTGGGCCTGCAGTAGTCTGCTGTCATGGTGCTTTACCAGGAGCCAAACCATGAATTTGGACTCCTGGATGCCCCAGTGCTGTGCTCTAAAGCGAGTGCCTTCTCCCACTCCAGCCATTCTTCCTGCAGGGGGATGCTACAACCAGTTATGAGCCGTATTCCTGCCTCTTCGGTTTAAGTAGGGCCGGATTCCCGCACTTTTCTGTAATTGGCTGGTTTCGAAAAGGCTAAGCTATGTCTTATTCATTACAGGTTATATATGTGTCTGGTATCCATCATTCATGTGTACATACACTGTATGGGGTCCTGGGTACTTCATAACTTTATTACAGTGACACCTCAACTCTGTGTTTACTGCAGTACTCCAATTCACATATTTATGGTCTGTGGCAGGTTATAGAACATTACACTGTACATAGATTCAGTTCACATGTTTGATTTGATTTCCCTGTGGTGAGGATTAGTTTGCTGATACCTCCTTTATATGTATTGCTATTATGGCATAGTGGTTAACTACTGTAACTGTGATGTACAGGGTCCTGAGTTCTAGCCTTGCAGAGGCTGTTTATTTTGTTGTTGGCCAGAACACGAGCTATTGGGTAAAGAGTGATTAAGCCACTTTAAAGCAGTTGTGAGCAGGTGTGCGTGGGTTTGCATGGAGCTAAGCAACGCTAACCTCTGGTTACAGTTTCTTACACTCAGTTAGCCTCTGCATTGCTTCACCAGTGTGATACTCGCATACCGGCAGCCAAACAGGCTTACACCCACTTGCTCCTGCACTTGCAAATGCACTGCATTTGGTGTTTGCATCTGACACTCACACCCCTGGATGGGGGTGAGGACTACAATAATACCTTGTGATGCCTATTACATCGGCTTACATACCTGCAGTGGGGTGTTGCGACCATGTGTTCCTAGGTGTTGTGTAGTGGGTTATGCAATGACACATACGGACATACCGTACTTAGCCATTTAAACTGGACTGTGCTGCTGTGGGATCCATATTGGGAATGGCTGACCATTAGGTGTAAGCATGCCGGACGACTATACAGAATCCGCGGCCTGTCCAGAGTTTGCTTCATACTATTAGTGTGTTCCGGTTACAATCTGCACCTGTCTGGCAAATACCTGGGAAATGACACCATTAAATACAGACAAGTAATTGGGTTTAGGACCCCACATCCTTCAGCCGAGTCATGCTAATGCATACCTATTATTCTATCAGCTTTCTAAGGCTGTACATGGAATGTGTGCTTTCTGTCCCTATTTGTTCTCCCAATGGTTTATGTTCTGTCCAATGGTTTTGCTCTTAGGGGTTGAGAAGTATGGGTGTAAGCTCTGCCCATTTCGGAATATTACTTACATCCCCAGGGCGGTCCTAATACAACTGAGCCAGCCAACACCTGCATGCCTAGGCCCATAATTGCATAGCCATAGTTCCCCCACCTGCCCCTCCTCTACAGCACTCATCCTTACTGTGGGTGCGGGTGGGGTCTAACCACACCACTACACACTGCCCACTCTCCATGTGTCAGGACCCATGTCGTACATTGTGTTGACCCATGGGTTATCAGGCTTACACAACCTACTGGTCTGTGTACGTCTACAGCCTGGTTTAATGAATCATTACAGGGACTGACTCCGATCATCAGTAATTTTTGGGGTGTCCCACAAGGGACATTGATGTCTTTGTTTCAAGATTAGATCTGGCAGGTCTCTCCCACTGGCAGTATCCTGCCTGTGGTGTGGGAAGCAGTGGTGTGTTTACTTGTATCGTGTGTTTGTATGTTTCACCTGTCTAGGTGGGGGTGGTTGATGCTACATGGTACACATTTGTTGACTGGACACCTCACCCCCATTTGCACAACCTGTGAACATATGTAATTCGTAACTGCTGTATCATATCCTAGCTATTTACATGTGTATATTTACACACACACACACACACACACACACATATATATATATATATATATATATATATACATTACTATATACAGATATATCTGTATATGAATGCATACATGTATATATTTATATATTGCTGTCTATGTATATCTAACAACATATGGGTGTATGGGTGTCTGCATATGTATATATCTATATGTGGGTATGTATATGTATTCTCTTTCTGTATGTATATATTTGTACTATGGAGAGGGAGAGGTATATCTCTATGTAGCTATGGGTAGATATGCACACACATTCCTCTACATGTATACATCTACATCTGGTTATTTCATTCTCTGCCATGCAGATTAGACTTTGCTGCAGTGGGACTCGTAGCGGGTGTGGCTGCTCTTTGGGTAATGCCGCTGCCCAATGAACACTTTTGCTCACATTCCTGGGGCCATCCGTATAGACCCACATCAGCCAACACCTGCACACCTAGACCCATAACTAGCTACACATAGTTCCCCCACCCGCACCTCCTCTACTGCACCCATCCTTACTCTGGGTGCAGATCGGATGTGAACACATCACTACATGCTGCCCACTCACCACTTCATGGGACCCATGTCACATGTTGTCTCGACCCATGGATCATCAGGCTTTCCCACCCTTGTATTCCAGGTATGTACACACCCCAGCCAGAATAGTCGTCGTATCTGCTTCCTTTTGTTATATGTCAATTTTTGGGGCATCCGACAAGGGATGCTCCTGTCTGTTCCAAGATAAGATTTCACGGGTGCACTCTGTCCCCCTTGGTTGTATCCTGCCTGTGGTCTGGGGAGCAGTGGACTATTTACATTGTTTGTGGGTTTGTGTGTATGTCTCCTCTGCCAAGCTGTGGGGGGGGGGGGTCATGCTACGTGTTACATGTTTCTTGCTTGAGCCCCTCACTTCCATTGGCATAGCCTGTGAACATATGTCATTCTTGTGTGCTGTTTCCTATCATACACACATATACATATATATATCTGCAACCATATATATGTATGTCTGGAAGGCAATGCATACCCCTGTGCAAATGCACTTAAACATGCTTACTGGTGCTTATATATGCTTACTACTGCTTATTTATGCTTAAACCTGCTTACTAGTGCCTTATTCATTATGACACTGACACTTCGCTCCAGTTCACTTTTAATATGTTATTATGCAGGTTATACAGCAGACAGCTCAGATACTCACTTCACGTATCCTCAGACATCCCAAACGTTAAGTCCACACACATTGGTGAAATGAGTCACCAATAGGACACTATTCACATTTTTTGGGTTGTCCCACCAGGGACACACGTCTTTATTTCAAGATTAGACTCTATACTTCATTGCATCAATACTCCCGTTAACATGGCACTACAATAAATTAATAACTATCACTATGTGGTAAAGCACATGTTACACATGAGAGCTAATAATGTACGAATTCAGCAAAATTATATTACAAATAGGGCCGGTTTAGGGATTGGCATTGCTGTAGCAGGCATATCACAGGTATGATTCCATATGTGAGAAAGTCCTCACATTTGATTTTTTGAGAACAGCACTGACTTCGGACAATGTACACACGTCTGCATTTTTGCAGATTCGTCCCTTCCCTCTTATGTACAACCTATAATTCTATCTACTATCAAGGTTTGTAGGGGCACTTTCATGTTATCTAGGTCTGCAAAAGGAATGAATGTGTTACAGGGAATATACTTCTACATATAGATGTATGCATGTGTGGATGCATATATACTTATAATGAACTCACTGACCTCCATGAGGTGGTCCAATTAGAACCAGGCCATCCAACCCTGACATGCATGGATCCATAATTTCATACCCATGGTTTCTCCACCACACCCGAGTTTGACATACATGCAAACCATCCATTCTCCAGTTGCTATCACAGCCAAGACAGACCTCCACACATTGCCCTCTCTCCAGTGTTAGGGACCCTACACATATGTTGTCCCAACCCATGTATCATCAGGCTCTCCCACCATTTAGCCCTTGAACATACCTGCCCTTGCTTGTGTAATTGTCGGAGGTCCAACTTTCCTAACAATTTTTGGGTAGTCCCACTAGGGACTACCCTGTGATTGTTTGTAAAGTAGACTTAGCAGACTGACAATGTTACTCCCACTGGTAGTATCCTGCCTGTGGTGTGAGTAGCAGTGCTTTGCTCACCCCTGCCCAGCTTGATATGACATACACTGACAGCAAAAAATAATTCTGGAGTTGCTGTTGATTCCCTTCTCATTCTTTTTGTATGCTTTATTGTCACGACGTTCATTCTTCATATATATATATATATATATATATATATATATATATATATATATATATATATATATATATATACGTATTATATATCTGTACATACACATGCACATACATCTACATAATTATATAAATTTCCTATTCCTATGCTGGGCACTGCTTACACCCATGCAAATGCACTCAGACTTGCTTACTGGTACTTATATATGTTTACTACTGTTTATTTGTGCTTACACCTGCTTACTAGTGCCTCATTTATTGTGACCACTTTGATTGAATGACATTAGTTAAAGATTTCATGCAGTACTCCAGTTCACATTTACATGTTATTATGTAGGTTATACAGCAAAATGATGTATAAATATGTTCATATACACATTGCACATGGAAAATGATATGTGCTATAGTGGGACTCAAAACATGAATGCCTGTTTGTTGGGCAGATGTTCTAACCACTACACTATTGACGTTAACGTTGACTGCGCATATTCTTTTCTATTTGGATGATTTTGATATGTAAGCTACAGTAAGCAGGGGGCGTTGACGTGCAAACATGCTGCACTTTGCTTACACTTTCAATAATGAAGCAATACAAATGTAAAATAGGGACATGGGGGAATATAATTGTGATAGTTCTAGGGACGGGGCTCAACATTCCATTACATGCTTGTGTGATTACTACTTTGATTTTATTTCAGTGTTCGTGGACACCCTTGTATGCTTAGCATACATTTCAGTATCCATGGACACTGACTTAATTGTTTATTATTAGAGGCAGGCTTGAATAGTAAACATAGTAGGTTGTGCAACTGTGGGGGCATGTTTATGCCTCTGTAGAGCACTTAAACACACTCCCTGCACTCCCACACATGTCCTGTGCACATCAAAGGTGCGGCAGCGTGCCCTCATAAATATTCATATGGAGCTGCTGCACCATCTGTAAGGAGGACACTTGGTGCAAGGCTAAAACAATCCTTGCACCGAGCTTCATGAATCCCAGGGATTATCTATTACATGTCATTTAAAGTTAAGAGCACATCAAAAGTGAATAATTAAGATTTTAATATAGAGTACTTAGTACTAAAGTAATAGCATCAATGCATATATTTTATATTTAACTGTTATTTTTATGGTAGCATAAGTTTATACAACAAATGGTGATGTCTATTGGTTTATGTGTGCCATGTGACGATGGTATGAGCTATATAATCTCTCGCTTGATGTGTAGTGAATTTTCTAATGAAGTTCTAAATTATTGGTGGATGAAAGCTCAAAAAACTGTTAATAAATTTTGGATGATAGACTAAGTCCAGGTTTTCATTTTAGTTTTTACACTGGGATTCAGTAACCTCCATATTGGCTTTTATATGTGTGTGTGGTAATTACATATTCATGCCGCTCACCACATTTAAACATATATAAGCATGATTTTGTGGCTAGCAACAGTTAGGGTTACCACCTGTCCTACTTTGTGAGGGACAGTCCCTCTTTGGGCAGTTGTGTCCTACATAAAAATTGAAAAAATGGCAAATGTCCTGAGATATTAGGACAAACATATTTCCTATATTTAATGTAATAGTTGCATTAAAACAGTTATTCTGTTTCTGAAACACCTAAATGTTATAAGGAACAGAATAAGCAACTAAAATGCTACAAGAATAAGCATTTATGTAGGCAAAAAAGTGAAGTTCTGTCCTTTGTACTGGCTGTGGGTATGTTTTGCCTTGCAAAATCTGACGTTTGTGCAAAAAAAGTCCCACTTTGGACATTTGAAAAGGTAGCAACCCTAGCAACAGTGTTACTGGGCAGGAAACAATGTTAAGCAACACACAGAGCAATCCTGTTTACATCAGATCAAAGTCGGTTAGTGTGTTTGCATGGGAATGCCACAATGGTCACTAGGGCTTAACATATAAGTTTCCCCAGCTCCTAATCTCTTAATGAAAGACATCTCGAAAAAGCCCAACATAATAGGGGGCAATGACCCCAAAATAGGGACTGATTCTACATATCTGGACCTTAGAGAAATAGTTTCTAAACAGTAGAGGGCCCAGCACAGATCCTTGTGGTACTCCACTGGTAACTGGTCTACTGGTGGAGGTAGACTCCCCAAGGTAACTGGTCTAGTGGTGGAGGTGGACTCCTCAACGTTGACAATGTGCATTCTTTCAGTGATCCAGTTGTCTACCCATCTAGTAATATACAGGTTAATTCCCAGAAGGGAGATTTTATCTATGATACCTGAATGAGGGATTGTGTCAAAGGCCTTGGCTAAATCAACATAGGCAGTATGTCCTGTTTTCCCTCATCCAGATCTTTGGGGACATTATCAAAAAAGTCTACTTGATTTAATAAGCAAGATCTACCCTTGACATAACCAAAATGGGTCACATCAAGGGTGTGGAAGGTCAACTATGCCCCTGTGGAAAAGGTCCATGATGATTCTTTCCATAGCCTTGCAGATAAGGGTGATTAGGCTTATGGGCCAATAGTTCCCAGGGTCAGTTGATGGAAGTGTAGGCACATTCAACTGTGAAGATAGTTCTTGTTCTGCATGTTAACAGATTGATGTGCATTACATATCCCACAGCCTTTGATATTGATTTATGTAGTATAGTTGAAATATGTGTAAAAAAGTACTGAGACACCAAGATTTAAGTTCATGGGGAGAGACAACACATGGCTGCATTGTAAATAAGTGACATATTGTTAGATAGAGCCTTCAGTCTGTAATGTTTCCACATGTAGATTCATGGTATAAAGAGTAAATGGACAGTAAACAGTACTAATACATGCTGATATGTACTTTGCATAGAACAGAGGTGAGTGGTGGGTTTGCAAGATGTTGGCAAATCTTTTACCCATGTATGATGCACATTTCCATTACTTTCCCTGTTTGTGCATAGTTAAGCAGACCACAAATGTGAGCTGCTTTGCTAAAAGTCTGAGAGTTAGTACTGAGTCTATGAAACGCACCTGCTGTTTAGCTGAAGCTGTGACAGCAGGTGTAAATGCATTAACACATTTATTTTTGAGCTCAGATGATACTGGGCTCAAATCCAGGTGTATCTAATACTTTTTAAATAGTGATAATACAATAGCATGAATTCTTTGTAGTACATGTGTTGCTGTGTGTTGGTATAGTGTAGCTGAGTTAAGCAGCATGGCACGAAGGTAACCAGATCATTGTCAAACTGCTCACTGTCACTTGGCAATGGTGCACAATGCCAAACTCCATGCAATCATAGACGCTAAAAAGTGAAGGATCCAGTGCTTATTCTGGTACTTATGTGTGTTGTGTGTGATTCTATTTTTTTGACCAGATTATACTTGGTAAAATGGGTTAAATAGGAAAGTGGTAAAATGGGAAGCAAGCAGGGGGAAGAACAAAAAAGAAAGCAATACAGGAACATGCAAAAGTGAGGTAGGAAAGACCCATAGCTATCCATTTTTTTTCAACAATAGAAACTGATAATATGTGCAGAATTTTGGCTGAATTTGGATTGTCACCTCCACAGCGAGGAGTGACAACAATGTAATCATGTTGTATAGCCAATTGAATGAATCAAGTGTATCAAGATGACATGTGTGCAAAATGGAGAGCTATGTATGGGGCAATATTTTTTTGGGACAGGTGCTCATTTTTTTTAATTCAGTAAGAGATGAATGCTGGGTACGGGGTGTAGGTATTTCTGGGTCAGGTAAGTTGGATAAGTGAGGAAGCAAATGTAAACAAACAAGACAAACAAGGCAAGACACAGGGATGGTGAGGGACACAAAATATTGGAGACACTATGATTGGGGTTAGGAAGAAGATAATACATGCTCATGCCCATCAAACATGGAGACAGTGACAATCAAGTCCTCACCCACTGGACTGTCATCACTATCCCCTTACTCCGCTGGCATCTGGAGTGCTTGACATCTTCTCCTACTTACCATGAGGGAAAGCAGACTTTCCATCTGGTATAGGCGTAACCCAGTGGTGTGGTGTGGTGCACGACTCGACGCACCAACCCTGCATTCCCCAGTGTGGTGAAATCTTCACCTAAACCACTGCTCCTGGAAGGTACCTCTGCATCAATTGCTGGGGCAGTACTACCTGAAGGTGCAGGTAGTACATTGGCAGCAGAGATAATGCTGCCTGTTTGAGTCCCAGACTTGAGCTGGAGCCAGTGTAGAAGGGCCAGGCTGATCTACTGGGGCTGGCCTATCTCACTGTGCTGTGTAGCATTTAGATATTTGGTACACATGGATGACATGGCGACATTCTGATGACACATAATAGAAAATCAAAAAAGAGAGATACGCTTTGTAGTGAGAGAAAAAAGAAGATAAAAATAGTACCATTCACATGTGGCATACAATGCTTTAACACAATTATACAACTATTTTATCTGAAGTATTACATTTAAGTATCCTTCCTAACAAATACACACTATACCTACAGATTACTGAAAGTAATCCTTGAAATGTTTATATATTGCACATATGCATGTTCCACTTATACAGACTACAGTTAACAGCAGGGCATTTATGCCACTTGCATAGAGCTTAATTTAATGTAAATATTTTTAAAGACATGCAGTACTGTATAGTTGTGACTCATAGAATTTGAACCCAGTCCCTCTGACTGCAGTCTTATATTTGACTCCTAAAGTTGGTTTGTGCTACAGACTAATGCATGCATACTTGCTTTTACAATTAGGATATGCATGTTCAATTTGCTACAGTTGTATAAATAACCCACAAATCTGTCTTTACCTTTTAAAGCTACAATAATACTTCTCTTGTGCTGCATACCAGAATTCAAAATCAGTGTCTCCATTCTAGCAGCATGAGCACGTCAATTGAACTGTATGTTGGCATTAGCTGGGGAAAGAACAAAAAAGAACAGAAGAGCATTATGCATACCATTCTTGCCTGTATGTTTGCTCAGAGTTTGGCATCCTGCACCAATGCCAAGTAACAGTGGGATGTCCACAGTCTTAAATTCAGTGAACCAACAGTTGAGGGTATCCCTTATATACCTGCTTACTAGTACATGGGATGTCAGTAGCACTGGATACAGCCTGAGCCAAACTACTCCACACCTCAGACTTGTACTGGAGCCAGAATAGTCTCCATGTAGAAGCCTTTGGCTGTGGCACTTTACCAGGAGTCCAGTAAGTATCCAGGACTCATGGACACCATACCTCTGTGGCCTAAACTGGGAAGCTTCCCCAAAAACTTCAGACATGTCTAACACCCAAACTAGAGCAATGGAAAATTATGTTTTTGACCAATTCTATCACATTTACTGGTAGTGCACAGGGCTGAGCAATGATGCTAACCACATTTGCATGATTTTCAATGGAGTGCAGCACTGCCAAACAGGGAATATTTGAAACAGGAAGATTAATCTGACACTTGGCCTTAGTTTGAGGGGTGTCTGGTGATGTAGCTTGGAAATATGTATTGAAAATTGGAAGGTATGCACTGGGGGCATACATTTCATGACCTGATACATTTGTGTTTGGCTTTATACAGTAAGAAAATAGATTTTTAAAGTGTGGGATTCAAACCTAGGCAATGCTGCTCAGACTTATTCAGGAATCATTCATAAATACATCTGACAGTTTGAGGTGCTATACGTGTATGTGTGTGACCTCACAAGGTTCTTATATATAGCTCCAGTTATGTATGCATCTTATTTAATTGTGAAGACCATCCAAGTCCAGATAGTAGAATTATACTTACAGAAATATTGTAGACAATATACCCTCAGTCATACATCTGAAAACACACTAAGGGTATCTTATCCATCATACATATAATTCATATCAGCTCCACCAGCTAAAGTGTTACAAGTGAGAGCAAATATAATGGGAAATGGAACAACAGTAGAAATGTACGGAATGTCCTGTATTAGAACCCAGGACCATGTGTATGAAGGCCATACACTTACACCTGCTGCCACAAGAATGTTTAAATAACACCTGTCTATTCTACCAGTCATTGCTATAAAGTGCACTGTCACAACAGTAAAACATAGGTTGCACACCCTGCACTAGAACCCAGGACCATCTGTACTCCTCATCTGCACTTACACCTGATACCACAGGACTAGTGACATGACATTTCCAACAACACCTACTCATTCTTAAGTTGTCTGTGTTAACCACTGTGCAAGGCCACTTAGAGTGCTTGCATAGTGCCCAATAGAATTAATTGAATGCATCCATTTTCAGTTAATGGCTGTCTGCACCCTATCTGCAGGCATTTGATGACTGCAGCTGTTAGGGAACCTTGCTAACCACCATACAATGCCTCTTATTGGCACTGCATGATAGAAAGAAAAAACTGCAACAATGTATTCTTTTTGACCTTGGCACTTTTACAGACTCCCTGTCTGTAAGGGGTTCTGCAGGGTTTCAGTTTGCTTCCTGTGTTGGCCACTAGTCTGGGATTGTGCACTGCTAAGCTTTGCACAAAAGATATAAGCACAACCAAACCTGACATTGATTTTCTTCATTTTCCTTGTTTGGGCTAAGCTATGCACTGCACAAACACTTACCAAAAAATAAATAAAATAAAAGAGAAAAGTAGTTGAAATTAAGAAAACAATCTATAATAAAAATGCTACAAAATGTTTGTTAGTACACATGAAATATTTCTACATAGGTCTGGATTTGAACTCTCACTCCAAAGAACCTTCAGAACACAGTAAGGGTGCCTTATCCCTTTTTACCACACAAGCAGCTTTGCATCAGGGAACTGAAATAATTCTGTATACAACCAACTGCAATGTCATCCACAGTACTTAAAAGCCATGTAGTTATTTATACATGTATAAATTCCAGATGAAGTGCACTGAGTGATTACACAACCATTTATGACTATTGCTTGCAAAAATTCAGCTCTGTCTTACCTCTCTGTGTTTATTGCTCATTCTTCTCTTATCTGACCAGTAATCTGAGACATACAGTCTATAAAGCATTCATTATCCTTGTCCTTAAAATGTGTGAGGATATTAAATAGCAATAATATACAGTTGTCAACAAATGAAGAGGAGGTTGGATGTTAATGAACAGAACCTATGAATTGTGTGCTACTTACATGCATTTCCAACCTTGATAAAATTACTTCTATACACTTTGTCAGTCTAACCTGATACACCCAGTGGAAGTAGGGCAGTCAGCATTGTTGTTGTGTTTTCCTTCTCCCTACCAGTAATTATTCTCAGTTGCAATCCATTAAAAAACAAACACAGAGGGAGTGCCTGCACTATGTTTATCTGGTACACATTGTCAAGAATTTGGGTTTTAGTGATCCTAATGAGTTGACACCTCATTTGCATCTTCACTGGGCTAACAGCCCTGAATCTAAACCATAAAAAGGCGACCATGTTGCTAGAAAACCAGAAGGTGAAAAGACATGTTTATGTGGAGAACACAGAAGAGGAAATTACTTTGGGATGTATCTGCACAGAAGACTATTGAACTTGAGAAGGTATGTTTGCATTTCTCAGCTATGTACTGCAGATGCTGAAATGTCATTTAAGAAAAATTTGTTTCATACTGATATAATATATTAATTAGCATATGCTACTGTTATCTGTATGCATTACTTAGAAGTGTATTGATGGTGTGGGCATGTTTGTCAGGGTATTTCACAGGTATACATGATTAGCAATAGCTTAAATTAAATGTTCTGTCTTAAATCTGTACACATTCCAGAGACAGTTCATCTGATAACACTTTTAGAATTTCACTGATGGTTTGTTAGTAAAATGTGTCATTGCCTGTTGTTTTATGGGTGGGGGAGCAAAGCTGCATTTCTGTGTTGGCATAACAAGGATATGTTGTTATTGTTACTCTCTCTTGTTTTGCATCCGGCCTCGCTTTGTGTGAATATAATATGTTACAAGCACACAATTCTCGTTGTTCATATTTCAGATATCGTGACTGCTTGATGTTTCTCCACTGGGTAATACTGAAATGACACCTTTTCTTTTTTATCTAGGAACAGCTATTTTTTAGTTATGTGATACTTATGTGTATTATCCTTCTGTTGTGTTTTAGGACACCTAGGACTATGGCACCCAGGCATCTCAATCCCCAGAAAACACCCTTCAGTGACCCTGAAAATCAGGTTATTGTGGAAGCTTTTAGTTGACGTGGTGCCTTTTTGCATGAGAGAGGAATTAGAGATATATCAGGCAGAATGCAAATTTGGCAGCAGATAGTTGCAGATGTGAACGCAGTAGGTGGTCACAGCAGGATGCATGATCAGGTGTGCCATAGGGGCACTGACATAATCTCATCTGCACTGAGGAGAGCAGCTGCAGTGGTCCATAATTGGATGGGTACCGGGGGCCTTCTATAGACCCACTACTAACAGTAAATGAAAAGCTCCTGTCCAACACTGCTGACCTGCAGCTCCTCAATAAACCTGAGAAAAATCTGTAACCCGAGTCGATACCAAGAGGTTTGAACATCAAATTAAAGACAAAAAAGATGCATCTACACTTAATTAATCTATAACTAGAAAAAAAAGTGGAAAAAAAAAGTATTTATCTATCAGGATTCCAAGTGATTAGCTAGCTCTGAAGAGAGAAATAAACAAAGGACTGTGTGCATTCTTCATTTTACCTGTCAGCTTGGGGAAAGGAAAATGTCACAAGAAGGAAAAAGCATGGAAACAACTACTACCAAAACAAAGCTGTCGGAATTACAGTCACCAGTAAAGGATGGGAGTGCGAAAAAGCAAAGAATTACTAGACAGGAGGAACAACAGAAACCAGAGACTAGATCTAAAACTGATCAACCACTGAACATGGACGATATCAAACATGCTTTGTTGCCTATACAAGAAGCTTTAAAGGACTTGACTACTCAAATACAAACTTTTGGCGTTTCATGTAATCAGCTGCTACAGAGAATGGATAAAACAGAGGCTAGAATTTCAGAAACGGAGGACAAAATAGACTAGCTGGAGAAGAAAACAAAGGTATATGATGTGGAGTTACAAGCCATGCAAAGCAAACTTACTGATTTAGAAGCGAGGTCTAGGAGAAATAATATTATTATTAGAGGGATCCCTGAAAACATTCAGTATGCAGAGCTAATACCAACTATAACACAAATACTTGAAGTTTTGTTAAATGATGCTGATGGAGTGAAACAAATTGTTATCGAAAGGGCACACAGAGCACTGAGAGAGGTACAAGCTTCTAATATGCCTAGACCTGTATATGCTAAGATATTGAACTTTCAAGATGTTAGCAAAATACTTTTTACTGCAAAAAAGAATGGTGGCTTTGTTATGTGGAAAAATAATAAAATATCTCTGGCTCAGGATTTACCATTACAAGTAAGGCAAGCTAGGCAGTCTTTATCTGCATACTGTAAATTTCTGATTGACAAGCAAATTAAATTCCAGATGAAATATCCTAATGTGCTTACATTTGTGGTGGATGGGATTAAATACTCTGTTTCTACTAAAAACGAGGCAAAGAGAGTGTTTCTGAAGGTTTTTAAAGTTTTACCTGCATCAGAGGGCTGAAAGAAACTTCCGTTGAGACTGGCATGCTCCTGAGGTCAGATCCAGTATGTACTATACTTTGAGGCTTAGGTAATCCTTTGTTCCCTGCTTAAGTCGTTTAGGCCTCTGTAAAAGCAATAAAACTGTTTGTTTGCGATAATCCGAGGGTCTGCTGGCCGTTTTACGAACATTTTTGACCTCTACAAACTATTTCCGTCGAGTGGTAAACAGGAAATCTCTTGAATGCAGCTGAGAGTGTGGATTTTGATGTAACACTTCCTGTGGTCCGGATGTGAAAGCGGTCCCCCATCATGAGTATTACTGAGGGTTTCCTGGTTTGAGAAGCTGAAAAGAACTGACATAATGTGTTAATGCTTTTTTTAACAAGTAAATAACATTAGAATGTGTACGTAAAGCACATAATAACATCTGTTTTTCCTGTTTCTTTTTCCTTATGCTTATAGTTTTAAACCAAATTATATTTTTACAATATCTGCAGTGGGTGCAAGGTATAGCACTGTATATATGAATATAAATAGGTAAATAGTGGCTATTGGGTGGTGTTAATCAGACAACTAATGGTAAGATAGTTGGGAACTAAAGCATGCAACTTCTAAACTTTGATAATTGAGTTGCAGGCACTGTGTATGGTACAGAATTATAATGTGGGATGCATTTACGTTTTTTTTTGTCTGTTTTTTCTTTGTTTTTTTTTTTCTTTTTTTTTCTCTCTCTCAATAAAAGTGGTATATAAATAATGATTGTAACAAAAGAGGTACTTGGGGTAGGTATAAGTAGCTAGTTAATATATTAACATTTTTTTCTTTAAATGGTAATAATACTTTACAATCGAGATTTGCTTAATTAATAGTTGGAACATAAGCTGTAGAGCAATAGCAGTGTTTGTTAGGGAATGTTTAGTTTAGACTTTGTAGTAGCTAAGTTAGAATATATAGGTTGTAAGTTTAGGAAATGTTTTAAGTTTTATTACATGAAGCTTTTAAATATGTTTGTGTTTTTAACCTTGTTCATGTTTTTTCACATACAAGACCTATATAAGTCCTGGTCCAGGGGTAAAGTGTGTATGCACTGGCTGGGGACGGGATGTAGGAAATGCTTCCAGATTATGTTTAGTATGCAGTTAATACATATCCATTGGACAATTTCCCTCTTATACTATTATTGGATAATTAGACCTGTCAGTGTGGGAATTAGACTCATGGAACGTTCAAGGGCTCCAGAACTTGAAGAAGAGGAAGCTGTTACTACCTATATTGCTACAGGACAAAGCACTGTTTGCATTTTTACAAGAAACACACTTGTTAAATGATCAGTGGGATGATATTAGGAAAAAGAACTGGATCAGAGCGGTGGTGGCATCAGAAGGTAAGACAAACAGTGCTGGATTAGCCATAATTATTAAAACTCAATACAAAGACAAGATTTTAGACTCTAAAGTGGATCAAAATGGGCAATGGTGTTATGTTACTTTATTGGATAATGTGTTTGATAAACCTCTTCTACTTTTGAATATATATGCACCATGTAATGACAAACAAAGTTTCATAACATCATTATATCCAATCTTAACACAGTATGATGGTTATTATTTTATTGTGGGTGGGGATTGGAATACCTATCAAAATCCAAAGTTGGATAGGTCTTGTCCACAAAGAGCATTTAACAAGCAGGCCGGGATAGCATTAAATGACTTCAAGGAAGATTTTCAATTATATGACCCCTTTTGTTATGCACATAATATTAATAATGCAAATAAGTATACCTTATATTCACCATGCCACAAAACGTGGTCTAGGATAGATTTTTTTCTTGATATCCAAAGCATTAATTAATTTGGAACCAGTAGTGGTTATACATACTTGATATCTATCAGATCACTCAAAAATTTCGTTAAGGTTTTCTAAAGATGTAAAAGATACAAGAATGCATAGAGGTTACAATTGGTCACTTAATCCAAATCTGTTAAATAAAAAGGATATAATAGATGGAATTGTAAAATATCTGAAAGGTTTAACAGATAGGATGAAGCTTCTGGAACATACTCCTGATATTGAATGGACAGCAGCTAAATCTCAAATTAGAGGATTTATTTTGCAAAAAGCCTCATATTATAAGAAAAGGCAAAACAATGATATTCAAAAATTAGAAACAAAAGTGAAGCTACTTGAGAAAGAATTGATTCAGAATTTTAATGCTCAAACAGAGAATGAAATGTTGAAATGTCAAAGGGATCTCTTCTTGCTGCATAATAGTAGAGTAACACTTCAGGAGCATAGGTGTTTAGTGAAATATGCCAATAATGTTCAAATACCGTCAAAAGCATTGGCAAGGATTATAAATCAATTGAAAACAACTGTACATATTTCGGAAATACAATCCAGTGACACAGTGTATTCTAAAACTGAGGATATTATTGATATTTTCGAAAAAATCTATACCAAGGTTTATGAGGGTCAAATTGATAGGTCTATACATAAACAGAATAAAAGATTCTTGCAAAAAATTAATTTTCCAAAATTAGAAGAGAGTCTGCAAGGTGATCTGATTAAACCTATATCTCCAGAGGAAATAGTATATGTAATTCAACATATGAAAGTGCATAAGTCACCAGGTCCTGATGGTTTGACAGTTGAATTTTATAAAGAGTTTGCTGATAGTTTTGGTAAAATATTGTCTCATGTATTTAACTACACAATCAGAAATAAAATTAGTGACCCTCACCTTAATGCGTCAAAAACAATCTTTATACATAAAGCTAATTCAGACCCCCAAAGCCCAGATAATTACAGGCCAATAGCATTAATAAATTTGGATATGAAAATTCTAACTACCATTATAGCATGTAGATTAAAAAAGATTATGATCCATTTAATTTCTAAGGAACAGGCTGGATTTATGGCAACTAGACAAACTAGTGATAACACACTTACACTACATAATATGATGATGTATGCTAAACAAAACAACTCTAATATTTATGCCCTTATAATAGATGCTCAGAAAGCATTTGATAGAGTGGATATAAATTTTTTGCTTGATGTGTTACCTTATTTTAATATGCCACAGGAATTTATTCAGATACTACAAATATTATATAGTAATCCGTATACTACGTTATATATTAATAGGAGTTATTCTAAAAGAATACAGATTAAAAATGGTACACGGCAGGGTTGCCCTTTGTCCCCCTTTTTGTTTAACCTTTATTTAGAACCTCTATTTTTATATATTAAGCAAAATTTGTATCATAATGCACCAATACTTTATAGGAATAAATTATTACTGTCGGCATTTGCTGATGATCTTATTATTTATTGTACAACCCCAATTTCTGATAGTGAAAAGATATTAAATGTTATAAACGAATTTTCAGAAGTCTCTAATTACAAAATTAATTGGGAGAAAACGAGTCTTTTCCTGTTAAGAACCCCTAAACCTTTTTCATTAATGTCCCTGGTGTGGAAGATATCATGTAAAGAAAATATCAAATATTTGGGTATTAGCTTCTCTACGGATAATAAGGACTTTTATAGTAATAATATTAAATGATTATGGGAACTAATAGTAGCTGATTGTGGCAGATGGAGGAATTTAAGACTACCGGTATTGGCAAAAGTATCAATAGTGAAAATGAATATATTACCACGAATCTTGTATATCTTTAGGTCTGCTCAAGTATCAATTTCAAAGACAGTTTTTCAACAAATTCATAAAGATCTAGCTAAATTTATTTGGGAGCCGAAGAAAACTAGAATATCGTATGAGAAATTAATGACCCCCAAAGAGCAGAGGAGGACTTGAGTTACCGAATTTTGAGGTGTACTATTTAATAGTGAACGCCAACAGGTGTTTAAGAATTGCTAATTACGAGGTAATTAGTACAAAGTGGATACCAACTTGGATGGTCTTGAATTACAAGCATATTCTAGATCGGAACATAAATCCTAAAGCTTTACCCTTTTTGGATAAAACTAGTTTGATAAAGTATGGGATTATGGACCACTTAAAAACATATGTGTCATCTTTGCAAAATTTATTCCAATCAGTAGACTTGCTGCAATATATGATGGTTTTTCAGCCTTTCCATAGGAATCCCAATTTTAAACTAAATAATCAGTTGATTGATCTTAGTAAATTCCCATTAATAGTTAATTTGACTCTGATTGATGTTTTTAATAAAATTAATTAATCGGCTTCGCAAGTTAGACAGGAATTGAATCATATGGTTGTCATGAGACAAATCAGAGAACTTGCTCTGAGTCATTTTGAAAACTTTAAACCGGTAGTCGGAATTGTGGATAAATGCTCTGAATTGTGGCAGGCTCTCCAACAGGAGGTCAAATTTATAACAACAACAAATAAATTAATTAAAGATTTAAAATTCCAGGATAAAATTCTGTTGTCAGGGTATTGGGTTAACAAAATGACAGTAGCAGATAATCAGGTATTAAAAGCAATTGATTTAACAATAAAATCGGTCTCTTTTCAAAAGTTGATGTATACGCAGGTGATGATTTGGAATAATGCTTATTATACTCGTCTTAGGTTACATAAATTTAATCCGAGGAATTCTCCAACCTGTCCATATTGCACAAATCAAATGGTGGATCTTCTTCATATGTTCTGGAGCTGCAAGTGTATATATAAACTTTGGAACTCTCTTAGAACACAACTACAAAAGATGGGTTATCAAAGTTCAACGTTATCATGGGAATTTATGATTCTAGATGTTCCTCCAAGAGAGCTCTCTAGGTCACAAACTATAATATGTATGAATATTTTTTTTGCTGATGAAGTTATATATAGCTACAAATTGGTTAGAACCAGATAAGACATCATGGGATAATTTCAAACTTGTGGCTATAAAGCATATATTAGCACATAAATTACTCCTGAAGCAAAGTAACAAAAATATTAATAACCCGAAAATATGGGAAAAGGTTTTTAACATTATATTAGCATAATACTGTTATTAGGAATATATTAAAGTTTGGATGTATATGTGGAGGAAACAATGTTTTGAAAACATGTATGATATGTATGGACGCAAAGTACTTCTACAAATGTTTTGGCTTTGTTTTTTCTTCCCTGGTGTTTTCTTTTTTGGAATAATGACGATTTTTATATGGAAGCATTTCGTGTAGATATTGTATATAGTTTTGATAGTAATAGTAGTGAATTATGTGTGTGATTTTATTGTATTTGGAAAATATATATCAATAAAAATTTATTATGGAAAAAAAAAGAAAAGCTCCTGTCCACTGTCAGGGATCCAGTCAGCTCCCAGGAAAGTGCAGAATAACATATCCTGGACATTCATGCTACTGTTTCAGGGAGACAGCAAGTATGGCCCAGGAGGAGCTTCCAGGTAGGCTTATGTATCTCACTTGTTAAATAACCTTGTGTAGTAAAATATTTGCATCAATACATTAGTTCTGTTTAACAAGAAATTTGTTGGGGGGGGGTTGTAGATTGCTACAGTTGACAACACATTCTGATTGATTACACATGGGGCTTAGATTGGACTTGTCATCCAAGTTCTTGTTGAAAGTATAGTTAATGGACATATAATGTGTAAAATGTTGGCCCCCCTGTGTCACTGGTAATTGAGATGATGTTGTACTTACCATTTGCTTAACTTCTTCCAGGACCACCCAGCATATGCAGCCTACAATCATCTGCACATTTTTATGTCAGCACTGATAAGTAATTCAAAGAAATATTTAGTTTGTGATGCTGGTTCCAGGACTGCTGTGTGCATTACTGTGCTGACTGTAATAGTGTCAACACTGTTAGTTTGTTAGCATATATTGGACTATAGTAGTGTGGGTGTTAATTTTTCCTCTATTTGCTGGTTATTATCACAGGTGTTCCTGACAGTGGAAGTGTAGGACATCTATCACCTGATGTCAGTGTAGCAGCAGACTCTGATGATGATGGTGGCCAAACAGTGGCACAGATGGGAGGGGGGGGGTGCAGAGGTTGAACCTGACACTGAGGTTGGCATCCATCTATCCCCTGTAATTCCATCAGACACAGTCAATAGGCCTATGCCTACTCATTTCAGTGAGCACTTAAATGTTCGACAGGTGGAGGGTGAGGCAATTGATCCGGAAAGTGTTGTTACTGCTGCTTCAGTGTCTGTTGACTCTGGTCATAGACAAAGTGTGGGTGAGGTGTCAGGCAGGTTGGTTGTTAGAGGTATTTGGAGAAGGCCTGCTGTCCATCCTCCACCTGATACAGGTGTCTCTTCCCATGCAAATCAATGCATATTTAGGGCTGTCATAGAGGCACATTCCCTTAGACCCTCCAGAGAAATGCTTTGGGTTGTAGATTTGGCACAGGGTGACATGCATGGCTGCCTCCACCATGTTGTTTAGTCAATGGATCGGATGAATGACACTTTAGAAAGGGCGGTGTATGTGATGGAACATCTGCTGAGAGGGGGATGGCATCCTCATGGGCTTAGGTCATCCACATCATTCACTGTTAGCCAACTTGGCCATGTCTGATCTTGCTCCATAGTGCAGTACTTCCAATACTTTGTCAGTAGTTGAGCCGTTCACACCCAGATGTGGGAGACCATGGGGTCATGGTCTTAGGCGTCCTTGTGAGGGGAGCTCATCCAGCATACATCAATCATATTGAGGTAGCAGCAGTGCATCTGAATGTGGGCATGGATTTGTCAGTGCAACTCCTGGCAGAGCCAGTTCTCGTGGTCAAGTATGACAATGATGAACTGCCACCTCTACCATGCATGGCTCACACCTGTCTAACATACTGTGATGTAGAGCTAGAACTTGGTTGTGTTCATGCAGATACACACACCAGTTTCACCTGGAGGACCAATACAAACAACATACAACAGTTACGTGGTTCAGCCATGAAGCTTAAAACTCATTTTGTCTCACTTGTTACTTTATCTGAATGTCTGCCTGCTTTTCTTTCTTACTCACACACACTCACCAACCTTTTGTGTCAGCGTAGACTTCTTGCCTCCCCCTATAACACCCTGTGCAAGTGACAATGACTGCCATATCCCTGTTTTCTGATTTTGGATTCAGGGATACATAAGCTTTGTGTCTAATGTTCATTGTGCATAGCTGAGTTAGTATTTAGTATATTTGCATTTGTGATGTTGAATTGGTAATTGTACCTTTGACTTATATTGGTCTTAGGAAAGTTAGACAGTTGATAGCATCAAACTTTTTTGCATCAGTATTGTTAATGATGTTGTGGGGGTTGTGAAGTCTGAAACTGAAATGTGTCTCATTACTTTCTTACTTCTCTCTTTAATGATTTTCCAGTACAAACATATGGAGCTAAACTGAGGGCATGTGGTGACCATCAGTACTTTGGAGAGGTATGACTGTGTGAATCTTAGATGCCTGAGACCTGCTACTTAATAAGGGACACATATAAGTAAAATAAGTCTCTGCTGTCACACATTAAGGTCATTTCTGTACAAATCACCCACCTTTTACTTGCTCGTTCATATTATTAAACAATACACTTTGGGTTCAACACTTACCTTGTAAATCCAGCAGTTGCAACAGTTTTATTTTAGGGCTGACTCAGTCAGTTGCTGTGAGAAACAATCATTAAATTGGTAGGTAAAAGCTGTGGGGATTGTCTGGCATCAGTGTTACTATATTTATATGTGTAGAAGAAAGGTTTAAGGCCTCTAGGTGGTGAGTGAGTGTGCTACGCATTGTCTCTTAGCCAATACAATGGCATATTGAGCATGCCTATATTTGCCTACATCCACAGCATTTGCAGGTTCCCCCCTCTGACTCCTCACCTGAGTGTGGCTGTGATGACCTTGCCATTGGTGGTGTGATGTGTGCCCCTTCCCTTTGTTGATCCTGCTGAAGCTGTTTTCTCAGGATGATGTTGTGTAGCATGGCATGTACAGTGAATATTTCAATTCACGTATGTGGATTGTACTACAGGACTCTCCCAGATGTATCTAGGCACTGAAACCACGACTTCAGCTGCCCAAACACACGCTCTGTAATATTTCTGCTTGAGCGTATGCTTCATTATGGCATTCTTCAGCAGGTGCGTGTACATTTTTGATGAGCATCATCAGCCACGGTTCCAGGGCATAAACTGCATCCCCCAGTAAATGACCATCTTCCCTATGAACACCTAATACAGTTGGGAGGTGTGCCAGATATGTGAGTCATGGTAACTGCCTGAGTTGTCAGCACACACAATCATGATGATTCCCTTGGCATTACACATGACTTGGTAGTTAATTGAGTGGGAGCCCTTTCTATTTATGTAGAGCCTTCCCTGTTTTCTAGCTGGTGCCCTACTTTCAACATGTGTGCAATCTATGGCACCCAATACTTCAGTGTAGTGTGCTATAGGGTAGAACTCCTGCATATTTGTGGCCCCTGTCTTCAGGAGTACAGGGAAAATATATGTGGTCAGTGGGATGTTGGAGCATAGCATTCAGGAACTGATGAGCATGTCCTCTGTTTGTCTCTGAAAGGTACATGTAGCTAAAATTTTAAGTGCTACACATACATTTCTCTCCACTGGATGGGTTCCCCTCAGTTTGCTCTGGCTTTGAGTTGAGGACGACAGAGGTTGTAGTGTGTCTATATTCACCCTGTAGTGCTCTACAGTTCCCATGTCATGTAGATTGGGGTAAGTTAACCAGGGTATGAAAACTCTTCTCCTTCTTGACCTTGGCCTATTAGCAGCAGCAACTGCATAGACTTCAGCCTGTTGCACATACTCATGAATTAAAGCAACAGCAGCCCCTAACAATTTTTCTGTGTAGACTCCTTTCCATGACTGTATTCCAATAGGTTTTGAAATTTGCAGGGAAAACTAGCACTGAGCCTACACAGTTACTTTATAGCCTATTGAATAGCTCCTCCATTTTGGATTGGTTGATTAGCATACAATTCAGCTGTTATGCTGTAATTAGTATGCCATGGTGTTTACCTTGTTTGCACAGCTCTGAATGGCTCTACAGACTATGTAGAGCCACTTGCTGAATCCAAAATAGCTTGCAACCACGCATGTGATAGAAATGGACCATGTAGGCTTTATTGAATCTGACCATTAGTTTATCAGTTTCATTTGCCATTTTGTAATTTGGGAGGATAAGCAACATAAAGTGATATGGAATGTTTCATTGCTACCAAAGGCTTTAAGTGTACTTGGTATACTTGATATACCACTTTGCATTCAATCAGCAGCTGAACATTTTCCACAGATGTAGATCGTAATTGTAGGGCAGGGTGGACAAAGGTGTTATTCAATCAGCTGGAACTGAGTAAACCTTCCTGACGTCTTGGATTTTTGTTTTGGAGCCTTAGCCAATGAAAAAGGGTTTCAATAAATAACTTCTCAATGTTGCTGAGGTCCTCATTTTGAAATACAAAAAATAAACAATGGCTTCAGAACATGGTATGTATACAGTAGATAGTAGGCAAATTAATATTTGAAATCAAAATATTTTTGACATTGGGGAGAAGAAAAATGAATCTTAAATGTTGGCATCAGTCAGCCAATTAGTTGAATGTGGTTTCATATATCAGTTCTGAGGACAGCTAATTAGTGGGCATAAGTACATCTGGGTAAATAGTATTCTTTACAGGGAAAAATTCAGAAATTTTCAGACATGATTTGCTACAGAATGTTCACCTTAAGTTATTTCATTAGATAGTTATTACTTTTGGTAGGAGAGTTATGACACACTGCTAAACAAGTCTTTGGAGTTAAATTACTTGCCTACTGGTTAAGGGAATAGGAGAACTGAAGAAGGTTTACTGGACCCCCCCCCCCCCTCCCCACACACACTCACATAAACATTCTCTGAGGAAGGAGAGGTGTGCTGTATAATCACTGAACAACCCTTTGCTTGGTGTATAAATGTGTACAATGGCTTGTATGCTTCCTGGTACTACCAAGGACTTAATTATTGATTGTATTATGGGCCAATTTGTACCGGAGGATGTATGAATTACTAAAAGGAAACAGATGTGAGAAATATTTATTATAACCATTGAGTAAAAGCACTTGGGAGCTGACTGGCCAACAGTCTGATAAAGCTTTTCTTTTTCAAAGATGGTGGTGGCGGTTATAAGGGCCAGTGCTGGTGTAGTGGATAAAGAGATAAAGCCTAACTATTGCCTAGGTGACCTGACTTTGTAGCATGGGCACTTGCAAGTGCTAAGGTGATGTAATAATGGGCCTATGCAAAGGGGTTGTGTCAGATGTACAAAATGCCACTATCCCATGGAGAAGAGGCAGCATTGCAAAAGGTAACCTTGGAGTGGGCAATAAACTCACCAAACTACAAATATGTAGAAACCATACACTGTTCAGAACCATGCACTTACAAGGGGAGAGTATTTGTAGGCCACTGTTATAACAAGGTCCACTCATCCTCCCACCCAGGGGTGGGGGAAAGACATTCAAAAAATGCTCTCACTGTTGTGTTGACAGTGAGATAATGAAGTACTCCTAATGACTGAATGACGTCTGAATGACGATCCCTCTTGTACAGCTCCTGTCTTATAACAGAGTTAAATCCCCCTTTCAGAAGAATGAATGGGCAATGTCTGGTCAATCTGAGACTTGATAATAAACAAGAACAGGGTAAAAAGTAACCTACAAAAAGGAATAAAGAAAGTAGATATAAGTGGTCCCCCAGCCTCCCCCTGCAGTTCATCATAGCACTGGAGTTCCCAGTTCATAATGTGTAAAACATGTGAAAAGAGGACACAGTAGTTCAAGCATATGGGAGCAGCTGTTATGTAAGTAATTTACAAGAGGTATCAGAGAAAATATGGTAGAATATTCCATCAAACTTGTGCTCAGTATGATAACTTTGGAACCCCACTGAACTAACAGGGAGCAGAATGGGTAGAGTGAGAAATGGTTGAATACGTGGTGGTACAGAAGTTTGTAGCAATCCTGCTGCTTATGGAGCTAAAAGTTGTACTAGCAAAATGTATGTATACCTCTCCCCTGTCATTCATGCCCTTGCCCTAGAAAGGGGGTTGTTTTTCTCTAAACAGCACTGGACCTCAGAATACTGATTTAACATCCAAAAACTCAGTGACTCAGACTGACAAGGTGGGTGGTGATGTGGAGACATGGACATCCATATATTGTGACATTGAATTAGGAGTGCAAAATGCTTACATAAAACTTCAGCAAATATTACTGTTCTGTGACCTCATACAGGATAGAACACGCATGAATGATGATCAGGATTCTGCATGTGAAGCACAGTAAAAGCAGGTCAGAATTTCCTGGAACTTGCTAGTACAATTTGTTGTGTTACGGTAAAACAATAAAGCCATCTCAGGAAGACAAGTCCAAAACTGAGAGTAGGATTTATGTCCATACAGCTGAACAGCTGCACAACAGCTTGTATAATGATGGATTTAAGTGGAAAAGGCTTTGCAAGGTGATCCACAGAAGAAGGCTTAAACAAGCCACATTCTGATAAATCAAGATTTACTGAAGACTTGACCTTATATACCCTGCTATGACAGCTCCAAGAAAAACATTACAACACACTGGCTACTGTTACCTTTTCTTGTCAGAAAATGCATTAGTAAACTATAGTAAATATTATAGCAGGGTCTTTAATTACATATACATACACACACACATGCAAATATACATATATACATAAATATATATTCACAGAGAGAAAGAGAGAGAGAAACACACTAGGCATATAGAGCTTAAAATAAACATTCAAGCATTCATTGATGTACGTGCTAATTATGAGACATGTTCACAACCATTTTACTATCTGAAGCACACTGTGACATTTCTGAAAGGCTGAAATTAGTCCAAGATTCCCTTAATGCTTCTGTTGACAGACTGATACTTAAATTCCATGCACTTTTGAAGAAAAACTGCCTTCAGTATTTACCTCTCAGAGTTCAGTCTTTCCGAATTTGTTGTTACATTCTTCTGGAGAGCACCTAGTTAGACTTTTCTCAATAATTCACTTTTATTTGCTCTATAGGTTTGACAGGAAGGATATATTATCAAAGACAATAAAAGGCAGCCGTAAGAGACAACATGCAATCTCCATTTAATGAGATCTTCAGAGTAATAGGAGATATAACACAGGAATGGCAATTTAGCAGGAGGCATGATAAAAGTTCACAGTATAACAGGATTTACAGGACAACTCTTTGTTGATAAACAAAAAATAAATAAATAACAATGTGCACTTACAACAACTGCCTACGGTAGCAGATGTTTGTTTTATATCAAAGTCAAAGTAAGCTTTATTGTCATTTAGAACTACATATGTGTAGCCTAAATGAAATTTCGTGCATCAGCTCAATTCTTGAGATTACAAAGGAAAGTGAAACAACACATATAAGTAGAGGAATAAACATAACTAACAAACACAATACTACTCTCAATGCACCTAAAGAAGAGCAGAGACATTTACCAGCACTCATATATGAAAATAATACCCTCCACTGAGTTAAATTAACTACTCTATTTAAAGTAATACAAAACACACTACAAATTGAGCAATGCCTAAGTTATTTGTCTAATATTGCACTTGAGTGGATTAAATAATATTGACTGAATATAATAAATAAATATTGCACTTACTTGGAATATATGTAAGTATACATTGCAGAAATTAATAAAAATTGACTTATTATGAGTCCAGACCCCCTGGGATTAGTGCCCATGTTCAGAAGTCTAATTACTGTAGGGTAAGAACTGTAAATGAATTTTGTAATCCTGCAGCAGATGCTGGGATATCTCCTGCCAGTTGCCAGATGCTTAAACAGTCCATGTGCATGATGCATGGTGTCCTGTATTATTTTGGTGGCCTTCCGGATGCTTCTTGCAGAATAAAGTTGTACTGATGGAGGACTAGAACCTGTTACCTTCTCTGCAACCCTCGCCACTCTCTGTAGCGCCTTCCTTTCTGCAACTGTCACCTTTCAGACCACACTGTGAAGTTGCAGGTGAGGATACTCACTATTGCACCTCTATAGAAGGTGGAGGGAATATGAGTAGGAAGCTTAGCTTTGTCTAGCCTTCTTAAAAAGTAGAGGTGTTGGTGAGTTTTCTTGACCAGTTGGATAGTGTTTCCCAACCACGAGAGATCCTCTAATATTTGTAAACCCAGAAAATTCATACGCTTAACCCTCTCCACAGTCTCACCATTGATCCTGAGCACTGGGTGATTTGTTCTCCTTTTCATGAAGTCGATGATAATTTCCTTGGCCTTGCTTACATTCAGGTCAAGGTTGTTCCCCTCACACCAAATGATCAGAGATGCCACTTCCTCTCTCTATGCCCCTGCATTATCCTTTGTGATGAGCCTCACGGCTGTGGTGTCATCAGCAAATTTGATGATATGGTTTGACTTGTTCTTAGCATAGCAGTCGTGGGTCATGATGGTGAATAACAGTGGGCTGAAAACACATCCCTGTGGACCTGGTGTTAATCATGAAACACTTTGATGTGTTCTTACCCGAATGCACCTTCTGTGGTCTCTCAATCCAGAAGTCCAGGATCCAGTTACAGAAATGTTTCCTGGTACCACCATATTAAATGCAGAGCTGAAGTCTATGAACAGCATCCTCACATAGTTATCTTTGCCTTCTAAATGCTCAAGTGAGATGTGTAGTGCTACTGATATGGCATCAGCCATGGAATGATTAGCTCTGTAGGCAAACTGCAGAGGGTCAAAATCAGGAGATAGGCATGATGAAAGATGCTTTTTGATCAGCTGCTCAAAATATTTCATAACAGTGGATGTCAGAGTGACTGGTCCATAGGCTTTAGGGCTGGAGGGAGTGGTTTTCTTAGGTAGTGGGATGACGTTAGTTTCTTTGTACGATGAGGGTACTTTCGCCATGGCAAGAGAGGTGTTAAATATTTCCTTGGGTACTGTGTACAGTTTATCAGCACAGACTTTTAATACCTTGCCCAGTATGTTGTCTGGGCCAGTATCCTTCTGGAGTTCACTCCTTAGCTCTCTTCTTACCATCATGAGCATCAAATCAGTTTCTGAAATAACTAAAATGAATTCTTAAAGGTGAAATAATTTTATGGCTGTTTTAGATGAGAAAAGCAGTGTATAGAGTACCATGCATCTTTGGCAGCATTGACATTACCACAGCCTCTGAATGATGGCAACTACCAATTCATTGGTGATATGCTTTTTAATTTCAAGTGGCTTAAACAGTTTCCAAGTTTTCTAAAGGTGTGTTATGTAGCTGCATTGCTTAAAACAATCAAATGCATTAATTAAAAAAAATATTTACTAAAATTGTTTCGCTTACTTTCTAGAATTCTTTACAAATAATAAATTAATATCTTTCAAGAAAGTGATAGGGTTCTCATTAAGGTAATTTGTTTCTCCTTGAACTACTGGAATTTAAATGCATTTATGTTGTGCTTGCAAGGGCTGCAAAGAGACATAATGTGGCTCCAATAGACAAATATGCACATTACTAATGTGTTGACCAGAAAAGCTCACTTTTCTTCAGGGATGATATCATGTGTGTTATATCCTTGGCATAGGATCTTCCCTCTACACAAATATTAATGGAATTATCTCTTCTAGGAAAGGCACATAATGTTATCAAATGCTCAGAGACAGCACTGATATCTGACCGTTTTAGGATGCCCCAGACAGAGGATGTTGCACTGGGGAGACAGGCGTGATAAGTTACTTAGAAAGATGATTCTAGATGGTATGCAGTGCTTAGTTATTGGTATACACAGTGAGATTCAATGAATATTCATAAGTGATAGAAGGACCATATGAGTAGAACTATTCTCTGTCTCATATCGCCTACTAAGAGACAATCTCTGCTTGACTTACAAAGCCATGTCTGACCCAGTTCTGTTTAGAAATGTTACATCTGAAGAAATCCCAATCCCTCCACACCACACACTCCAGAGACCTCAACCTCATTACCGCAATCAACAGAACATGCTGGAGGGACAGGTTCATAACCCAGAGACTGCCCATGCTATGGAATAGACTTCCATACATGTCAAACAGAGCACCTCACTGGCTCTCTTCAAGAGAAATCTTGATGAGTGGATGAGAAATAGAAAATTCACCTTGGGGCATCACTCCAGTGGCTCTACTCGACAGAGACACTGGGAACTAAGGTCGGGTGGCATGATGCCAGGGTAATGCTATAGTCTAAGCTTGTAAAGGCTGCAGGGCCATTAGCCTAGTACACACCTATGAACCTATGAACATATGGTATGTGAGCACCAAGTTAGCCGTAGTATTATTTTCTGAAATGGGATTTGGTCAGCTGGATTTGGAAATGAAAAAATGTAACAAAGAAGTAGCTCATAGCAATGTGGCCACAGTGCAAAACCTCAGAAACACAAAAAGTGTAATCAAACCTAAAAATGTGTTTACGTTAATAACAAGTCAGTATAGATGAACATGACTGGGAATTGTTGACTGTAAGGGCAAATCCCAATTAGGGTTAAAATAACCTAAAATTAATTTGTTGTGTGTGTGTAATGTCTGACATATGGTATCTGGAAATATTGACACAAAGGTAGGGGGAGAAGGAGGTGGGATATATTGCATGGAAACATTCAATTTATTGTATGTTATGTCATTTATAATACTGTGATTATCTAATAGCTGTTTCTCTTCTGGCTCTTGGAGGCATAATAGATAAATTGTTGGAATAGAGAATAGTGCCTTCTGCAGCTTTTAGCTCGGACTGTCACCATGAAATGCCTTTAAGATAACAAGCTTTATTACTGTGCATTATGTGTGTCTAAGATCGGACTCAGTGTGATGTCAATGAACTGAAGTTTATGAGTTAAAATCCGAGTCTGTAGAGAGCCAAGTGCATTTTTCACATTATATACCTAGGCATGACCAGTTTTACTCCTAGCTGACAGAGTGTGGTGAAACCGTGCAAGGCCTGATGTCATGTTTCCCTGGCATTGTAGATTTCCAATGGACATCCACAGTTACAGCTCAGTTGTAGAATGTAGTTAGAAAACAGCTTCTTCTGTCAATTATAGGCAAGAATTTGGAGATGGTAAATGTATTGTTTCTCCTGCTGTTTCTGAGAACGATAATGGTGATGCTTTGTTTTCTGCAAATCATGGACCAGAATTGCTTTTTTTTGTAGGTTTGACTACCACTGTAGCATCCTTTCAGAATTTGGCCTGATAAACAAAGTCAGACAACATCAGTTACCCCTTGTGATATCAGTCTCACCTGTACATAACCTGAAATTAATTTAGTGACTGTGCCTCACACTGTCAGAGAATAACCATTAATCTGTTGGCATAAAATGTTAATGTGGTCATTCTGAAAATAAGATTATTTTTAAACTCAACAGCCCATGTGAAATAGCTTTTCCTGAATGACACTTTAGTAATATGCTGCTGGCAATAATCAGTGATAAAGTAATTTCACAAAAATGTATTGTAATACTTGGCTTCCTTGAAATGAGCTTGGTATTTTTCAAAACAGCCTCTTAGATGAAATTTGTGAGCAAACACAGCAGCTACATGATATGCTAGAATGTTATGGATGATAACGATGACTACGAAGATGATGATGATGATACAGATGACAGGTTTTAGTGCCACTTGTAGTCATTAACCTTTGACTATTTTATTTCTTACTGAGGCAGTTTATGCCATCACGTGGCTCATGTTGCCCTCATTTTGGACTCATAAATAAATAGACTACAGTAGACCCTAGAGTAATGAATGTGAAATGGTCTCTTCTGTCCTAGATTTATTTCAGTTCTTGAGTGAAGAAACATACATTTAGAAACTGCTGGACCTAGGTAATGTGTCTCATCTATAGTTAATCCAAAGCATGCTTCCACTGTCAGCCAGTAGTGGCAACTAGTATTGTCTGTCGATATGAGTTATTTACAAGGATCCTTCCCTGATGGTCGACAGCATCAACCATCTCTCTGCTGTTAGCTATGCACAGCTAACAATTACAATACTACCTGTCAGTGCCAACAAAACAAATGTATTAAATCATCTACCAAAACTCCACCCTTATCTACAGCCAGAGATGACCAGATTAAGGCATCATCAGCAGTCGTGCTCAGAGCAGATATTTTTCTGTGTCAGCAGGAGATAATAAATATTTTCCCTTAGCCACTTAATTGCTCAGTTAGTTCTTCTGCCCAATTGGGCAACACAAAAAAACAATCTGGTAAGGAAGAACCCTTAAGCAAAAGAGATTGAGATCAGACCCACATAAGCACACATGGAAAAGCAACTAGTTTTTCCTGATTGCAATGGAGATATGCTCTTAATCAATCATCATCATCATCATCATCATCATCGGCCCCTTTTTTTCTATTTTTCTACATGGGGTCGAGGTATCATGTTAACTGTCACCAACTCTCTCAGTTCAGTGCCACACTCCTGCCTTCTTCAACACTCATGCCTGACTGTCGCAGATCTTTCATACACTCCATCCTCCTCTTTGCTGGACATCCTCACTTCCTCTTACCTTCTTCCTGTCTGTCCTAAATCTTCATCACCAGATTGTCTTCTGCTTTTCTACACATGTGCCCAAACCACCATAATCTCTTATCTTTGATCTTTTCTGCAACTGGAGCTACTTTGGCTTCTGCTCTTATGTCCTCATTTCTTCATCTGTCCCACAGTGTTCATCCTATCACCTTTCTCAGGCACTTGATTTCCATTACCTCTAGCTTCTTCAACTGTTCTGCCTTTACTGCCCAGGTTTCTGTACTATACAGTAGTACTGGTCGCACCACTGTCTTGTACACCTTACTTTTCAGCTTCTTTGGCACTCTTCTGTCATAGACTACACCTGATACTCTGTGCCAGTTGGCTGAAGCCCCTCTGATTCTAGCTTTGACTCTTCATTCAGACTACCCTACTCCTCAACTACTCCTCCCAGATACTTGAAGCTGTTTACCTGTTCCACTATCTTCCCTTCTATCTCTGTTCTCAGCTTCTTCTGATTTCCCCAATTTGCTGCCATTCCCAATGTCTTATCTGTGCTTAGTTTCATCCCATTTGCCTTCAGATTTGCATTCCATTCTCCTATCCTTTGCTGAAGTTCTAGCTCAGAGTCTGCCTGTACTGCCATATTGTCTGCATAAAGCAGCTTTATTGATCTGTCCCCTCTGACCTCTGCTAATGTAGTCCATCACCAGTATGAACAACAGTGGGCTCAGAGCTGAACCCTGATGTACACCCAAACCCACTGTGAACCCCTCTGTGAGAGCGAACACTGTTCGTACTTGAGTCATTGAGTCATTGTACATAGCCTGCACTAATTCTACCAATGTTTCTGGGACTTCAAACTACCGCACTACTGCCCAGATCAGTTTTCTTGGGACCTTGTCATATGCTTTTTCCAAGTCTAGGAATGTCAGTTGGACTCTCTCCTCATCTCTAGCTTCTTATGAAGTATCTATCTCAATGCAAACATTGGGTCAATTGTGCTGCATCCTGATCTGAATCCAAACTGCTCATCTCCCATCTTACATTCTGCTACTCTGCATGTCCATTTATCAATCACCCTCTCCAGAACGTTCATGCAAGGTGATATGAGTTTGATGCCTCTGTACTGCCCACAGTTGTGGATGTCCCTTTTGTTCTTGCACACTGGCATGAGTATCCTTATTTTCCAGTCATCTGGGATACACCTTTGTCTCCACACTGCTATTAGAACCCTCAGAAGCTATTTCTCCCCTATCTCACCCAGCATCTTTATCATATCTGCTGTGACCTCATCTGAGCCTGCTGCTTTCCCTGACTTCATCTTCCTTAGTACTGTTCTTACTTCTTCTAGGGTGGGCTCCTCTTCTTCTCTCATCTTAGGCTGTTTCTGGGGCTGTACAGCTTCTGTGGGGTTTTCTTCATTCAGAAGCTGCTGGAAATACTCCTTCCATCTGCCTTTGATGTCCTGTGGACTGGTGAGCAGGTTGTTGCTGGCATCCCTTATGAAGGGTGTCTGACTATCTTCTTTATCTTTCTGGCTTTGCCTTGCAACCTGATATAGTTTCTTTGTGCCCTTTACTGAGTCATTTCCAGAAGTTGGTACAGTGCCTTCGATGCCCTATTCTTTGCTATTGCAACTTCTTTCTTAGCTTCTTAATCAAATAGCTCTATAATTCATGGCCTTCAACATAAACTTAGTGTACACAATCTGCATTCAGGAACATCCCTACCACACTGTGTGATGCTCAGTTATCAGGCCTGACTGCAATTCATAAAGAAATCATAATAATTAGGCATCAGCACTCTCAGTTGGTAGCATATTAACAAAGAAAGGGGATCCCTTTCTTGGCAATGCTGCACCCTTGTATTGTATTGTATTGTATTGCATTGCATTGCATTGCACTGCATTGCACATAACTGCTCTTCAATAGGTTTGCCTGTTCAGACCACATAGTTTTCTAATGGTGTTGGCCATGGCTTTTAAAAATGCCAAGCACTTCTGCATCAGCTTTAGGAGTGTATGTGTAAGAGATGGCTTGTTATGGAAGGGGGTTATATTTAATGTTTTTTTGTGTGTGTGTGTGTGTGTGTGTGTGTGTGTGTGTGTGTGTGTGTGTGTGTGTGTGTGTGTGTATGTGTGTTTATTATGAGATGTATGTGTTTGTGAGTGCTTCTGGGTTAGGATTAGCGTAAATGCTAGGTAAGGTGATTAATGTGTTGTGTGTGCATGTAAACTATATGTGTGTGGCCATCTAGTGTAGTGGTACTGCTTTGGGAACAAAGCTTGATAATATTATGTGCAGGGTAAGGGTTGTGGGCAGAAAGAATGCTTGAGTTGGCTCAAGAGTAAGGTGGTACGGGAGGTATACCCCAAACCATGCCTACACAAATATCTTTGTAGTGATAAGGCTCAACTTTCTAGTGTGTGTGTGTGTGTGTGTGTGTGTGTGTGTGTGTGTGTGTGTGTGTGTGTGTGTGTGTGTGCATGCGTCTGTAATAAAATGAATCTTTGCATATTGATGAATCTTTACATACTGAACAACAGGATTGCTATTCCCTAGCATATATTAATCCATGGTAAATCTTTGTGCACAATTGTTATTTCTGTATATTTATTCTGTACTGTCTTGCAGTAGAAGCTTATGAAAAGCCTTCGTAACTCAGCAGTACATATTCCCCCTGAATTAGTCCTTCCATTGCTAATTATCCCACATGTTATTAAAGTTCAGACTGACTCATGAACTAGGGTCACTTTTGATACACAACTAACAGTGTCTCCACTTCTATATAATGAGTTCAGTTGCTCTGAAAGGGCAGGAGCATGCAGAAGTCTTAATTTGTAATTCTTCTGAAGTTATCACAAGCCATTGATAATAACACAAATGAAATATTTTATCACTAATACTTTAAACTTAAGCTGCATGCATTTTTGAATCTGCTGTTTGAAGTTTAATTTATGTTGTAAGGTCTCATTCAAAATTGGATTTAAATAGCAGATGCAAATCAAATGTCAAAGATAATTGGGTTTTCTTTCCAGAGAGAGAGAGAGAGAGAGAGAGAGAGAGACACGTTTTATTAATTTATGTATGTGTGCATGTATGTATGTCTGTATGTATGTATTTATCTATTTATTACTTGTTGACTGGCTAGGCCTTTTTAGCTCAAGTTATTCACTGAAAATGTCCTAGGAGAGAAACACTGCTCATAAATACAGTAATAAAAAGTGACTGATAACAAATAAACAAAATGCAAAGTAATAGGAATCAGTTTAAAACAGCATCAAGAGTATTTGAAATGACAACAGAGCCTCATATTACTTTCACATTATAAATAACTATTTTGCCTGTAGTATACCAAATACTTTGCTTCAAAGTAAAACATTATATATAGTGGAAAAGGGCAGAATGAAATATGCTGTTCAGAAAAGTAATTTGTTTGCCAGTTAACTAGGTGCAGTTAGAGATCTCAAAGGAAACTAAGAGTGGTTGAATGAACGAGTCAGTACGTATCAGAGTTAGAGGTATCATGGGAAGGTGTCTTTTGGTCATAACATTACTTTGACTAAATTAGTATGTTACAGTGCATTATGCATATAGGAATGTTGCTGTTGTGGTAGGTATTTGTACAATATGGAAGCAATGTAAATATATTAACTTATGAGATTTTAAGCAAAATGCAGTGTAGTTTAAAGCAGTTAGTGGCAGTATTAATAGAAGACAATTATATAAAAGACATAATTTGCATATATTATATATATATATATATATATATATATATATATATATATATTTATATAGGTCCCCTTCAAAACATCTAAAACCCATAACATCGAATTTCATAACATCTAACACTACAAATCACATAAAAATAACATCCCCTCTACATATAATGACATCAAACTACCAAACACATTTTTTACTACATTTCTACAGGGGGGCTTGATACAGTAGGGTTAGGAAATTAACTTTTTCCCACTGTAGTATGATTTTGGAGTTGGTATATTTAATTTACTGGGGGTGTGGGGGGTGCAGGTGGGATTGCCCCCCTGCAGAAACGTAGTAAAAAATGTGTTTGGTAGTTTGGTGTCGTTATATGTGGAAAGGATGTTATTTTGTTGAGTTTTGTAGTGTTTGATGTTCTGATGCACATTTTTGATGTTATAAAATTCGATGTTATGGGTTTTAGATGTTTTGGGTTTTAGATGTTCTGGTCTCAATCTTATAAAATTAGATGTTATGGGTTTTAGATGTTTTGAAGTAGACCTATATATATATATATATATATATATATATATATATATATATATATATATATATATATATATATATATATATATATATATATGTATACGGTTTGCATTCACCATTGCAAACTGCATTAGATTGAGAATGACACTGCTGAAATGCAGTTTTCCAATGGGCAGTTTTGTGAACCCATATACATTGACTACACCACATTGAATGGGACTGCAGTGGTGGTGTTGTGGTAGCATTGTCGCCTCACAGTAAAACGTTGTCCTGTTCGATTCTCAGCTAAAGCGTCTTCTGTGTGGAGACATGCATGAATGGGTGTACCTTCATTGAAGGTTGTGCGTCAGAGCTGGCAACTCGGCATGTAAAAATCTACTGCCAATCATTAGCGGACCGGATTTCCGCTGTGGCGACCCCTAACTGGGAAAAGCTGAAAGACACAACAACAACAACACCACATTGAATGGGTAGTGTAGTTCAAGTGTTTGAGTTAGGAATTTTGAGTGGAGATCGCAGTTCATTGAGGACCAGGGAATTAATCCATTTCCTCACTGTAGTGCGATCTCAGAGTTGGTATATATAATTTGCAGGGGGTGTGGGGGTACAGCCCCCCCACATAGGAGGTGCAGGCGGGCTTCCCCCCTGCAAAATAGTAAAATACACATCCCATTGACTATGGAATGTCATGGTATGGTAAGCTGAATAGTATGAGTGACTGACATCACCTCCTGCTATGTCGAATACATTGAACTACAGGTGTCGATGTATTCAATTTCGACCTGGCAGCAATTTCGCTGTTCTGGATTCAGGATTTCGGGTTGACCATGTGACCGGTTGACCTATGCAGTTTCAATGTTTCAATAGTAAACCTACATATATATATATATAAATTAAATGAAACATCAGAAGTTCAAACTTTACAAAGCCGACCACAAAAAAGTTGACTTTGCAAATGTTGACACAGTATTACACATGCATCAACCAACAATGTCAGCGCATGCAAAAGTTAAACTTAAAAAAATAAAATAAAACATACTTTTTTGCAGGAGGCAAGCCACACTGTATCCCCCCATGTGAAATCACCCTTCTAGTAGCAATGCTACAGTGCCAGAAAACATGTTTTATTTCTTTTCTAGGGTTTCATCCAGGGTTAGGATAAAAGAGTAAAACATTTATGTGTTCACCCAGCATCAGCTATGTCAAGAACCATATTGCAGGAAATATGCAGAATAGCAGCCCCCACAAACAGGCCAGGTCTGTGACTCCTGAAATCACAAAATTGGTTAAGGAAACAGGGTGATGGCAGCAACTATTAGAAAGCTCGTTGAAAGAAATTATATTTGGTTGATCCAGGTTTCAGAGACTAGTTGTAGGTTCCAGTAATGAATTTGTTTCTAGTTGACTAGCTTTGTCTTGTACTCTCGTGAAACATAGGTGCATCATTTTTGGGCTATTGACTGACCTGGCTACTGGGATACAAAGGATTCCAGGGAATATGATGCAGTATACCTGACTGTGTTTGCATTCCATATTCGCAAAAAAGAGCAACTGTCCTGTTCATACTATGTAAAGCAATAACTACTTCTTAAACCTGTACCTTCAGATGTAAACAATGGTTATTGCCCATATAATGCACCAAAAAGCACACTTGCTACCACCAGAGGGTGGCAAAGACAATGTGAATGAGAACTTTTGTATAGATGAATCTGCTGCATCCAAAATGGGTGAATCAGGGTCTGATTTCTGGATTATATTTATTATCTAAGACATTGAGGGAGCGTAGTAGAAGCAAAAATGAGCCTCTAGTAGTAACATCAAATGTTTTAGCAATGGCACAAGGAAGATAACCAGCTGTAAATTTGAACAAAGTCCATTTATGCAGAGGCAAGGCTAGAGCAATGAGAATTTAGGAGACCAGAAATGGCCTAGTGATATCAGGCAGACATAATTCTGTGAACTTCAGCATAAGAGCTGCACAGATCAGTATAAAATGTATGTATCTAACACAGCAACATATGGAAACATTAAGATAACACTCAAAATCCTAATACTGTATCATCAAAGAGAAGAACGCAAAAAAAGTGGCTGTATTACTGAGAATACGTTGAGGCAGACTGAAAGGACTCTTGACTTCCTGACTTCTACATTTTGAAATATATGCACAAGTTAAGAAAGGGAAGCACAAACAATGCCTTAGTCAGTCACGAGTATGAGCTGGGGCATAAGGTTAACTTAATGTTTCAGATATTTTACAAAATGTTTCAGCAGCAAAAAGAATGCTATGGTGTATCCATGCAGATAGATTTCAGAAGCAAGGGAGTAACATTCCAATTCTAGATTGTCTCCATCAGATCAAGGCTTAAGTATGGCATACAGTTCTGGAGGCCATAAAAGGGAAATATGTTAGGCTGCTGGAAACCATCTTTCTACCTCAAAACCATTATGAAAAAGAGATTGAGACACTACTGCTATATTTACCCAATAATGGGTCCCCAGGCTCTGATGTCCTTTTTCCAGGTTCCATAAAAAGTGATCTGATCTTATATTATGGCATACTCATTACAAACTGAAGATCTCACTCTGTCAATAAATTGTCCCCACTTGTAAAGAAGCAATTGTCACCCCCATCATCTGTGATGGAATCACAGCTGTGAAATATCTTTGACATATGTATATGTGTATAATGCACATCTTAATGGTTTATTTCATGTTACTTTTATATAGCTGACGTACTCTGTTTTAGATTCCTTTCCTTTTTTGTATGCACCTGCCAAATTTGCATTACTTTTTTCTTTATTTGTACCTATAGTTTTATATTGTAAGCATCGTCTCCCACACTGTTGTACTGCAGTCTTGATATTCTTTTGGAACTCTGGGCTGATATGGGTCCATTTTGGCTAAGTCCTCTACCCCCCTTTTAAGAAAATGAAACAAATAAACAAATAAATAATAATATCAGTATACAGAGCAATGTCATGGATCATTCTGAATCGGACAGACAGAGGAGAAAGTATTAGTTGCTGTTAGCATACTGTAGAGAATAGCTGTTCCCTGAATCCTAGTAAATACTTTTTTCTCATACTCAGATGTGCACCTATGAAATGGATCAACAGAACTTGGGGGGGGGGGTCCACAGATGTATTCAAGAGGGCATGGTACAGGTAGAAAAAGGGTAAGTAGGAGGGCAGAGGGACTAAGTAGAATGTTAAATGCACTTTACAAAAGCAAGCAAGGTAGGTTTGTTTTCTCCTGCCATTAAGCAAATGCAATATAATATAAAGCCACTCAGATTATTAACTACTCATGTGGTTGAGGAGATGTTGGCTTCTTGTGCTCTTTTTTATTTTTTTTTTTGGAAAGGGAATCTATAACTGAGTATTACTTTCAAGAAATCCATTTAAAGAAAAAAATCTCCTATCTTGCTAAGTCTATTGATACCATGAAAAAAATATATAATACATCTCTCTGTACTGAAACACAACATTGATTTTACTAGCATGAAAATAAACCCATATGTGAAAGCATGAATAGCCTGCATTCTGGCTTTTCATTGCTTTAATATTCTTTTTTCAACACAGGGGATCTGACCTCAATAATATATTATGTCAGTGAAGATCAAATATATTGACTAAAACTCCTGGAGAAGTTTAAGAAATACATATGATGGAGAAAACTACTATTTATTCTAAATCTACTCCTGTCCTTTCCAGCATGACTTAACAATAGTATATTTCTTGTGATGCTATAAAATGTAACCATAAATCATTTGAATATGTTTGTGATGTAGTTTAAACAGATACATAGACAAATAAATGACAGTACACTTAGAAAAACAAGGTTATTGATTTATTCTGGCAGATTGGGACTAATTAATTTTTTTACTTGACATAGAAAAAATGTTTTCTTCATTGTTTAAGTTTATATTTTATTTGAAATTTTTGTTTCACTCTTGAAATTGTTTTTAAAAAAACATTGTTTAAATGGGCCATTCTAAGTCATATTTATACTTTTTCTCCATAGTCCTTCTTTCATATTAACTGAACAGAATCTACTGAATACAACTGATCCTTCTTCATGAATTTCTTATTATCATAGGATCATAGGAGGTTACTAGGCTATTGGCTCTGAGGCCGTTATAAGCCTAGCCAAGAGTTTAGCCCATGTTTAGACAAGTCAGCAGCTAAAGACCCTGTCCAGCAGGGACACAGGTGGAATCCCAGGGGTGTATTTTTTGCTTCACACCCAGTTATACAGGGGTAAAGAGGTACTCTGCTTGATGTGGAGATGGAGTCTATTCCACAGAGAGGGGAGTCTCTGGGACACAAATCTGTCCCGACAACAAGTCTTATTGATATCACAGACAGATTACATGGTTTGCTGTTACAATTGCCTATTTACTATTCATGAGCAAAATACAAAATTAAAATTTTTAAATAATATTGTGAGTGAAACACTGCGGGTCCCAGACATAACCCATTTTGTGAACAGCCAAAAGCTTCATGATCAAAAGAAAAACAGAAATCCAGCAACTGGTTTTAAATTTGAAAATGCTCATAACCATTGCCAGCAGCCTTAAATTTGCATCGACTCTTAGGAAGTAGCTGTTTGTGTACATTTGCACTACGGAATCAATGATAAAATGGTCAAACATCCCAAGTGGGATGATTAAGGAGGAGCTATTGCATCAGTTTTATTACCAACACAAATTAGTACAACTCCAGTTTCTAACACAATAACAACAGCAACGACACTGCTACTACTACCACTACTATTAACAATAATTATGCATTATTTCATATAGAAACAGGCAAATAAGAACTATAGAAGCAGAGGCAATGGCAAACTGAACTGTATGATGAGGAGATGACCAAGATTTGTGAGATAATGTTAGCAGGTGAAATTGACTGAGTTTCTACTAACACAAAAAGTGCAATTTAACATTTTAAGACTTGCATTTGAATCCTGCTCAATATGATGGGCAGCAAAAATATTTGGCTTATACATTCACAGAAAAAAAAAACTTGATTGACTAAATCTGATTATTAACTTTAGACATCACCAAACTGGTGGACTTATTGGGAAAAAAAAAACAAAAATAAATAAATAAACAGAAGAAAAAACATTAAGATATCATGCCACTCATGCATGTATGAAAGAAACGGTTTGCCATCAAAATGTCATATATCAGTTACGCGACCTTGGAAGGGCAAAAGGCACTATCCTGAGGTGTCGTAACATTGATTTTTAAAATGACAAATTCATAAGAGAGTGCTGGTTTGCATTCACTTTTGTGGGTTCATCATTTTAAATGGAGATCACACTATAGTGGGGACCGGGAAATGTACCCTTTCCCTCACTGTAGTGCGATCTCAGAGTTAGTATATATAAGTAGCAGGGGGTCTAGGGGGTGCTTGCCCCCTGCAAAACATTCATAGCACATAACCGGAAGTGTAGGTATTTACAATAAAGTCGACATTCCTGAGTTGTCGACTTTCCTTAATTCCTACTTTCAGTTATATGACCATTTTACGACATTTTGAGTCACATAAGTGAACACTTGCAGAAATTAGTTGTGATATTTTGATATTAAACCGAAAGAAACAATATGCCATGTTTTAAGTATAAGAAGATTCATATAAACTGTAGTATGAAATAAGAACATGTTAGCAAGGCAACAGACAAATAACGTCAGAGTCAGAGTGGTTATGGTAGTAGCCCATAAAATTACTAGTGTTACAAGTAAGCTATTGAATAACAAATGCCTCAGAAGAAGTGCTTGATGATTACAACACATGACATTAAAAGAAGTATAGACCTGTTTTTAGAAGACATGTTACTGAGAGGATGTGGATATCTCTAATAAAGAACATTATTATCTGACTATGAAATGCCCAAAATATGGCATCAGTTCAACAAATGCATTCAAGAACTTTTTCACTTTACTCTGGAATGTTTATGTAAAATTATCAACTCTACTGCAAGTTTACTTAAAATATTGTAGATAAACAGATTAGATAAATAGAGAGAGATTAGATAGATAGATAGATAGATAGATAGATAGATAGATAGATAGGTACATAGATAGATACATAGATAGATATGTAGACTAGATAGATGAGATAGATATATAGATATATAATAGATAGATACATAGTTTAGACAGAAAGATAGATAAGTAGATTAGATAGATATATATCTAGCTAGATACATAGATTAGATAGATATATAGATATGTAGATTAGATAGATATGTAGATTCGACAGATCGATAGATGAGATAGATATATACATTTATTTATTTATTTTACGTTTGTTAACCGGGATAGTCCAGCTGGATATATGTCCATTTTCAGTGGAGGCCCGGGGAGAAAAGCTCCAAAGAGACAATTTTTACAGAACCTGCAGATAAACTTGGGTACATATTTCATCTAGATCCATTAGGGTATCTAGTTATTGACACTTATAGGTATAAACTACAGACACTTATGGTATAAACTACAGACAGATACAGTTTACAATAGTCATAAACAGTTTTACATCGTTCATACTAACACTGTTATATGTATGTTATCATACTTTTGATGTGGTGTACATTTATATGCAAGTAACAGATAGAACTCTAGTTTAGGACAATGGTAGATAGATACATAGATTAGATAGAAAGATAGATATGTAGCTTAGATAGATATTGTAGATTAGATAGATATTGTAGATTAGATAAATATTGTAGCTTAGATAGATATTGTAGATTAGATAGATATTGTAGATTAGATAGATATGTAGCTTAGATAGATATTGTAGATTAGATAGATATTGTAGTTTAGATAGATATTGTAGCTTAGATAGATATGTAGCTTAGATAGATATTGTAAATTAGATAGATATGTAGCTTAGATAGATATGTAGCTTAGATAGATATTTTAGATTAGATAGATATTGTAGCTTAGATAGATATTGTAGATTAGATAGATATTGTAGATTAGATAGATCAATATGGCTTTGTGTTAATTAAATGCACTTACTTCATTTTCCATTCTCCCATTTAAAAACAGTGAAAGAAGGAATTATCTAAGTAAGGTGCTTCAAGAACACAAGTGTTTTTTTGCAGGTGGGGGTGATGCTGTAGACAAAGTGCTATATTTACCAATTTAGTGTAATTTTTGTTTTTGTTTTTCACAGTTGTGTATTTCTTTTTTGTGTGTGTGTTACCTCTACATACCTAGGCTGAGGCTTAAAAGGGCATTGCCCCAGTTAGCAAATGAAGAAAATAAATACATAAGATTTATGTTAATAATTACAATACAGGGGTTGTTATAGTGCTTCATAATTAAAGTTAAAATGCTTAAATAGCTGCATGGATTACATGTCTGTTTAACAAGTCATACAATATTGTATTTGCTATGGCTTCAGTTTACACACCATTTCAGAATAATTCACATTTATTTTTTAACACATAGTCTGGCAGATAGCATACAAGATTAGGGCTATTAGCCATTAATAACATGATTCTTGTAGTCAAGGGTAGAGTATTTTATTTCTTTCATCTCCATTTGCCTACTGTGTAACTCTGAGCAAGTCACTTAACCAGACTGTGATTCCAGGTCTCCCCAAAATGGGACACTTTGTCCAGTATGCTTAATGGTTAACAAAAATGCAAAATGAAAAACTCTTTGCCTGCATATCTTTCTTTACTTAATTTTCCTAGTAGTATTCTTGCAGGAAATTTTAATACTCCTTTAAACCATAACTGTGATTAAGTTCTCAGACTTGTTCATCTATTTATGAATACCATTCTAAAATATTATTGCGGACTGTTTTATGATTAGTAAAGAATCCATGCCCTTCTGAGCTGGGAATTTTCTGGTTAAAGGTTTATAGTGCCTGAATATTTGAACTGTATCTTATTGAAATTGGTTCACCTTGTTTGCTCTAGCATAGACTAGATCCAGGCCTACTGAATCTAGCTTTGTTTATATACTTGTTGTTTGTTTGCTTGTTATTTGATCACTAGTGATATCTGCATTGCTTACTGTACTTATTTTTTTGCATTTAGTTACTTGTCACCCACTGAATCAAACACATAAACACACCCAAACAACTGCTACCTCAAGACACCCCACATTCTAGCCCAATGGTTCCTGGAGTTCATAAAAAAGACCATAGTGAAGAACTCAGGACTGCATGGATCAGGCAATCCCAAATAAAACCAAGACTAAATGATACAAAAATCACTGAACCCACAGACAAAAACACAGCATCAATGGGACCTATGAACCTATGAGTTTCTAGATTTACCCATTTAGATTTAGAGACTAAGGTTTGGATTTCAAAAGATCAAGAGAAGCATTGTAGAGGGTCTATTTTGCCATGCAGTGCTACCCCAAACCTATTAATTGTTCTGCCCCCACATCGGATGGTATCATACCGAGGGGTTGAGTATATTTATTTATTTATTTATTTATTTTACATTTGTTTACCAGGAAAGTCCGACTGGATATATGTCCATTTTCAGCGGAAGCCCGGGGAGAAAAGCTCCATTTTGAAAAGTACAGTTACATAAAGACAATAGAGGCATTTGGAAATACATGTAAAATACATTAATCAGTAAGGCACAAATGTACATACATATAAAATACATTCATCAGTAAGGTGCAATCGTACAGACAACAAGTTTGACTTCACTAAGGTAACAATATTTAAGACATTCGTATTAGGTCTAGGTCCCTTAAGAGTACGGACTCTATCAGCATATGATTAGACAGGGTTTCCACAAATGTCAATAATGTTATTTTATGCGTGGCTTACCTGGCCTTATATGGTATGCTGTGCTAGGGACAGGTGGTGAGATTGAGAGGTATTCTATGGTATTGTAGCTACATATAAATGTTGTGTTGCAAGGTTTATCAGTCCTAATTTGCATTACCAATGGTTGATCAAAGGCTGCCAGCTGAGCAGCAACAGTTGTATTTCAGCCATACTGCTACAGGTAAAAATGTCTTAAGCATAACAGTAAAGCTGGACACCAAAGGTCACTTGCTGTAATTGTGTACTTACAGTGTACTTCATTTAGTGTTAAACAATCACATCTAAAACATCCCCCATTAAATGAAGAAGAAGACCAGAGGAATATAGGTACTGCTAAGCAAACAGCTGCCAACCAGAAAATGAAATGCTATGATGGCTCTATATACTCCTCCCCTATATGTCAGCATTAATACTTCAAAAAAAGTTTGTGAAAAACCTCACCAGTCTAAAAACGCATGGCTTACCCACCAAAAAACCTCTGTGAAAAAACTCACCAGTCCAAAAATTCATGCCTTACCCATCCCCCAACTGACCCCAACCACTGAAGCCTTCTAAGCAGACTACACTCACACATGCACCCCTACACATACACATGCACATATGCATACTCCCCAACACTACCTGTCTACTAAACTCCCCAACACACCTCTGCCATGATGGGTGACATGAGCTTTTGGCCTTGTTCATTAATATGAACAGCCATGTGTTTTATGTCGCTAAGCTATTCTATCAATCACTTGGATATGTAAATGTCTTACTGCAGGCATTTCAGGGGAACAGCACATGGGTAGTTAGCATGGGCCATTCCTCAGACATGCACATTAGCATTGGGAATGACCTCAGTGACAGCTCACTGCAGTGGTGCACATCTTCATGCTAAAGCACTGTGTTAGGGCTGCCTTTGAATTAGAAGTGGTTACCACAAGGTGTCCACTGTATGCAACCCTCATAATAACCTTTTAGAATCTGGCCCATGATTTTATTTAAAAAAGAGGTTTTACAATGACCACTTTATGAGCCCACATTAACTCTGAGTTCTGTTTAGATTTAAATATTAATTGCAGCATTGATTTTTTACCTTGAAACATAATTCCTGATCCTAAACATTGTCCACAGAATGTTAAATAACATTTAAATGTGATGCAGTATCTTATATTCTAAAGAAACTATTTATTCTGTTCCAAGTTGTTTTCTAAAGAGACATTTTAATTTTTACTCAAAAAATTGAAAATAATCCTATGAGAGTAATACATATTATCCCACTACTTTATTAAATAATTGGGCAGCTGCAGTGGTGCAGCGGTTAGCATTGCCACCTCCCAGCGAGAGGTTCTCTGGTTCAATCCTCGGCTGGGGTGCCTTCTGTGCAGAGTCTGCATGTCCTCCCTGTGGTCATGTGGGTTTCCTCCCACATCCCAAAGTAGGTAGAATGGTCACTCTAAATTGGCCTTAGGCATGAAAGTATGTGTGTGTGTGTGCCTTCAGTGTAAAGTTGGGTGCCAGGCTGGCAACTCGACACTGTAAAAAACTCCACTGCCAATCATGAGCAGACAGGTGACTCACTGGGGTGACCCCTAACCAGGAAAAGCTGAAATAAGAAGACTTTATTAAATAATAATTTTTAAATATGTGGTAAAATTATGTATTATGTTTTCAATTTATTTAAAAAAATATTTTGAAATAACATCGATATATTCCTTATAGAAACATTAATCTGGCTAACCATATACTGCAGAATATTATAGTCATTTTCAATACTTCATTGTTTTTCTACAGCTGCTGATAAAAGTTTGATTCTGTGCATAGGAATTTATTTATTTATTTATTTATTTTGCTGTAACTTTTATAAGCAAGCACTTCCTGCAGTCATTCATTGAAGTCATAGGATTCATTCTAATTTCAAGGCAATTGAGTCTAGTGAACCCATTGCCAATACCACCCTCTGCCATACCCCTTTTGTTTGCTAGCTAGGCTAGGTAAATCCTGGGTGAATTTGTGGGTACCTTTCCAATGACCTATTTTCTACTTGAAGAATGAGTGTTGCACTGTTTAAGCTGCATGGGTAGTGGATTCCAGAGGTGCGGTGTGATGAGTCTCTCTCTCTCCATCACATTTTATTTATTTGCTGGTGAAGATTTAATTCCCTAGTTCTGAAATGTGTGGACCTATAACACTTGCAGAGATACAGAAGATTCAGGACAACTGGTCTCTAATATTCTGAAAAGAGAGGAATAGACCTTCCTTCAAGAGTCATGTGACTGGCCACTGCTCTGCTGTTTTCATCTGTAATCCAAGGAATCTGTTGCATTCTGCTAACTATAAGTACAATTTTATACTGTACTTTGCACTTTTAAACTGTATTTTTGCTATATTGCTGATTTTTTAACACTGTTCTTGCTGATTTGTTGCATGATTTGTCTGCTGTATCATAGACTAGATTCAGACCTGCTGTATCTGGTTCTGTTTGTTAAATTGAGCACTAAACCAGGCTATCTTTTGTTGGAGAGGGTCCCCTGCACTCTTGTGGCAGGAGAGTGCAGTTAGGACACTCTGATTGAAGGTTGCTGGCACTGGGCTCAGTTCTGAGCTTTTTATTGGTTAAATTGTTTAATTTAGTGCACTCACTGTTGCTACATAAGCCCTGCATTTGCACGGATTTCTGCTTGTTTTAACACAGCTCCACAGAGCCACCAGCCACTGCTCTGCTGTATTCATCTATTTACACGTAGCGCACCACTGTGCACCATCACACACTACTACACAGTGAGGGTAAGCAGTGGCGGTTATCGATGCAAAAACTTCAGTAGATAAATTTTCCTATAGTAACTGCCCATGATCCAGTCGAGAAGACCTTAAATTGTACTTCGCTGCTCGGAGAGCACCTCAGGTGCACTTTTGCCCTTTAAGCAGTCCCAAAACCACCAAATCTACAATTGCCTCACACCATTTAGAGAATCTCCACTAGTATAGACTATTTATAGAGCTCTCCATTAGTATAGACCCCACTAAGAGCACCCAGTTATACCATATCACTCCATGTTTTCTCCCCACTGTGAAAACAGGATTTAACCTAGCATTATGGATGGTGAGTTTCCTTCCATTTCTGCTACCAGCCTGATTGACATGAGTATCCTGAGGCAGTATACCACTGCCTCATGTACACTGACAACCCTCTATGCCTAAATCACTCAAGTATAATTTGTGAAACATGCATCTATACTAAGAATCTGGAATCCTTGTTCTGTCACGTACAGAACAGTAACCCTGAACAGGCTGTCAGCTCATATACTTCACCTCCTTCACAAATGAGGCACTTGACACACAAACCATCATATGCGGAGCTACTCACCAGAAACCTACCTAAACACTCGAGACCTTCCAAACACAAACATTCTACAACTAATACAGCACTTACAGCACTGAATACACAGAAACACACAAGCATCAGTGTCTCACCAAAAAGCCCCTAAGGCAAAGCAGATCTAAACCAATTTTTTTTAGTCATAAGTGACTCCATTCTGAGATGTCCCACTCAACAAGCAGGGAAAGAAGGCTATGGTTAGCTGTCTATCAGGTACCAGGATCCGTCAGATCACACATACACTCAAGTCTCTCAACAACAAGTACTGTTATAACTCCATCATAGTTCATGTTGGTGTGAATGACTTGAGACATACCTCACTGGACCATATGAAGAGAGACATGATAGAGCTCTGAATATGTGCCCCAGGCTGGTATGTTCCTAGCCTTGAGTAGCATTTTACCATCACCTAGGATGATACCACAATGTAAACAAAAATGATTGACTTCAACAATTGGCTTAGTTTCTGGTGTCATTCTTAGGGGATTCAGTTTCTGTCAGCCTGGGATGACATGGTTGATAGACCATGCTGCTTTGCCAGAGATGGTCTTCACCAGTCACCTCTAGACATTCAGATATTGGCTAAGGCACTTGCCTCATCCATAGTGTCTTTTTAGGTAAGGTCTTAAAAACAAAGTTTCCGATGAGAAAATATCACTCACAAATGAATCAAAGGTTATGCTGCTAAATGCTAGGAGTTTAAATCAGAAACTGCACTCTCTGGAAGCACTCCTCTCCTTGGAGGATGTTGACATCTGTGCAGTCACAGAAACTTGGTTCAGGGCTGAAGAGAATACCCTGGCCTTGCAAGGCTACAGTTCCTTCCACACTTTCAGACCACAAAATGAATGTGTGAGAACCAAAGGAGGAGAAATATCTATCTTCATTAAAGATAAATACACCTCTAGACTGGTTAAACAGGAAAACTCCATGGAGTTACTCCAAGTTCAGCTAACTGTGGATAAGACCCCTTTCAAGTCATCATTAGCTATAGATCCCCTTCAATGAACCATGATACCCACGCTGCTTATTTGGACCTACTTGAGACAATCAAATTACAACCAAGCACTTTAGTCGTGGGTGATTCTAACTATCCCTCCACTGACTGGGAAACTTATATGAGTACCAACATGCTCACACAAAGGTTCCTGGACTTTGTTAACACTAATGGCCTGGAAAAAATAGCATGCAACTCCACAAGAGACTCAAATATTCTCGACCTAGTCCTCACCAACATGGGTGACCATTGCACCACCACGAGTATAGGACCCTCACTGGTTAAATCTGATCACAAATCAGTCACATTTGAAGTAGCTGAACCCCTCTTAGGTGAAATTAGGCCAAATAATGTCACACCAAAGCTAATTATACCCTCCTAAGGGATGGCATTAATAATTTCTAAGCTCCTATTCTTACAGATGGCATTGACGACTATACTAAGGTATACACAGATGCCCTGTACAATCACATGTACAAATGCATTGATACTCCTATACCTGATAGAATCAAAATAAGATTCTCAATTAAAAACAAGCCTCCCTGGTGGACATCTAGCATTAAGAAGTTATACAACAAGAGGAAGAAGTCACTGTTTAAGAATAAAAAAGAGAGGTCCCAGCACTGGAAAAGCACCCTCCTCTGATTGAACAGACAAATAAGACAACTTGTAAAATCCTCTAAGAGCAACTTCAAAAACAAAATTTAGTGACCATAGCTAAAGATAACCATAAGGATTCTTCAGCTATATCTGTAACCTAAAAGGCAGGACCCAGATGTCTACTGAACTAGCTGTGGATGGCATCACGCACACTGATCCTGCAAAACTAGCTAACCTATTAGCTGACAGGTTTGGTGAAAGTTTCACCCCCTTGTCTCCTCCAAACATTATACAAAGCATTCCTACATCTCCCCCATCTTGCAAGAGCAAGTCATTAATGCTCTCTTCAAGGCCAAAAACACAGCATCTATGGGACCGGATGGCATTCCAGGTTGCATTTTAAATAGCCTAAAACTAGAGTTACCAACTCCATTAGGTACTCTCTTCAACCACAGCCTGAGTATGGATTTTGTTCCTACTGAATGGAAAACAGCAACATCATCTCCCTTCATAAAGGGGATACAGAAATAGACCCTGGGAACTACAGACTCAAGCTTAACTGGCCTTATCTGTAAGGCCATGGAACAAATCATCATGGACCTTATAAATAAGGATATATGTGAACTCCAAACCCTTGATCTGACACAGTTTGGTTTTGGCAAAGGTAGATCATATCTGTTAAACCTGGTTGACTTCTTCAAAAACATCACCAGAGCCATAGACAAAGGCAGATCTGTGCATGCAGCCTACATTGACTTAGCCAAGGCCTTCAACACAATTCCATATTTGGGCATCATTGATAATCTCTCCCCAGTCAAATATCACCCCTTATGTCATCAAGTTGGCTGCTAACTGGCTCAATGACAGATCACACTCAGTAAAAGTTGGAGACTTTACCTCAACCAACAAACCTGTCACCAGTGGGGCTCCACAGGTGTGAGTGCTGGGCCCCCTATTGTTTGGAATATACTTATAAGATGTTCAGGCCAAAACGGGGGTTGTGGCTGACTAATTTTGCTGATGATTGGAAATTAGGTGCAGTCATTGAATCCCCAAACAATGTCAATACACTTCAAGAGGGACTTACACAAACCAGTGACTGGTGCCAAAACCATAGATTCAAACACAGTGCTAAAAAATGCATTATCACCCATTTGGTAAAAACAATATCCCTGCAGACTACCATCTAAATAATAATAACCTAAGTAACAACTCCGTAGTAAGTGTCTTGGGAATGCAAGCTGACTGTAACCTAAACTTTAACCACCATGTGTCTACTGTGGTAAGGAAAGCATTAGCAAAGACATTGCCTCAAGAGCAAAAAAGGTCACAACTCCCCTGTACTCGACCCTAATCAGGCCAATAATTGTGTATAGTGCTCCCTTTGGTATGTACCTTACTAGCCACTTGCAGCAACTTGAGAGACCTCAGAGATTTCTAACCAAGAAAATTCAGGGGCTCCAGCACATGTTATACATTGACAGACTGAAGTCACCATCACTGTCCTCAGTAGTGTACAGACTACTTACAGGAGACTTGTGCCTGACTTATAGAGGAATCTCGGATCCAAACTTAATGGAAATGCTGCAAATCCACAAGTCAAATGGGGCAAGGGTCACCCACTCCAGGGAACTTAACCTGGCCTGTGACATAAATAGGACCTGCTGGAGTGACACATGTGTCTTTCAGTGGTTGCCAGTTCACATAAAACAGAGCTCCTCTATGACCCTGTTTAAGCATAGTCTGGATGACTAGATGGGAAACCATAAATTTCTGCCAGGGATTTCACTTATGACCCTCCTAGATATGGGCAGTCATTGCTAACTAAGATCTCGAGTTTTGGCAAGATCCTGTATATTGGGTTTCTCTAGTATTATATTGGGTACACATGGCTAGGCTTATAAAGATGTTCAGGTCAATAGCCCGGAACCACCTATGAACCTATAAAGAGTTGAACAAAAGGAGAGTACATCCAGCCTTACTTCTTAGTTTAAGGTCTTTAAGACTACAGTAGTCTTAGTTTGGGACCTCTTGGATCTCACTATTTTTTTTAAAATGAGGTGCATCTCAAAGTGGGCATTATACTCAATAATTAGCTTAATCTGTGCTGAAAATGTTCACCGGATTCTTTAGATAGGATGTTCCTTTGATGAAGCCAAACTACAGGGTGTCAAACCTTATGAGATTTTTGATATCATAGTTTATAAGGTCTGTTATAATACATTCCATGGCTTTACAGATGATGGTCAGAAGAAAAATGGGTCCATAGTTCCCAGGGTTGGTGGCAGGGTCATCCATGTGGAGGGGTTTCACTACTGCACTGCACCAAACCTGAAAGACAAATCCTGCCTATAAACTTAAACAGTCTGAGAAGTGTCTCTGAAACACCATGCTTGCCACTGTTTATTAAACATCCAGCTATGTTGTCAAACACCATGGCATAAGTAGTTTTGGTCATAGAAGGTACTTTCAGTGCATGTTCCTTTGTGATAATAGAGAGTTTAAGGGATTCAGTAATTTGTGGACTTTGGATAAAAATCTGAGGCAAGTTAGCACTGAATGTCTTTGCTAGTATATTGGGAATGCCTGTTTAATATGTAGTACCATTTTGAATAAGCCAAGACCAATGCTGTGTGTTATTCCCTAGTTTCTGAATGTACCTAAAGAAGGATTTATAAATATCATTAGCTTCAGATAATGGCATAAATTGGCTGGTTGTTTTAGTAGACTCAATAGTTTATATTTTGATACTATCTTTGATATTAGCATTTTTTTTGGATCTGCTGTATTATTTAGGGAGTTTTTTCCTTTTGCTGTAAAGTTTATTTGTGTTGTAGGACCATTCTGGTGTTTGTTTTTAGAAATGCCCATTATAGTTTTTCTCGGTTGGATTGCCAACTCTACACATTTATCTAAGTGGGTGTACAAATCCTTTGTAAAGCTATTTGTTGTATCAACATTGGAGAGAATGCTACCATTAATGCATTTTGAAATGCCATCATAGAATTGGATAAGGTTTGTACATCTGAAATCCTCAAATTCAGTGATATTTGATGCAGGGGCTTTATCCAAACGCCAAAAGCACCAATAAGCAAATAATTTCAGCAAACCTTGGATCCTGGTCACACCAAAAAAACTTTTAATAGATAAGACTTGACCAAAACAAGAATGGCATAAACAACCATAGCAGAGTTACAGTTACAGTGGCCTGGACATCCTAATAGTCTCCCATAATTAGAAAATGGAGATGTATGACCATCATATAAATCTACAACAACACATGCACCACATTTACTCATCTTCTTTTTTTTTTTACTGATATTATTATTAAACATTTTTCAAAACAGATTTTTCAATCCTTTTTATTAAGTAATTTTACCTAGTTCACCAAAAAGTGTGAAAGTTCTGTTCACACTGTCAGATCCATGCTTCCAATCTAATATACAATATTGATATATCTCATGAAATCTATTTGAAAGTGTCATAAAAGTGTCAGTTGATTCTGATGTATCAACTTTTGTATCTGTGTAAAATAATAGGTTTGTATAAATGTATAAATTTGTTTAAATTCAACCTTTTACTAATAATTAAAGTCACAAAAATAAAGTCACAAGTCTGTTATACTCATAAGTTTTTAACACTCTCATTCCAATACTTGTTGTTTGATAAAGCGGGATGGCAGCTGTCAAAGTGTAAACGAAATATGTATATGTTTTTCCTGAATATACTAATTCAAATCTCTAGTAAATATAAACTCGTTAACAACATCTACAGTGGTTAATACAGAAATACATAATTACATCTAAATTCTTACCATTTCATTTACTTCATTGAGATAATATTTGATACCTACCTGTCTGTCCCTTTAAACAGTTCATGCTTCTTTTTCTTTCACAAATTGTTCTATTTTATAATTTATTGGTTTTTTGATTGCTTAATGAATTGCTAATTGTTGCTTATTCACTCACTAAAATGTTCTTAGCATTTAGTATTTAATGGATGATCATGATGAAGATATTTTATCGTGGAATTGAATTTTGTTTTTTTGGTTCTTTATCTATTTGATGCAGGGGCTTTAGACATTTTGAAGGTTAAAGTGACAAGTTTATAGTTCAAGGTAAAATAACTGAGGAAGGATATACCAGGGCACATAGCACATGAAGTGGTTATTTTTGTGAGGACTAAAATGAGAATAGTACGCCCTCCAGTGGGGTTTGTTGACTATTGGTTTCAGGAAGTTTAGGGATAGTTAAAGTCTCTGAATATAATGGAATTTGTTTTTTTCAATTGTTCACAGAATATATACCATAGTGTTCAAACCTCATGCTTGCTTAACTCAAGATATGCTCTGGTTACCTGGTCTTTTCGACCTAAAACCTATATAGTATCACATCCCCATTAGCCTGCACACATCTATGTATTCTGAATATTTTCTGAAAAAAATCAACTTAAAAAGCAAAAAAAGATCAACAAAAATATATATTTTGTGAACAACAGAAGCTATTAACATTTTACGAATAGCAGCACTGTTCTTTATGATACTAGTCAGTGCAGTCATAGTCTTTCCATAAATACTATAATATATTATAATCCACATAAACCCAGTATTATATGTTTTGATAAACTTTCATAAAGAAATTGCCATAGCTTGAAAACTGTACAACCTAGACATATATTGGTAGGATACTTTTGTTAACCAGACATAAACTTTTCACGACAGCAAAGATATTACTTCCTGAGTGCATGTTTATTGAGATCTTTTTTTCAGAAATTTGAAAACATATGCTTAAATGTATAATTATCAATACAAGTAAAATTGAATATCTCTCAATATATGCAAGTTACAGTGCAAATATCAATGGCAGTTTTATTCAACAACATTTAAGGTTTCACATGATGCCACATAATAGTTTGTAAGTCACTTGTTTTTGAAGTATTAAGTACATATGAAACGATTGTTTTTTTTTCATGAGTACTGACAAACAACTAACAATATATTCAGTACAGTGTGATGTAAGTGGACATTGACAATGAACGTCCCTGTCTCACACCATGATAGTTCACATCATACCCTCCATAGCATCTAGGTCTCTCAGATGTGTAAATATGAACATAAATATGAGTGATAAGTGGCAAACAGTGGCTACGTTCTCTACTGTCAGACAACTTAGTTTAACAATCTTAGAGTCAGTTTGCTAATAATTCCTTGCTCTTTCTAATACTATTATTAACTGGAAACTTACTTAGTTACAAAAGTCGGACCCAAAAAAGGTCTGGACATCATATGGCTCTATGGATGCTAACTGGAAGAATGCAAACAAGGTGCTATAGGCTTTAATGAGATAGTTGCTAAGGTTATTATTTCTATAAGCTGTTATACCACTGAGCACATCCAGTATCAGAAATAACAAAATGTTGTTTTGTATTATGAAAGAAAGTGTTTGCAATCTTTATATTGCTGACTTCCATTATTTTTATTCCTATAGTCCCCTATGCATCACCATGTTACGTTAATCTGAACTTCTGCTTGTTTGCCAATAAAACATAGACGAGGGAAAGGTGGTTCACACAGCCTACATTGATCTCACCAAGGTGTTCGACACCATTACTCACTCGGGTATTATAGAAAAACTCACCAGTCTGAACATAAACCCCTACGTCACAAGATGGGTTGCCAACTGGCTTACAGACAGAACTCACACGGTAAGAATAGCGGGCTCCAGGTCCGACTCTAAACCAGTCACAAGTGGTGTCCCATAAGGCTCAGTCCTGGGACACCTACTGTTTGGCATATATTTCTCAGAAGTACAGGCAAACACAGGAGGACTATGGCTAGCCAAGTTTGCCGATGACTGCAAACTGGGAGCCATAATTAACTCTCTGGCTGACACGGACATCCTTCATAAAGGCCTTACTGAGACAGACACCTGGTGTCAAAGTCATGGCCTCAAGCTAAATGCCAAAAAATGCATAGTCATCCCGTTTGGGAAAAACAAAACACCCACGAATTACCACATAGGTGGCAGCCTCCTTAATACAGAAGAGGTAGATAGTAATCTCTCCTTTGACAATCATATTGCCAAAGTAGTTAGGAAATCCTTCTATGTGGCCCATCTAATTACTAAGGGGTTCACATCTAGAAATAAAGAGGTTATAGTGCCCCTCTACTCGTCACTCATCAGACCCATCATAGAGTACAATGTCCCATTTGGGATGTACCTTACAAGACACTTCCAACAGCTGGAAAGACCACAAAAGCACCTCACCAAGAGGATTACTGGCCTCACACATATGTCCTATGCAGCCCGACTGAAAAAACTCCAGCTGTACTCAGTGGCATATCGCTTACTCAGAGGTGATCTCTGCCTGACTTACAAAACCATGTCCAACTCAGAATTGATGGACATGCTCCACCTAAAGAAATCCAAGTCACTGCGAGCCACGAGCTCTAGTGAGCTAAACCTCACCACAACAATAAATAAAACATGCTGGAGGGATAGATTCCTGTCACAGAGACTCCCCATGCTTTGGAACAAAATTCCTAACTACATTAGGCAGAGCCCCTCACTAACACTCTTCAAGAGAAGCCTTGACGAGTGGATGGGTAACAGAAAATACACCCCTGGGATCACTCCATTGGTTCTGCTTGACAGAGGCTCAGTTAGTTAATCAATGGGGTGGCGAAAGCCGACACGCTCTGGCTAGGCTTATAAATGCCCTCAGGCAGAAAGCCTAGTACCTACCTATGAACCTATGAACCTATGAACCTATGAACCTATGAACAAGTGTTTTTCCCTCTTATCTTCCACATTTTCCCCTAACTCTCCCATTTCCTTTTGTGTGAATTATTTCCTGCCTTCCCTAGGTTTGCATTTCAGCCTCCTTCACTTCTGTCATGATGGTCAAAAAATCTTGTATTTTGGGCTCCTCTTCTGTTTACAGTTTTCTAGTTATGATTTTTATAGTGACCAATAAAACTGAAGCTACTAATAATATAACATGCATCAGTGTTTCTAGATTTCTCACCTAGCTTAAATAACACTCTAGTTGTGGCAAACTTCATTGGTACCCCAATACATTTTGGACTAAAACTTCAAGATACAATCAAAACGTATCCATTCTTGGAGAACTCTAAACGTGTTGCCAATTACCCCCTAAATTCTGCTTACATTTCCAGCAGGCATTATTAACTTTCTGAAACATTCTGTTTAAACTACTCATAGTAAGAGGTAACTTTTTATAAGTTATTAATGGGGCATTCAAGAAAATAAAGCCAAATCCTCTAGCTATAGATGTGACATGCTTTAATTTTTTATGGATCAACAGGCAACATAAGAACATAGTTTGGCTAGTCACTGAAAACAATCAGCTTTTAACAAAATCTGATGTACATAGCATTAGAGTGACAGCAAAATTTCCCAAATATGAACAAAAAAAGAAGTGAAAAGTTCACATATGAAAACCTACAAAAAGTAAACTGTCAGTTGGCATTTAGATGCGATGTAGTGAAACACTAGTGTGTCCTTAAGGGATCATTCACATATTTCCCATGATCCTCTGTCAAAGGAGGTTTAAAGTATTATGCTTAGTGAAGTTTCTGGTTTACCAGGGTCCTTTTGACCATTTAGTGATGAGCTGAATCATACAGCTGAGGCATAGGCTGTACAGACATTACCTCTCTGAAAACCTGTTAGAAAATGTAGCCATGAAATCTACAAGAAAAGGGTATTGCAGCATTTTAAAAGTGTGCCTCTGATGCTGTAAGACTAAAATATTATTAATAAGCCAGTTGTGTTTCAAGTAGAGGAGAATAAAAACAACATGGGAGCTATGCACTTCTGAGAGAAAAGACAAGATGTGTATTGGTCAACAACATTTCAGGATTCACAAAAGAGATATGATCAAATGGAAACAAAGGACTGTTTGCAACAGCATATGTGTGTAAGAGATGTCATTAATATATCTAGACTAAATCTGTTCAGTAACAAACCCAATCAAACCCTAGAAAATGATATTCAGGTATATCCAAGACTACAGGTATTGGACATTACTTAGGCTATAAAACTACTATATGAAAGCAAATAAAGAGAAATAAAACAACACATAGCAGTTATGTTGTCTAGATCAAATAGGACAGGAGATTCACAAGGAGCAGATTGAATGCTAGAACTTAAAACTCTTTGGATAACACACAGTCACCAATAAAACAAATTAAATTAATTTCAGGGGTGTGACCCTCACATAAGCATTCAACTATCAAAAGTCATGACAATGAAAGGCTGGACCAAGCAACAATCATTAGAAAAGATGCCACTGCAGCCTTACTTTTTCTTCAAGAAATAAGCCTTGTTCAAGGCTTGATGTGTAAAGCTGACAAATGTAATAGTATCCAATGAATGATAAAATGAATGGTTGGGAGGGTGGCCTAATGGTTAAGGTGTTTGCCTTACAAACACAAGGTGCAGGATTTGATTCTGACAAGGGATAATTGGCTAGGCTTAAAATGGCTCGCAAGGGCAGTTAGCCTAGTACTAATCTATGAACCTATGAATGTTCGTGAGAATGCTGAGGTCACAACTATGAACTGTGATGTGGAAAAAAGATCAAGAGATATACATTTTATGAGGAATTTCAAGTCAAACTGAACAAGTAGGACATAGTTGTACCTTCTCCTAGGAAAAAGTATAATTTAAAGGTTATACAACATCCCTTAGCCTGTTCATACCAAGGCTTGTAGGTTGGAAGCAAAACTGCATTATCCCTTTAAAAACAACAGACTAGATAGTAATCTGTCTTTAATTAAAATATTCAAAGTGTTGCTGCAATGAAATCTGAGTGGTTATTACATCTCCTCAAACGTATTAAGGGGTAGTGTTTTTGCATCTATTAAGAAGGCATAACATGATGTAAAATATACTAGTGTTTCTTGCTCAGAGAAAATATTGATAAAAGAACTTCAAAAGTTATGCTAAACTTAGCAAACAGGTTTGATGCATTTGTTATATTTTGACAAGTCTAGAAATAACAAATAATACATCTAAGTAAGCATTCTTTGGAACAAATCATGGGAGGAATGTAAAGTTCCTGAGGGCAGGGAAAGAGAAAACATAATTCCACTTCACAAGACTGGAAAAAGATAGATACCAAAAGTTACCAGTTTGTCAATCTTACCATTCTTACAGAAGAAAATCATGAACTCACTAACAGAGCATAAGTGGAAGGTAGCAGGGCACTGCACCCTTGTCAGCACTACTTTGCATCTAAAAGGGCATGACAGACACACATATATGTATATATTAACAGCTCAAAAGGAAAGTAAATCTCTGACCCTTGAACTCTGCCCCCATGTTCTGGATGGTTGTCACTACCAGTAGCCCAACAAAGTGTCTCTGAACAGTTAGGTACGTGTGTGTGTGTGTGTGTGTGTGTGTGTGTGTGTGTGTGTGTGTGCGCATGCATGCGCGTGCCTGGGAGGGGTGCCTGGGTTCAATCTCTAGGGAATGTACAGAGTTTTCATTTCGTCTTAAGTTGTTAGTACAATAGTTGACTCCTGGTTTGTACTGCCCTGGATGCTTGCATGTTTACAAAGCAACTTCATGGTGGTTTCCTAGCTGAAAGGGAAACTGCTCTTGGGTAAAATCCCAGTACGCAACTGCCCAGTGACTCATTGTTGGGTAACTGGCAATGACAACTGCATGGACTGCATGAGGGAAGGGGCAGATGGCTCATTCTCCAGACCAGGGTTAGAATTTTCCTTTCCTATTGAATTGTTAATGTAACACAATATTCATGGTTTCAACCTTAAAGAGAATTAAACTCATACCTCTCAACCTCCTAGCGCAAGAAATCTGGACAAAATCTGACAAAACAGAGGGACAAAGGCCCAAAAATAGGGACATATTTTAAATATTGCTGTTATAAACATAAGTTTCTAGAGTAGCAGGGTCTGTTTTGATATACATTTACTGAAGGATTTGAAGTCTGAAACTCAAATATATAACATTATTTATTGGCTTCAGTCCTCAGATCATCCAACTAATTTTCCAGAAAACCACAATTGTATGAGGAACAGACCAAAATGTGATCCAGAAGTCTGGACATTCTACAAAAATCTGAACAGTTGAGAGGTATGATTAAACCGCTTCACTTATACAATTAGATTTCTGCACCGCATATAATCAAGTGCAAAGTAGGGCAAGTTCCATTATCAGGCTTTATGTTTGTTATGAATTGCCACAGTAGCTGTTTTTTGTTAAATGGGAAAGACGTTTGTTGTGAAAAAAGACATTGCTTGCACCAGCAAATGTCACACTGAACCACAGAGGCAGCCACACTAAATTGTCATAGGTAGAATGTTTGTTTTAGTTGCTCTCATCGTTTAGAAGTTAAGTAATTAAGATAAATAAATTGTTTGTTAATTCTTAGTTTTTAATAATTGGCTAAGCATGTCAAATCTGGTTAAATAGCAAGCTTGTGTAAGAAATGTGCTTAATTTTTACAAAGGCTGATACCAAGGTACTAGTTTAATAAAGTGTAATGAAGGACATTGGCTTTTAACCAATTCTCTTTTTACACTTTTTCTGATAGGAAAGTATGTTATTTATTGAAAATGGAGTAGTCATTAGTTTAAAATGTAATTAACTTCTGTGACTTAATAACCTGCCTGGCAAACCAGAAGGGGGTTGGAGAAATGACATATGTAAGTATCAGCAAGACGCCTGGCACTGTATTGCAGAAAAGTTAGGAAACAGAAAAGACAGCCATGGAGTGGGTCATAAGGTGATAGCAAAGGGAAAAGAGTAGCCAAACAAAACAATACAGTACACGATAGGAAATAAATTACACTCAGAGTAAAAGAAGCTTATTAGCAAAAAAACTGCAGGGGTCTCAAGAGGGTTTGTTGTTTTCAATTTCTATATAAATGACAGCACAGCAGAACGTGAAGGAAATCGACACGGTTTGTTTGAGTGTGTATTTTTTAATGTGAAACCTTTTCATTTATGACCAGCCGACCAAAAAGGAAATTCACTCAATTTCAACAATCCCCTTTCTACTGTAGGTGTCTCTGTTCCCGGGAACAGTGTGACTGACATTACAAACTCTGAGGTCACAGCCCTCAAGATATGCTAAAATCACTTACGGAATTACTGGCCTTGATGAAATGAGTTTTGTTGTACTGACCTTTGACAGACTGTATATCAAAAAGGACCTTTGCTGCTGCAAAAACTGAAATAAAATGCAAAATGATGCATCTGGCAAGCAATAACCACCAAACATTAAAAGTTTGTATTTAAGTAGGTTAAAGAGCATATTAGGCATATTAAAATGGGTTCCAGTCTTGTGGCTAGGTTACAGGTTAACAAAGTAATAGGGCACAGAGGGTCTTTATTCTGAAATATGATATTAGAAATGAAAAGCATCACAGTGATCAGTAGAGGCCAGGGTTTTTTTTCATAGTCTTTAATAGTGGCATTACAATAAGAATAAAAGAAAATTCCGTCATTTTTCTAATAACACAAATTAATACTTCATTTAGGCGTAACTGGAATTGTGTAACATGTAGCACCAAAACATAATAAAAAAATATCAAAATTATACCTCTGGAGTGCAACAAATTTCAGAAAGAATGTACACAAATCAACATTAAGCAATGGCAGCAACAAATAAGGAAATTCAGAAAAGGCTCGGCCCATTACTACATCATATGATATAACACTGAACAAGCAGCTTATGAGAGCAGAAGAGAAAGCTGATAAAATACTGAGATACAGGAGGGGAGGCATCATCAACAGAATTTTATTTCCTTTCTATACAGATAACTGGAAAACTTACCATGGTCTGCAGACATTATTAATTTAAGGGCAATGACTGTGTACAAGAAGTTCAAAGGAGGGCAACAACACTGAAACACATGGTTGGTGTACAAAGTCTTACACAAAGAGATTAAGAGAAGTTAATATGCAGACTTTTGAAGAAAGAAAGCAGGCAGAACTAATGAATAGAAGTGTTTTAGTCCTTCAAAAACACAGTTTATACCAGGGCAAGACAAAGTTTTAAAGTTGTGGAAATTTATGAAAGCTATCGATTCTAAAGAACATTTGAACATAGGAAAATGAAAAAGAAAATATACAGGCAATCACAGATGGCTGATATTTTCTTTGCAGTCTCACAACACAATGGTATGAAACTAATAGGTTATAAGGCAGAAGCAAAAATTGGCAGAATATATACATTTTGAATTCCTTCTGGTTGGTACAGCAGTTTCTATGCAGCCATTGATATAGTTGCAAAAAGTTTTTGACAGCAATTCAGCATAGGCTGCTGTGTTATTGGTGTTTGAAGAGACAATGAATTTTGAGAAACCATCACTTAATGAAAGGTAATTTGACATGGAATATTTCCTAAGAATCCTAACTGTTACCAGTTTTTACCATAGATACAGAGTTGGTTTTGATTTTAATGGAGACAGCTTTATGGTCGGAGCTTACCAGGGAGAATGAAACATGGCCGGGTGCAGCATTCTCCTATATTTGGGAGTATGAGGTCCAGTATGTTGGAGCCTCTAGTGGGCATTTTCACTTTTTTGTTAAGGATGTTTGTATTTATAAAGTCCAAGAATCTATGTGCCTGTTAATTTTAGACTGCTTAGGATTCTTGACTTATAGAGAGGTAATTAAAGTCACTCATGAAAAGAGTGTTAGGTTGGATTGTAAGTGTCTTTAGTAGGTCCAAGTATGTATTGTGAGATTCTTGGAGCATAGAGGGTGACCTATAGCTGGCTGGGATAAAGTACTGGATTTTATCCATGGTGATCTGCATGTGGAAGAAGTCCAATGTATCATCTTGTTTGACCAACACAGAGGTGTGTTTGTTAATGATGTATATTGAGAAACCACCTTTAGCCCTTGTCTGTGGAGCTACTTGTCTGAAAGGGTAGAAGGTACTGAAACCTTACACTTCTGAGGTACTGTCTTCCATTTTAAACCGTGGCTCCTTAAACTGATCAGATGTCTATATTCCCTAGTGTAAGCTGGGCTTGAAGGCAGTGTATTTTTTTAGGCTCCTGTTATTCTGTTATTGAGTAGTAACAACCTGATATTCATTGGAGTTTATTTTGCTATGTCAGTAGGTTGACAGTATGGGGGTGGATACAGTTTTAGCCAGTTTTCGAAAGCCTAGGGAGGGACAGGTGCAATCCATCCTTGGCAAAGCAACATGATGTGTTACCCATGTCTTCCCAACTTGACAAAATAAATACATTTTACCAGTGTTTGAAAGCATGGATGGCCAGTGTTCAAAACCCTAGAGGTGCCATTATTCAAAAGCATAGAAGGGACAGGTGCAGACCATCCTTGGCAAAGCAATGCGGTCTATCAACCATGTCCTATCCAAGATGACAAAATCAACACAGTTTTATTGTAAAGTGAAAAGAAAACTCAGTGGTGTGGACTCTTCTCATACAAACAAGAGCACCAAAGAAAACTACATTTGTGTAGTGATAACCAAATAAAATTATACAAAATTCCTTCTTTCAAAGCATCAAAGTCCCATAAACAATGGAATAGGATATTTCTTTCAAAGTGTTGTAATTCCATTCTGCAGAAGGAATTAATGTTTATTCTATATATGCCCTTACAGGTAAACTCTCTTTACTCAGGATTCCTTTGTAGGAAGATATAATCTACAGCGATTCTTCTTTCTTCAATCTACTTCTCAGAACCATTGTTTTAGGCACACAATCTAAGACATGCCAACTCCTCTGAATTGGTAGGGCTATAGCCCTCTTCTTATACAACTTTTAATTTTAAATCTGGTCTATAAAAGACCTATTAGCTGGATCATGCAGAAATTATCTCTGTGTAACGCATGATGGTACCTAACTATTTAAAGCAACAGTTCTAGTTATAGCATGTATTCACACTAGCTACATCATTTTTAAAAGGCAGCAATTCTAGTTGCAACATTTTCTCAAACTACTTATATTTCTTTTGTATGCCATTATAGTGAGAAGCTCTGCATTATATTTAAATGACCTGTTTCCTGCCTAAAACTCTTAGTTGCAGACCAAATGTATGGTCTATGAGTCCTGGACAGGCCATCTGCATTATGATGCATCAAGCTTGATCTGCATGTCATCATAAACTTAAACAACTGCAAGGAGGGTGCCCATGTATATAGTTTTATGTTTCCATCCTGCTGTCTATTCAACCACGGTCTGTGACAACTCAACAAGGTAGTACTTTCTTGAAGATAGTGCCCACTTGCTTGCTAAGCATATCCTCTCAATAGCTGAATAGATGGTGGTTTTTCTCTACTCAATTTTCAACACAGAAAGCATATGGAATATTCCTCATCAAAGGTAAATTTTAAAACTGCATGAAGGCTTACCTCTTATGCATCAGTATATATTTTAAAAGGCCCACTAAAATCTGGAAAGGCTGAAAGACTCAGTGCAAAGGTATTCTCTTCAGCTGGATAAAGATATGATTTGCCTCTAGTGTCCACTTAACCTTAAGGACATCTTTTATTTTGACATCTTTTATTTTGCAAAATGTGTAAGAGGAACAGGATATTGAAACAAAGTAGGTTGTAATTTTTGATAATACCCACCTTATGAATGCCCCCATTTAACTATGCTTGTCAGGAGTATGTCAGTTTCTTACAGCTTCATTTAGTTTTTCCATTTGGGTCCTAACAATTCCCTTTACTATCAAATAGCCTAAATATTTTACCTCTGTCATACCCAACTTTTTGAAGTCATTTGTAGTTAAGGAGGTTCATCTCTTGGAGTCTAGTGCAACTTGGAACACAGATAAATGAGAGTTCCAGTCTTATATATGTATTAATAAATAAGTTCTTAGGTATATAATAGGCAAACGACCACCAGGGCCTTTATATGTCTAGCCATGCAACCCAACCCAAATGTATCCCTATGTATCATGGGAGGTTATTTGGAAGTGTTATACTATTAAGGAAGTTTCTAGAGGTTATGTGTGTGTGGGGGGTCTATGTTAGTTTGAGCATTACTGTCTGCCTCTGTCTGTCAGAAACATGGGAGCCAGACCAGGATGAATTTCCAATTTCCCATCATTGGTCAAGGTTATGCTTAAATAGGGCTAGTGATGGACAATACTTCACAAGAAGGGGTGGCCTGTTCCAGAATATGGAGATCCTCTGTGACACATACTGTATCTGTTTCACCAGCTTATCATAAGCAAAATTTAAATAATTAGATCTAGTAGTTCTGATGTTGTTCATTTTATGGATATAGGTTCATAGGTTCATAGGTTCATACTAGGCTATCTGCCCAAGGGCATTTATAAGCCTAGCCCATAGTTATGTGGCTTTCTTTAGTTGAATAAAAACTATGCCTATCATTTTTCTGTGCCTCTGTCAAGCAGTGACACTGAAGTAATCCCTGGGGTATATCTGCGATCTCCCATCCATTGGTCAAGATTCCTCTTGAACAAGGCCAGCGAGGTGCTCTGCCTCACATGTACCGGATTTTGTTCCACAGCATAGAGTCTCTGGGTGATGAATCTGCCCCTCCAGCAGGCTCTATTTATACCCGTGTCAAGGTTTAAGTCTCCTGTGGTTCTGAGGGATCTAGATTTTTGAGGTGAAGCATATTCATCAAATCTGGGTTTGACATGGCCTTATATGTCAGGCACAGGTCACCTCTGAGCAAGCGGTATGAGACTGAATAAAGCTGGAGTTCTTTCAGTCGGGCAGCAGAAGATATATATTTGAGAACCTTTATCCTTTTGGTGAGGAACTTTTGGGGCCTTTCAAGCTGCATCAGGTGTCTGGTCAGATACATTCGAGCAGGGCATTGTACTCAATCATAGGTCTAATGAGTGATGAGTACAGGGGACGATGACCTACCTTGATCTAGATGTGAATCCCTTCATGATCAGGTGGGCGATATAGAAGGTTTTCCTAACTACTTTAGCAACATGAGTGTCAAACGAAGACTACTGTCAACTTGGGTCCCCAGATCCCTGATGACTTTTCTGTGCTCAGTGGATTGTCACCTATATGGTAGCTAGGGGTAACCTTGTTTTTCGAAGGGTATGACTATGCATTTTTGGCAACTTCAGGCCATGGCTCTGGCACCAGTTATCCGTTTCTGTGAGGCCCTTCTGGAGGATATCTCTGTCAGATGTGTTGCAGTCATCTGCAAACTTTGTCCCTCCTGTGTTTGCTTGTACTTCAGAAAAGTAGATGCCGAACAAGAGTGGACCCAGGACTGAGCCCTGTGGGACACCACTTGTGACAGGCTTTGAGTCTGACATGGCTCCAGCAACTCTGACCCTGTGGGTTCTGTCCATCTTGTGATGTATGGGTTTACATTCAAGCTGATGAGTTTTTCGATGATACCTGAGTGGGGTATTGTGTGCCAGGTCGAGGTAGGCTGTATGGACTGCCTTTCCCTCATCAATGGCCTTGGTGACTGTCTCAAAAAAGTCAACCAAGTTTAAGAGGCAGGATCTGCCTTTGACAAAGCCAAACTGGGTTGGATCCAAAGTCTGCAAGTTCCCTATGTCTTTATTTATGAGTTCCATTATGATCCTCTCCATGGCTTTGCAGATAAGGCTTGTCAAGCTAATGGGGCGGTAATTTCCAGGGTCTTGGCATTGTGTTTTGTCCATGACTTTGGCACCTGTCATCTGTCCATGTTAAGCCCTCTTGATATGCAAAACTTTCACCAGAGCTGGATCTGAAGATGCCTTGTATGCCAAGCATAGATCGCCTCTCACTGACCTGTAGGAGACTGAGTATAAAGATAGGGCTTCAAGATGATCTGTATAAGACAATGTGTTTATATCCTGGATTCTACTGGTAAGAAACCTTTGTGGCCATTCCAGCTGTTGAATATGTCTGTTCAGGTACATGCTGAAGGGGGCATTATACTCAATGATGGTTCTGATAATGGCAGAATAAGGTGACAATATGATTTTCCTGGACCTGGATGCAATGCCTCTACTTATATGCTGGGTGACATAGAATTGTTTTATTACTACCTGGGTAGATGTTGGCCTTTAATCGACATCTACTTGGTTAAATGTTGGTCAATGGCCAGATTACTGTCTACATATGTTCCCTGATCCCTGATTGTCAAGTCAACCCTTGGGATGTTTTATCAATGGAGTAATTAGCTTGGGTGACAGTTTTCCCAAAAGGCACTATAATGCATTTCTTGACATTGTGTTTTGTCCATGACTTTGGCACCTGTCATCTGTCCATGTTAAGCCCTCTTGTAAGATGTTTATTTCATGTGAAGATACTATGATAGCTCCCAATTTGCAGTCATCTGCATACTTTTTCAGCCAAAGATCCTTGACATTAGCCTTTGCCTTTGAGAAGTAGATGCCAAATTGGAGTGGTCCCAGCATGGAACCCTGAGGTACCCTGTTGGTAACTGGTCTCTTAGTGGTGGTGATATCACCAATCCTGACTTCCTGGGTAGTGTCTGTGAGCCAGCTGGTAATATAACAAGTTATATCGGGAGTTATGCCCAGTTCAGTGAGTTTGTCAAGTATCCCTTAGTGGGATATTTTATCAAGCACCTTAGCTAAGTCCAGGTAGGCAGTAGGCACCATTTTCCCCTCATCCATTGTCTTGATGACCTTCTCAAAGAAGTCCACCAGGTGTAGTAGGCACGACTTTCCCTTGACAAAGCCAAATTTGGATGGGTCTAGTATCTGAAGGCTGCTTATGTCTTTGTTGATCATTTCCATGATAATTTGTTTCACGGCTTGACCAGATAGTGTACACACCCACCAGAGGTTTTAACGTACTGAACCTCATGCTCACCAGTATGGGAGAATGCTGCATCCTCCCCAGTGTCACAGTGTCACATCCTCACTGGTGATATTGGACTACAAAGCTGTCTCCTTTTAAAAAAAAAATAACTTGGTAACCCCAGCAAACTCTGTAACAGTCAGGAACTATTCCCAAGCAAACTACGTTCTATTAAGCAATAGTCTGACAAAATTCACTGCCCCTCCCAACTCCGAGTTCACAGCAACCTATGCAGAATTGTCCTCTGAGACCCTGTATAACCATATATATGGCTGTATAGAGGCTGCTGTACCTACTAGAAGTAATCCCAAAACAAACTCTGAAAACAAACCACACAGATGGAATCCTAACCTTAATAAGGTATATAACAAAAAAATAAAAAAGACATGGTTAAAATCAGGAAGTGCAACTCTAACAATGATAGGAGCTCTGTAATTAAACTGCACAGTTAACTAAGAGGACTAATTAATTCCAACAAGGCCAATTACAAGGTTGATAGCCTCACAGGCTAAAGACAACCACAAGACCTTCTACAACTCAAAAGCAGCAAACACCACTGTGCTGAACTGGTGGTCAGTCGTGCTACCTTCACTCAGTAAAGCAACATATCGAATTTACTGGCTCTCAAATTCAGCTCAGACAACCCCCACTCCCTGCCTCCACCCATGAAATACCTACTAGCACAACTCCCCAACTATTAACAAGGAGCATGTACTGGAGGTGCTCACTAAGGCCAAAAACACAGCCTTAGTGGTCCCCTACAATATCCTGGGATGCTTCCTAAATATCTTGAAACTTGTCCTGTCTGGAACACTTGAGTCACTTTTCAACTATAGCCACAAAACAGGCTTCCTACCATAAGAATGGAGGACTGCAATGATTATCCCACTATAACTAAATGCTAACCAAATTTCTCAAACATATTGCTACTGTGTTCTCAAAATACTGTACTTTTGCCTTGTAAATATTCCTTTTATATATTTCTTTGTTTTTGTACTGTTAAGTATCTTACAACTTGAATTGTTAGGGTTTTTTTCTTATTTTTACTAATTACTTTCCTGGAGCTTTTCTCCTTGGGTGTCCGTTGAAAAGGGGCTCTCTGGGCCCAGTTGGACTAACCTGATTAACAAATGTTTTGTGTCTTTCGGCTTTTCCCGGTTAGGGGTCACCACAGCAGAACTCCGGTCTGCTAATGATTGGTAGTTGACTTTTATGTGCCGAGTTACCAGCCCTGATGCACAACCTTCAACGAAGGTACGCCCATTCATGCATGTCGCCACACAGAAGACGCTCTAGCTGAGAGTCGAACCGGATGGCGTCAAGGGGCGACAATGCAATAAATAAATAAGGGTAGATCATCAACCAACCCAGGAAACTACAGATTCTAAGGACATTGAGAGTGACCTGCTAGGATATGGTAAAGTACATTAGGTATTCTCAGGATGAAATCAGCTCATGACAACTCTATGGGCATGACCCATATGGTTCTTGAAGTATATTACAGAAGTAGATTGGCAGGCCTTTCTTCCACACAGATACTGGTGTCCGGTTGTGCCCCAACCAGATTTTGAACCCAAGTCTACTAGCTGGTAATACTGCACCTTAACCTCTGTGCTATCAGTCCAGGTTAGGAAATGATATAGGTTCATAGGTTCATAGATTAGTACTAAGCTAACTGCCCTTGCAAGCCATTTTAAGCCTAGCCAATTATCCCTTGTGAGTCTCAAACCCTGCATCTTGTGTTTATAAGGTAAGCACCTTAACCATCAGACCACCCTCCCAACCCAGGACATCATTTTGGTAAGAGAGTGTATGTCTGATATATATACTCATATGACTTTGTTCATAAGTCACGGAAAGGTCACAAGAGCCCAGTGTAGCCCAAGTTGAAGGGAAATATACTGGTATTACTGGTATTACTGGAATAAGCTCACTGTGCTAAAAGACTGACAGGTCTTTGGTTTCAGCCATTAAAAGGATCTAGCAGTATCTCTGTTAGATTTAATACACTCAAGACTTTTACCTTTTCCAGCATTTTTTTTAGTTCATCAACCCTAGGGATTGGGTAGCTGTCACATTTTGAAATGCTGTTTAGCTTTCTAAAATCATTGAATAATCATATTGTTGCATCTGGCTTTGGAATTAATCTTACTAGACTATTCCACCCACTTTTGGACTGTTATCCCCCCATCAGTAGGGCAATAGTTTTGTATAAGCCTTAAATATGAATTTTAGGATTACATGCATAGAGAAATAATTGTTAGTTAGCCTATACCAGCAAACATTATTGCACATTTTAGCAATTATATATTTGTATATTTGTATATTTGTATATTTATATTTATATTTATATTCATCTTTAGGGATGTTATTAAGTTATTAATTATGTAACATCAAGGCATATTTATATAAATATATTCATGTAGCATTCAATTAGCACTGCAATGATTTATTTTTGGCGCCAAAAGGCAGTTGATGAGAGATATATAAACTGGCTGTAACATTCAAATGTACGTTCTGAAGAAGTCTGGAGACAGATGAAAGCGCTTAACGTACTTTTATTTTTGGTTTTGTAAATAAAATTGTGTATTCAGTTCCTGAGTCCGAGCCGTGGCATTTATTGTAACTGCTCATATACCAGAAGTGTCCTTGTGGAATTATTAAGTTGTCGGTTCGTGTGGGAAGTTTTTGTTAACATCTTCAGGTATGGAGAACAACGAAGGTGCACAGGCTTTATTGGACCAGGGTGAGCTTGTTTCGATTCGAGCTGAACTCAGCGCACTCAAGGAGGAGATGACGAAACTTATGGAGCTGGTCGGACGCTCCATTACCATTGGCGGCATTGAAGCAAAACACTCATTGCGGTGCAGACAAACTTCAAGTTCCATTAGTGAGGAACGGATGGACAGGCACGACCTTTTAAACTCCTCGACTACATCAAGGATTGATGCCAGCACACAAATAGCGATTCCAAATGGGCAAGGCAGCCCAGCGGAGGACATATTTATTATAACTCAACAACGAAAAGATGATGAGAGGAGGGAACGGAACAGCAAGTCCCTTTCGGAAGACTTTACGTTTGATTTCAGTCTCTTCCAAATAAGAGACGAAAACGAGCGCTTAGGTGCTCGTCCTAAGAGGACTTTACCTACAAGGACATATGCTGCTAGTACAAAAACGCACATGGACAAAAATAAAGGTACAGACTTATTACCTAGCCCTTATGTTAAAAAATCAGTTCGCAAGTATTCTGTAGGTAAAATGAATCGAGTTAATAGCAGCAATAACAACAATTGCTATTTAGATAAGTTTTTAACTGATGATTTTAATTTTGACAAATATAACAAACATGATGCCAATCACAATGTGAGACTGAATAGTGAAACTGAGCATGTGTTGAATAACAATATCAAGGACAAAATATATTTGCTAGGTAAAAAACTTGTTACTATTAAGAACATCAAAATTGAAAATGCTTATTTCAGTAGATGTTTGATGCTACATGTTGTGCCTAAAGGCATTAGATTTTTTAAATTACCAATGGGACATGACATAAATGATGATACAATTGCTGATTTCAATAAGTTGTTTGATCAATTTGGGTTTGAATATGTTAAGGTTTTAATACAAAAAAATGATGAGAAGTTGTCCTGTTTAATTTCTGAAGTAGACAGGATCAATGTTGAGATTCTAAACAACAGTACTTTCAGTCAGTGGAGTGATTTATATGACAAGCAATACATGGAAGCAGATAGGAAAGCTAGGGTGATATTCCAAAGGAAAGAGAGAAAATTAATACGAGATGTTGAAGCATATGCTAACAACAGGGCATATGTATGGCCGAAACAGCATGATAGTAGACAGCAACATAATGAAGAACGATTGAATATACATAGGAGAGACTATGATGAATTACAGTTACAGGGGGGGAGAACTTATCCATTAAAAAACTACTATGGGACAAAAAACAGGAAATGGAAATAAATGATCAACATATTGTCAATGTTAATTCCGTTCACTATGTGAACCCAATAGGAAATAAGGAAGAATTTCAACTTTTAGATGCAGATGCACCTAGACCAGTTGAAGATGTAAAGATTATTGAAAGTGTAGATGACAGAGTGAAGGAATTCAGTAATGCATCTACAACACATAACATCTTGCATACCAGAAATGGGTTCAATGTATTCAATTACACAACTTACACTATTACAGACGAATTTTTCAGCTTATTCTCCAAGGGAATGAAGTTTATTCCCACCACCAAATTCAATCTAGTAGACACCATTGTGGAAGTTAAGTTATACTGTAGGAGATTGAATTTGGCTTTACATTTTGATCAACAATCAAATGGGATGGAATATAACACACATGGTGAATTGAGAAAGAGAAGCACTTTCATTCCTCCCATTAATTCCAACATACAATTATTTGAGAAAATGGTATGTAGTGACATGTACAAATTGAAAGGAATAGACAACAAGAATGAACCTAACCTTACCAAGATAGAACAGGAATGTCTCACCAAATTCATCAACAGTAAGGAAGTGAGATTGATGAAACCAGATAAGGGTGGAGGCATTGTTATGTTCTATAGTACTGATTATATCAAAGAGATACAGAATATATTAGATCATTCAGGGAATTATGAGAAAGTCTCACTCAATGAAATAAATATAGGACATAGACGTATAGATATGGCATTGGAAGAATATATGCTGGACAAGAGAATCACTATTGAGACACATGAATTTTTAAAGGTTGAATACCCAGTGTTAGCAACCATAGTGGGAATTCCGAAGGTGCATAAAAATATAGAACATCCACCATTTAGGCCCATCATTTCTGGAAGTAGAGCAAAAGCATTTCCATTAGGTATGGCTGTGGACAGATGGGTCAAACCAGTATACAAGTCCACACCACATTTAATTAAGGATTCTTGGATGTTTCTTGCACAACTCACACCACATCTATGGAAAAAGGAATTAAAGTTTATAACCATAGATGTGGTTGATTTATTCTCTTGTATACCCAAAGAAGTGGGTTTGGAGTATTTTTCAAATAGCCTAAGGAAAAACACCAATATGAGTTGGGACAAAATTTGTCTAATAACTGACATGATGGGTTTGATTCTCGATCACAATTATATCCAGTTCCAAAACGAGTTCTACAAGCAAACCAGAGGAGTTGCCATGGGCGCATCCTGTGCCCCAATTTTTGCCAACATGGTTATGCTTGAATGGGAATCTGAATATATTTTCAAATCAAAATTCCATCAGCATATCAAGTATTATACAAGATTCCTTGATGATTTGTTTATATTATGGGAGGGTCCGATGGAAGAAATAGGAAAATTCATAAGCTACATCAACAATACTACGGAATTTTTGAAATTCACTCATGTTGTCAAAGAGGATGGAATAGCATATTTAGATGTATACATAAGTCACGGGGATGCAGGTTTTATATCACGTATCCATAGGAAGGATACATTTTCCAATGATTATTTGGCATACACCAGTAATCACCCGAAACATGTTTTCAAAAATATCTACAAGGGCCAATGTATTAGGGCTGCCCGGATGTGTTCAACAAAAGACATCATGTTGAAAGAAATAGACCTTATTAGATCTATGTTTATAAATCGAGGATATCCTGGCAAAGTATTAAATGGAATTAACAAATATATAACAGATGAATGGGGAAAGAAGTTCAAGCCCCTGTTAGGAGATTATAATATTTATGTAAATTCCACCTATATGGGTGATTCCAGGTCAACGGAATATGGCCCAAGGGTATGTGTACTAACCTACTCTCCTATGATTAAAAATGTTGAATCATGTATTATAGAGAGATGGAATCAATTTGTTGCCAATAAAGAGTCTATTTTAGGAATTCATATGAAAATTGTATATAAGACAGGTTTTAATATTAAAAAATTATTGGAAAAAACAAAAGGCAAGTTACCAAGAGACAACAACAAAAATACGATAAAATGTGGGCATTGCAATCAATGCAAACATATTAAAATATGCAAAGGCACTAGGTTAGATAATATAAATCATACCTATATACATAGTATTCAAGGAAATTGCTGTTCTACCTTTGTGATTTACATGGCTACCTGTGTAGCATGCAACGCATTCTACATAGGAAAGACAGAAAGACACCTTAAAAAACGTATTTATGAGCATCAGTATGCTATTAGAACTAAAGACAACAGAAATGCTCTGTATCGTCATGTAATCAATACAAATGACAATCACCATTTTGAGTTTTATATTATCGATAAGGTTGAACCATCACCTTATGGGGGAAACGTTAAAGCTATTTTAGCAATGAAAGAAAGTAAGTGGCAGATAATTTGTGATGCAACAAATTTTCCAGGAATAAATGACAATATAAGCATCAAGCCCTTTCTAATATTAAGAAAATAGACAGTAACAGTCTGCCACAATTTATTAGTTTCTCCAACCTTGTGCCAGTTTTTAACCATTTTTAAACCATTAGTTTTTAAACTATTAGTTTTTAAACCATTAGTTTTTAACCATTTTAAACCATCATTCAAATAGTTTTATTAATATTGTACTAATAGACCTTGTTATTATCCACTTTTCATGCATATAACTTGTATTATTGTCATTGAGTATGGCCCAAGTTATGAATTAGCATTCCACTATTTTACTATTTATTAATAGGGCAATAGTTTTGTATAAGCCTTAAATATGAATTTTAGGATTACATGCATAGAGAAATAATTGTTAGTTAGCCTATACCAGCAAACATTGTTGCACATTTTAGCAATTATATATTTGTATATTTGTATATTTGTATATTTATATTTATATTTATATTTATCTTTAGGGATGTTATTATGTTATGAATTATGTAACATCAAGGCATATTTATGTAAATATATTCATGTAAGCATTCAATTAGCACTGCAATGATTTATCAATTTTTGGCGCCAAAATGCAGTTGATGAGAGATATATAAACTGGCTGTAACATTCAAATGTACGTTCTGAAGAAGCCTGGAGACAGATGAAAGCGCTTAACGTACTTTTATTTTTGGTTTTGTAAATAAAATTGTGTATTCAGTTCCTGAGTCCGAGCCGTGGCATTTATTGTAACTGCTCATATACCAGAAGTGTCCTTGTGGAATTATTAAGTTGTCGGTTCGTGTGGGAAGATTTAATACACTCAAGACTTTTACCTTTTCCAGCATTTTTTTTAGTTCATCAACCCTAGGGATTGGGTAGCTGTCACATTTTGAAATGCTGTTTAGCTTTCTAAAATCATTGAATAATCATATTGTTGCATCTGGCTTTGGAATTAATCTTACTAGACTATTCCACCCACTTTTGGACTGTTATCCCCCCATCTTAAATATATTTTGTATATTGTCTCACAGAGCATTTCGCCATATCTCTGATATGCTGTAAGGATTTAAATTAATGTTTTGCCATGCAATACTCCCAATATGGTGTTGAATTAGTTGTTCATAGGTTCATAGGTGTTTACTAGGCTAATGACCACAAGGGCCTTTTTAAGCCTAGCCATGCATCCCAAATGTCTGACAAGTTCTGATACCCTTGATAAGTGTAAGCATGGGCGTGGGAGAAGAACCATTTACAGGTTACCTGTTTGCATTAGAGACATAGGTGTCAAACCAGAGATGGATTTCCGGTTTCCCATCCAATTGTCCAAATTGCACTTGATTTGGGTTAGGAAGGAACTCTGCTTCACATGGATGGGGAGCCTGTTCCATAGACAGGGTAGTCTCTGGGATACATACCTATCTCTCCAGCAGGTCCTATTTCTATCACAGGCAAGGTTTACGTCTTTAGAATGGGTAATTCTGCTACTGTTTGTTTTGCGGATATGCAGGAAGTCCATCAGAGTGGGGGTCTGACAATGTCCTGTAATGCCAGAGAAAGATCTCCCCTCAAAAGACTGTAGAAGACAGAATACAGGTATAGGGCCTTGAGGCAGTCCTCATAGGACATATTACTTACGCTCTGTATTCTTTTAGTGAGGAACCTCTGTGGACGTTCCAGTTGTTGGATATTTTTTTGGAGCTGTGTTCTCTCAGTTAGCTCTTCTTTGCTTCTTAAAAGAAACTGTCTTATTTCTTGTCCCTGTAGCTTACATATTCCCTGTGATTCAATAAACTGAAATCTCCATGCAGGAGCAGTGTAGCCATTCCTGCATGGAATATGGCTGCTGAGCAGTCCAGTAAACTACTGTTCTGATGTGCATGAGCCTGTCTACACTATTCCTGCACGGACACCACTGCACAATGCTAATTACCTCATTTGCTGGTGAAAACCATGCAAATTAGGTGAATTAGTGATTCAGCAAGCAGGCAGGCATCTGTGCAAGAACAGTGTTAGTTGCAGAAATGTATTTGGCCACTAGCTGAATACATTTCTAAAAAAATTAAAATGGGGGCATGACAGGTCAAATAAGAGCATGTGTTATAATCTTTAGGCATGCGAATGGCCAAATATATGGCCATTGGCATGGAAAAGTGTTTCATTTTTCTAAAAATAAGTTGTTTTTTGGCCAGTCTCAGACATTTAAGCATAGGGCAGCGGCACGTAAACGGGATTGTGCCAAAAATAAAAAATGTGAAAACACAATTTCAAGGGTAATCTGCATGTTCCCATTATAGTCTATGGCATGCAGAATCAAAACAATACCAGGGAACAGTGGTTGCTAAGGGGAAAGGCTCTGGGTAGTGCAGTAATGATTGGACTAAGGCAGTGGGGTATGCAAACGAGGGGAAATTTACTGAATCACAAAAATATTCTAATTGCCAAACTGCACCTAACTGCGTAGGTGCTATAACATGATCATGTAAGCAGGAGGAGCAGCAGACATGAAAAGGAGGTGTGTCATGCATGGTGTGAGCACATTGGAGCTCCATGGCCCATAGATAAGCTTAGCTAAGCAAGAGGGTGTGTCTGAGGCTGTATTGACTTATTCCATGAAATGAATAGTGTGTTTGCATTCAGGGAGGGACATTTCTCAGTGTTTACATTAGCTAAATGGGTTTGTGCAGTGTGCACTGGGTCTAAAACAAAAACAAAAACAAACAAAAAAAATGGAAATAGCAGGACTGTTTATATTTGGGCACTGGGTTTGAGCGGGGTGCCTCTGGGCTTAAAATGGGACGAAATGGAAATGAAAAAAGGTAAAAAAAAAGGGAAATAGCAGAATAAAAGCAATCAAGTACACATTACATAGCTAGCAGGTGGAATGCATCATAGTCAGCCAATGATACAGGCAGCATCTGCAGCACAACAGTATAAACAATGGAAACAACTTACAGTCTGTTTTTTCCCACAAACTCTGCACCATTGGTCTACAACTGCGGGGGAATTCTAACTGGAAAGATGTTAGGGGCTGCCATTGCTTTGATCCATCAGTATGTGCTAGAGGCTGTGGGCGGTGAGGAGGATAATGTTGACAACCGCCACAGACTGAGTAGGAGGAGGAGTGTTCAGACCCAGAGTAATTTACCAGGGGCTATATGATCTGGAGATAGTTGAGCGCTACAGGGTGGACAGAGACATACTTCAGCAAATCATCGAGCTGTGCCAGCCTCAGCTCAGACCCAGAGCCAACAGAGGGGAGCCCATCCCAGTGGATACCAAGGTATGTGTAGCCTTAAGAATACTAGCTACAGGTATTTTCCAAAGACCTAGTGGGGGCATCTTGGGGGTCTCACAGGCATCTGCATGCAGGGTACTCCACCAATTCCTGGATGCCATGCTACTATATGCTGGTGAGCACATTTACTTCTCCAACACCCATGAGGAAAGGACCAGCAATATATGTCTCTTCCACCATGTAGCAGAATACGCGGAGGTACTGGGTGCAATACACTGCATGCACATCCACATCAAAGCACCACCCGGTGAATAGGGTAGGGTCTACATAAACCACAAGGGCTTCCCCTCCATCAACTGCTAGGTCATGTGCAATGCCCAAGGCATTATCATGAATGTGTGTGCTGGCAGCCCTGGAAGGTATCATGACTCCCACATCTGGCATTCATCACAGCTGTACCAGGCATTTGCCAGTGGGGGCATCCTGTATGGCCATCTGGTGGGGGATGTTGGCTAAGCACTGGAGCCATGGATGATGACACCCATCAGAAATGCACACACACCCACACAAGAATGCCATAATGAGGAACACGCACAAACCAGGATCATTATAGAGCATGTGTTTGAGATGCTCAAGTCATGGTTCCACTGTCTTGACATATCTGGTGGAGCATTGCAGTACCCTCCAGCCACATGCGCAGACATGTTCATAGTATGTGTTATGCTACACAATATGATCCTGTGGAAACAGCTGCAGAAGGAAGGGTCACACAGCCCAAAACCATTGCCAAGGTCCCAACAGGCACAGAGGGAATCAGAGGAGGAGGCCCCTGAGCCTGCACCTGTAGGCAGACAGAGGCATGCCCAGTATGCTCACTTTGGCAAAGAGGCAAGGCATAGCACACACACACTGACACTGTAGGAACCCAGGGGCTAACACCTCTCTCTGACTCACACACACAGTATAATGGATGAGACACACATCACATTACCTGTAAGTTAGCATGAATAGGCAATGAACTGTGTGCATCCAACATAGGCGGCCCTTAAGTACCATCCTCAAAACTGCGGCAGGCACAAGGTAAAAAGTCTTCTTAACAATAAATGAATGGATTAGTATGTTTTGGTAGCATATCTATGGTAATGCTGCATGCATGCAAGAGAATGGGGTAGACTACTGGGATGGCAGCAGACAACTGACAGCTATGTGGGACACCAGGAAATGTCTGCCCATTACTGGCCTCCCCACACTATGCAGTAGTACCTAAGGTGGCAAATCCCACTGCAGTATATGTGTGGGGCCAACTAACTTGGGGTCATAGGTCACAAGCATGGATGTCAGTGTGGGGGTCCCATACCCACCCCTCTGACACAGTAAGTCAGCTGTAGAAAACCAGACAGAAATGTCTGGCAAAGGCTCACAAATGGTGGCAATGTTGAATTACCCCCCTACAGACTCACACAGTGATGGCACTGCAGGTCTTGCAATTTCAATAAGGCTATGAAGGGTACAAAGTCTGAAACTCAACTGTATGCCATTGCAATCTGACCTGTGGTCTTTACTGATATGCCTCTAGTCCCCAAGACAAGTCACAATAGTATGGTAAATGGAACCAAAATGTAAAGCAAATATCAGCACCGTCTGTGCAAATGTGTACAGTTCACAAGTGTGCCCCCCATATACCCACAAAAATGCAGTAACATGTATGTTTGCAGGGAAATAACAGCATAGCACACATTGGCAGGGCTGTCCCAATACACATGAAAACATGTTGCATGTCCACAATATGCAGGGGTCAATGAGCTATGTGTATGTGTGGTTAATACTGTCAGGATCTGGCCAGCACATTCTCTTGGCTGTCATATTATAGTGCCCTAGGTACAGTGCTGTCTTTGACAGGACCATGTGCAGATAACTGCAGTGCTAAGTGTTATGCATGTCAGTGACACCTACTGCTCTGCCACTGACCTGACATATCTGGAAGTCACAGTGCTATGTGGAATATACCACACATATAATGGACTTCTTGAAGGCTGTGTAGCCAAGGTGCTAAGGGGTTTGTGAATATAGTGCTTTTTGGTGCTGTTTCTAGTGGTTATTTTCAATAATTCTTTTTTTTAATGTTTGCTTTTACATATAATGGACATGCCTGCACAGTAGAATGCACTTTGTACCAATAAATCCCAATCTCTGACAGCAAGACGTCTGGACAAGGGCAGAAATAAAATTGGAACAAAGGCACAATGATAGACATGTGTTGTAAATATCACCTTACATACTGAAAAAGTTGGTAGGGTGAGGGGTTTGCAGTAGCAGGAATTATCTGAAAGTTAGGTAGTCTAATACAGTAATGACTATCATTATTTTGTTACATCACTTTTCAAGGATACGTAACTAACTTGCCATAAAAACACAAGTTTACATAGATTGGATGAGATGAAACCTCTCACCAAACACCTGGACAATCTGCCAAAAAAATGTACAGGTTGGAGGTATGGCCACACCAAGATATGACATCTCAGGTTAGAAAGATACCACACAAGCAGGAGATCCCCAGCCAGTATATCACCAAGTTGCTGGACTGTTTATACAGCACGTCATCACTCAACTGGCTATAGCCACACCTCAAAACTGGCCTTGTTGGGCAAGAATGTACATAGCTGGACTCATAATATTTGTCTATGCATCATACAACTTGTATTCCTCTGGTAAAGCACTGCGATGATCTGAGGATGTCTACCACTAGGTAATGACACAATATACTGTAGTGTCAGACTACAGATATGGCAGAAAAAATGTCTGCTAAAGAAACCCAGTACCCCAAGAAAAGTCCTGTGTACTCCTGAGAGGTATGGCTGTAGCACACAAAACCCCAGACCGGAGTACACTTATCTCTGGAATGGAGTCCCATAGAAGGTCACACTGGGCATGCTCCTACACTTAGAGAATCACAGGACATGTTGGAATCCACATCGGACTATATGACTGTATTGTGTATATATGTCTGTGCATACAGATAGCTATGTACACCTTAACTGTCCCTGCACACACACATCAGACAAGATTACCCTCAACTAGCTGTAGGTGGCCCATATGTGATATATCTGCATCTGTTGCATATGATACACAGATATATATATATATCTATATATATCTATATATATATATATATATATATATATATATATATATATATATATATATATATATATGGGCAACAGATAACATATATCAAACATACACACACATAGATGATTGTAAGTGAGAGACAGGCAGTGGTAGAGAGAGAGACACATGGGGGACATACACAGATACCCTGAATGGCATACAGTGATGTCCTGCTGTGGAGAGTGGCATACCAGTTGTAAACAGTTGCATGTGCCAGCATAAAAAGTGACCCCAATTGTGTAATAGTACTGAGGTTGGGGTTATAATATCACATTACCTGCCTGCATGTGTGTGTGTGTGTGTGTGTGTGTGTGTGTGTGTGTGTGTGTGTGTGTGTGTGTGTGTGTCCATAGGTCTAAGTATTAGGAGACTATTCCCATTACTACACTTCACATTGCCCTACTTCACAAGACCTGCTGCTGTCATTCACCTTAGAAGTACCATTGGACACCTATCATCCCTATAAGCTCTGTAGCACATGCGATAACTGTGTAACACTATAGTACAAATAACTCGATAGGCAGGGGTTCTACTATCAGATCCGGTAAAGGTGTGTGTGGGTGTATAATTGTGTGTGTAAGTATGTATGTTTGTAGGAAGATGTATTTTTATATGTTTCCCACTCAGTGCCCTACTTTATCAGTCCTGCTGATGTCATTCCCCTTATCAGCACCTTTGGCCAGTTGTCAGCCCAGGAAGCTCTGTAGCGCATGCGATAACTCCAGAATACTATAGTGCAAATAACTAGACAGGCAGGGGGTCTACTCTCAGATCCAGCAAATGTGTGTGTGGGAGTATAAGTGCATAGACAGGCAGGGGTTCTACTCTCAGATCCAGCAAATGTGTGTGTGGAAGTATAAGTGTGTGGGTATGTTTGTAGAAAGAAGTGTTTTGATAAGTTTCCATCCCAGTGCCCTACTTTATCAGTCCTGCTGATGTCATTCCCCTTATCAGCACCTTTGGCCAGTTGTCAGCCCAGTAAGCTCTGTCGTGCATGCGATAACTGCATAATACTATAGTACAAATAACTAGACAGGCAGGGGTTCTACTCTCAGATCCGGCAAATGTGTAAGTATGTGTGTGTATGTTTGTAGGAAGAAGTATTTTGATAAGTTTCCCACCCAGTGCCTTACTTTATCAGTCCTGCTGATGTCATTCCTCTTATCAGCATCTTTGGCCAGCTGTCAACCCAGTAAGCTGTGTAGCGCATGTAATAACTGCGTAATACTACAGTACAAATAACTAGACAGACAGGGGTTCTACTCTCATATCTGGCAAATGTGTGTGTGGGTGTATAAGTGTGTTTGTAGGAAGAAGTATTTTGGTAAGTTTCCTACCCAGTGCCCTACTTTATCAGTCTTGCTGATGTCATTCCCCCTTATCAGCACCTTTGGCCAGTTGTTAGCCCAGTTAGCTCTGTAAATGTACGATAACTGCGTAACACTATAGTAAAAATAATTAGATAAGCAGGGGTTCTAATCTCAATACTGATAAGTAAGTGTGTGCGTGTGTTTGTGTGTGTGTTGTGTGAGTGTGGTGTGTGTGTGTGTGTGTGTGTGTGTGTGTGTGTGTGTGTGTGTGTGTGTGTGTGTGTGTGACTCATTCACCTTAGATGTACCTTAGGACAAGGTGAAATCATATAAGCCCTGTGGCGCATCTGATAACTGTGTAACACTAGATAGGCATTCTAATCTCAATACTAGCAACTGCATGTGTGTGTGTTTGGGTGAGAATCATATCCTGTGTAGGTTATACCATTTTGATGTGTGTACCATCCAATCCTGTTTACCACCTCCCGATGGCATTAGTTTATATATCATGTTAATTGCATCTGTTTCAAATGCAGCATGTTAAACCATTGTACAGGCCATACCAGTCATCTGCACAGATGTCTATGGAGTTTCCAAATGTTTGCAACCTATATGTGGTATGTGTCCCCTAACAATGGCCATTTATGTGATATTGTTGCCAAATAGGTCACAGTTAGTGTAGTGACACACATGCCAGCATCAGATATCATACCTGACCGAAACATCATGCTGATGCAATGTCTGTTACCCTATCACTTGTCCAGGCTTACTGGAGCAATAAATGACTCCAGTTGCTATTTCTGCTGGGTTATCACACCATCCATGAAGGCATTCACAACATTACGTGTTGTAAGAGGTAGTGAGTTATGTCCCTTGCATATAATCTATGTGGGGCATGTCATGTGTATGTAGCACTATAGTACATTAAAGTGGATATGTAGGTTTACTAATCTGTCTATTGCCGACTGTGTTTGTTTCCCTGTATGCACATTCCCTGTGTCAGTCTTTACTCTGTGTATGCGAAGGATATACCATTTTGTCTCCCTATTCCACCCTGTGAACTCAGGAATACATACCACAGACCTGTCATACACAGTACCATGCATGCCCTCACCAACTGGATCAGGGTTGAGTGTATGGGAAAGAAATGGCAGGGGCAACAGATGCAGACAGGTGAATCTGTTGTGGTCATTCTAATGGCTAAGCTTGTGAGGGACCTACTGACAGTACTCCAGTAACCTGTTCCACATGTATGAGTCTGTGGTACTACACAACACTGAGGTGACATGTCTGAAGGCTACCTGTCTGGTATGTATGCAAGGTCACACTGTCTGACAACAGTGTCCCTCACACACTGTTGCATGCATACACACCTGGTAAATGTACATATAAAGCTGTACCTTGGCTATGAAATGATTGGTGTATTTCCACTCTGCCATAATCCATGTTGGTAATGTTTGCAGGGCCACAGCCTGCAGACACATAGACACCTGGAACACAAACAAAATACAGCATGTCAGACTACATTCAGTCAGTGGTACTAACAGCAATAATGCATCATGCCTAATAAGGTACATACACCTTTATGTGTACCCATAACAAATGCAAGCAGACAGCACCTTCCACAGTATTACATAGCTACACTGTACTATATTCACCCTGTGCATCAGACCCATATTAGTATGTCCCTGCATGGATGGTATGGATGACAGGGATGTGGTACTGTTATCATAATGTGCACAGTATGTGGTGTAGGTTTGTCAGAGGCCTAGGCTGGGCCATACGGTTGACATTATGTGTGTGTGTTTGGAGAGGTATCATATAGATGGGCTGTGCAGAAGTGCTGTATGTGTCTGGAAGTGACCTGCCTGTGATACCGATGTGTGTGTGTATGTATGCACACAGTCACACCATGTGGCTTCCCCTACACAGGGGTATGTTGGACAGCGGTTAACCATACATGGCAGGGTGTCCAGTTCATCGTCTCTGGCCACGGACATGGCAACTGGTCCTGCCAGTGGTCTCACTGGCACCACCAGACCCAAAGCCAGATGGAGTACTGCTTCCTGATAGTGGCTGCTGTCTGCTGGATCCATGTCCCTGATGGGACAATCCAGGACCCACGTACCCATGGCCTGCTCTGTTGTGATGTGGACAGCAACCCCCCTTCGGTAGTGCTGATGTCACTGCCACTACAGGAGTGTGAAGGTGCATGGCCCCGTAGACTCTCAGCTGATGTTGGTGCTGACCTACATCCATGTGGCCAATGCCTATCTCCTACCACATGCTCTAGCACAGACATGCCATGGTTGAGGATTGCCAAGGTCTCACCCCACCGTCTATTCATGAGCTGAGTATTTTGACATGTGCCCTCAACAAGGTCATGCATGTTGCCACGTAAATCAGGAAGAGTTGCATCCAACACCCTGAGTATTTGTCTGGTGTTGCATTCACTACGTGCCTGTGCATACATGACAGCATGAAACATGCATCGGGTGACACCTGCTGTGGTACCTGAGACAGCAGCTTGATGAGCAGCAGTCCTCCTGTGAGCACCCCATCCATCCGCCTGTGTGGGACATCGCCTGCACTCTGGCTATGGCCAATGTCTACATTCACACCTTCCATAGTCACCACACTAGCTTGTTCCATGCCACCACCTGCCAACTGTCCATCATCTGTGGCTGCTGGGGATAGGGCATGTGCAGGCATTGTGACTGTGTATGGGGACATTGTGGATGACTGTGGGATGCCAACCAATGGCACAGTTCAGCCCCTGACAACCCCACATGAGCCTGACTATGACCATCGTCATTGTCAGAGTTTGCAAAGCTCTGACATCAGATTCTGAGCGGGAGGGACCATGACCACCATGTCCACTTGTGGGGGGAAGTCAACATATGTAAATTAATAAATCTGGCCACAACTCAGTCCAGTACTACTCACTGTAGTCTGCTGAAGAAAGACTTCAACAAGCTTATAAAAATTGAATGAATTTAATAACACAATCACAATGAAATGAATGAAAATGGCACGTCTCTAGCGCCTCGGCTACCATTAGCCTTTAAAGAGCAACATCTTTGTCTCATATTACCTCCCCTTTTATACCTTTAAAATATTTGTAACATACCAATTATTCGATTATCTATTTAAACAGATGCAAATCAGTAAAACATTTACTAAATAAAATTTCTGCAGTTACATTCTTTGTTCATCCCCTTAGGGTACAATGTATTAAATTTTAAATTCAACATTGCTTCCTTCTTACGCAAACACATTTTAATGTTTTCTTCACTCATAAAATTTATTTTAACTTGTTCAAGGACTGTGGCTTGTAAACCTCTACAGTCCCCTTCATGAACTTCATTGAAATGGCATGCCACTGAACTTATGACTTTATTATTCTTAATATCTCTTACATGTTCCTTGACTCTAGTACTTAAACTTATTTTACTTTCCCCTATGTAATACTTTTTACAGGGGCAACTTAATGCATATATAATACCTGTACTCATGCATGAATACACACTCTGCATCTGAAATCTCTTACCATTTATATTTTGAAAATAATCCACTATATATTGGCAGACTGAACATCTACCACATCTTTTTGTCCCTGGTACATCCAGGGTAGTTAGTAAATTAACCTGTGGTTTCTTATAAGTGTAAGTAAATCTTTTAAATTACATCCCCTCCGATAGGAGAACCTCAATCTAACATTTTGTAATAATGATATTTCTCTGGCAATAATATTCCAATATTGTTCCAATATTCTTTCCAGAGTCTCGGAAAATAAATTAAATGTTGAGACAAAGAACATGTCTTGAGTTTGCCCTAAACTTCGCGCTGATTGAACATTATCTAATCTAGTAAAATTCCTATTTACCTTTGTTCCACTATTAACTAATGCATTCAAATATTTTTTAATTTTATTTTCTTCATAACCTCTTTTTAAAAATACCCTTGACATTTTATCAATTTCTACTTTACATTCATCTAAATCATTGCAAATTCTACTTATTCTTATAAATTCGTTGTAAGGTATTGCTTCTAATGTGTGTGGGGGGTGGCAACTAGAAGCATGAAACATGAAAGAAGGCTGATCACATTTTCTATACATACTAGTTTTTAAATTTCCACCCTCCGTAACCTCCACTGTGATGTCCAAATAATGCACCTTAGTTCCTATCTGCATTCCTTCAAATTGTATGAAAAAACTATTAATATTTAAATAATATACAAAAGACTGCTTGATCTTCTCCTCCTTTACAGATAAAAATAAGATCATCTATAAAGCAACAATAATCTAAAACATATGTCCTGTAAAAACTACTTCTATAAATGTGTACATTTTCCACCATACCCATAAAGAAATTAGCATACATGGCTGTCCCTTGAACTTGTTTGTATAGTATTTCATCAAACATAAAAAAATTGTTAGTCAAACAGAACAAAATCAACTCCTAAATATATTGGGTACATGGATTATCACCCAAAAAATGTTCAATTGCTTGCATTCCTATTAAATGCTGAATATTAGTGTAAAGACTTACCACGTCAACTACTATAAAATAAATACCTGGTTCCCACTGAATTTTTTCCATCCTTTTCATAAAATCAAAGGAATCTTTTACATATGAATGTAATTTAATCACCTCCTTCAATAAGAAATGGTGCAAAAAAAACAACTCAAATCATTCGTAAAATAGTCCCAGGCTGATACTATGGGTCAACCTGGTGGAAACTTACTTGTTTTATGAATTTTGGGAACACAAAAGAATTTTGCCATCTTATTGTTTCTATTTAAAAATTTACTTTTGGCCTCTGAAGCCTTAAAATAACATAAACATATTCCCTTATGTATTAACATTTTATATTCCATCTTTGCTTGCTCGTAAACTGTCATATCTACTCTTGTATAAATACGTTCATCATCTAGATGTTCTTTACTCATTCTCAGATAGTCTGGAGAATTCATTATTACTAATTTACCCCCTTTATCTGAGGGTTTAAATACTAAATGATCTTTTTTACTAAGATTCTGTAGTGTTTCCCATTCCTGTTTGGTTAAATTAAACTCCATGTTACTTCGCAAGAAATCATTAACCTCTTTATCCAAGAGAAAATTCATTGCATGAACAAGGTTATGGCCCCTATACCAAATGGGGCAAATGGACATAATGAAGAGGTATTGTACTCTTTACAAATGGTAGAGACTTATGTAGTTAACTTGTCGGACTACGCTTTGAATGAAATTGAAAAATCTGTGCTGAACAAAGGCTTGAAGTTTATTCCTACTGTGTTACCTAGGCCTCATAAAGTTAAAATAGACTTATTTAGAGTAGTACGCAAACTACATTTAAAATATTTTTTTTAATAATAGGGAGAATAAAATAAATTCTTTAAATGATGTTGGTTCTTTTAGTGAGGAAGATTTTTTCTCATGTGAATCAGAATGTGAATATAATGCATATTGTTGTTTAGATTTTATCGCAAGTCAAGGGTGCTACAACATTTTTACCTCCTTTTAGAAATGAGATGATACAAAAATGTTATCATGCAAAGTTCGTTTTTTTTTTTAATTTAGAATTTTTTTTTTTGGGTTTTGATGGTTTAAGACTTTGATCACTAAAGTTCGATCTTTAGTGATTCAAAGTTTTAAACCTTTGAGATTATAATATAGACCCCCATAAGTGGCACCTGTTTGGCTGGACCCCCACCTCTAGCAGTATGGTCCCTGGCAGCCTTTTGCCAGACACGATGTATCAGGTCAGTTGCACGATGCCTGACCTGATCGTATATGTGGCCATGGTGGCCCAAGGTGTTAACTCTGTGGACAAGGTCTTCCCACAGGACAGTCCACTCCTGCAGACTTTGTAGGCTACCGCCAAACATCACCCCATGGTACTGGATTATGGAATCGATGATGGCTGCATTTTCATATGCAGTATATCCTGGCTGCCACTGCATGCCACCGGGAAGACATAAGCAAGGAAACACATCACAGGACCTCAGACATTGCCCAAAGTTATTTACAGATACAGCATATCAGCACTGCCTATCATTAGCCACCACTTACAACCACATCATACCCCTGTCATCTATCAGCACAGTATGAGTTTGTATTGCACTCCAGGTCCTGATGTGTCTTGTTCCCCTCAGTGAGGGGCAGTACATTGCATAAACCACCATTCATCATTCACGTTTGTGTAGAGGAATGACAGTGGCCATCTTCCTTGCAGATGGGATGTCAATGGTGCTCAGGCTTTGCTTGCATACAGTGTGTAATGGAGCTGGAAGCATATGCCTGAGTTCATGTAGGATGCAGACAGGAATGTCATCAGATCACATGGAGACTTACTTTTGTTGACTTTGATTAGGCAGTATACACCTGCTCTCTGATGATGAGGGGAGGGGTGCAGGTGCTGTGCATATCCACCTATACTGATGGTCAGCCAGGGGGGTGATGTTTGCCCTAAATCTGTCTGCAGCAGGTTGGCTATAGCTATGGTGTGTGTGTATGTGGTGTGATTGACCACCATAAGAGAGTGGGTTGGGTTGTTACCTCTGAGATTGCAGACATATGTGAAGACGGCCTTGTGATTGCCCTTGATGGATGTGTCCAATTTGTACTCATAGTTAGCCTTACAGTAACCCACATGTGACCTTATATGCAAATTACAACAAAGGTTGACACTGCCAAGTTGGTGCCTGCTCCTACTTTGCCCTGTACAGCCAATACAGTGACCAGTTATGGGATTTGTGTATTGCTGCTGTCCAGTAAAGGGGATTACTCTACCTTGGTGGAGGCAGGTTTTACAAGTAAGGTATTGCTGAGTCCATACAGCTATGTAGCTGGTCATATACCTGTTTGTAGTTGGCATATATATTACATATATATTTTATATGCATATCTCTATATATCTTATGTAAATATTTTCCATATATATGCATCTCCATACATATATACGGGTCTACTTGAAAACACTGACACACCAAAACACTGACAACGAGAACACCGAGACTGGAAGATCGACAGCTGAGATGACCAACAGTTTAAAAGCACAAAACTTCACATGCCCGACAAACCACAATCCTGACAATCAACAAAACAAAACAGATACATTTTCCGAAAAACACACACACAACACAAGTACACCAAAAACCTTACAAACCTACACTAAACCTTACATACACAACTATCTATGCACTAACCTTAACCCAAACCCTAACCCTAAGGTCCGTCACTATTGCACACTCACCTTACCCGCGCCCTAACCCTAACTTACTTAACCCGCCCCTAACCGTAAAGTCTGTTACTATCGCACACTTACCTTACCTGCACCCTAACCCTAACTCACTTAACACGCCCCTAACCTAAAGTCTGTCACTATCGCACACTTACCTTAACATGTCGGTGTTCTCAGCATCGGGCTTTTAAACTGTCGGTCATCTCAGTTGTTGATCTTCCGGTCTCGGTGTTCTCATCGTCGGTGTTTTGGCGTGTCGGTGTTTTCAAGTAGATCCATATATACATGTGTATATGGTATATACAAAACCTGACTGATTCTACAGAATCTTTTCCCTACTGTTGAATGACTCTACCACATGATATGTTTGAAAATGCATCAGGTATCCTTATAGCTCAAATGGTGTAGTGGTACATTGCTCTGACAATGGTGTATAGGGCCCTGGCTTTGAGACATGGCACGGCTGATTATTTTGTCGATAGGCAGAACAGTAACTGATGGAGACAGAGTGATTAAGGCAGTTTTAAGGGGCTTTAAGCAGGTTTGCACAATGCTAAGCAATGCCAACACATGGTTAACCATACAGATGCTTAATCTGTGTTGGCTTGACTTAGCATCGCACAAACCCAGTTACTCCCGCTTATACCACTGCTAAATTCTTTAAAAGAAAAGAAAAAGAGGTGATAAGAAAGTGGTGAAAAAGGGGCAGACAGAGGGAAAAAGAATATGAAAGATAGCTAGGGATGTGCAAGACGGGTGTAGCTTCCATTTCTTATACAGCAACAGCTGTGCATTTGGCAGAATTTGGAGGTGAATTTGGACACTCAAACCTCAGAGACGGGTGAGGACAACAGAAATGTGTTGTTAAGCCAATTGGACCCAATTACATGTGTCCAGTGGAGATGTGTGCGAAATGGACAGCTATGTATGGGGCGATACTTTTTTTTGGGACAGATGCCCTTTTCTTTTTTTTTAAGGTGAGATTGGGATGTTGAGGAAGGATTGTAAGTACATCTGGGGAGGTAGGTTGAGTAGGGAGACAGACAAGACAGACAAGACAGCAGACAGGGGTGGTATATGACACATGACGGGGTAAACACATTTGACAGGGCGGGTGGTTGGGAACCCGAAGCCCATGGGCCCCCATATGGTTGCAGTGGGACTGAAATCCCCACCCATGGGCAGTCACCTCTGCACCTTCAAGGCCCTAAAGGTGGCTGTGCTGGGGGCTGGACAGGAGGGGTGGCCTGGCCCTTGAGGTGTGCCAGGCGGCCCTCAATCTGGTGCAGCTGCTCTCTGAACTCAGATCAAAGGGTGCTGCATAGCAAACCCTGAACCTGACAGCAGGAGACAGCCTCCTGTCCACTCCTACTCCTAGGTGGGGAATGGTCCCTGTCCCCTGAGGCGGTTCCACCCAAAAGTGGTGCTGGAGTAGCAGACAAGGGAGATCCAGGTTGGGTCCCAGACATGTTTGGGTCTGGTGCCATGACCAGATGAGGTGGGACAGGCAGATCCACTGGGATCTGCCTTCCCAAAAGCACTATGGTGTTGAGGTTTTACAAAATATGTTGGTTAGTTATGAACAACACATTTCAAGATCAGTTATGACAGCATGCATGAGTGTTCCAATTAACCCCATAAAACAGATTTGAAACAGTTGCATAGCAAACAGAACACATGCATAAATGGAACTACATTATGCATTGTAACAGCATGCTAGTAACATTGACGGCAACAGGCCACCAACTATGTTATTTGAACAAGGTATGTTAATATGCAAGTACTCAAACATATAAACAATAATATAACACAAGTCCCAACATTAGAGTTGGTGCACAACATACCCGTAGTATATGAGTAATAATTATTGATGCAGCTGAGTGGTGAGGGGAGAGACAAAAAGTCCATTAACAACTGTTTATGCTTCTATTTTCCACAACAGTACTGCACAATACTCTATGGGTCTGCTATTACTTTTCATCTACCTATGGCCCATAGCTTCTGTAGTACAAACATACCTATTAAACTGTCAGCCTGGAATGATATGAGGCAAACTGTGACAACCCTGGCTACATGACTAGAGGAGACTCATACATGTCAGGTTACATATCAGGCACAGGAAGGGTACCCTGAACTGCCGTTATGTGAGCTTTGCTATTGGCATATGTCAGCTAGTTTTCCTATCTGTGCAATGATTATTTGCAGCATTAACCACTAGCCGTGACAGCATGACACTTTAGGGACATGTATTGTGAACATACCTCTCAACCTCAGAGCATGACATCTGGACAAAGCCATACATAAGAGTGGGACAAAGGCCCATACATATGGACAAATTTAGATATTGCTCTTACAAACTTAGAAAGTTGATAAAATAACAGGTTTTGCATTTGCATTGCTTTTCTGAATGATATGATGTCTGAAACGTATATGTCTATCATTATTTTCTAACTTCAGTCTATAATGATTTGCCACTGATTTGCCAAGACACCACCACTTTATGTAAAATGGACCAAACTTCTGAGACAAAAATCTAGACATTCAGTGAATAGCTGTACAGTTGAGAGGTATGATTTGAGAAACGTGCATATTGTATGTACCTAACCTGCTGTCATTTGCAGACATGTATTGGGACAATTGAATAGTTGTACACAGTTTATTAGTATACTCTTCATACGGCTACAGGCAACATTTCCTTACCTGTAAAAGCTGTGGGAAAAATAACTGTTAACACTACCTGACTGTTATTACATTTATTCCTGGTTCCTTGTGTGTAGATTTGCACACATCTTAGTATCGCTCCTTGGATATGAACTGTGTGTGGGTGTGCAAAATTAACAACTAAGCTATATCTCATCACAATGAGCTACATGGGAACTGCTGTTTCTTGTTTCACTGGTTTCTGTCTAATAGTCTCTTGTTTAGATAGTCTGAACTTGCAATCCTGTGATGCATGACAGATAGTTATTGTACTGTGTGTTACTCCTTTGGATTACTACCATCTGGAAAGCAAAGGTTAACACAAGGCAATGCTGCATGGAACACGCTTTGATACTTTACCTATTACTATTCAGGGTTCAGAGCTTAGTGCAGCACATATTTCACATTTAATTTCTATCTCATTTTACAGCTACACCATCCACAATTTCTTTTAACAGCTTGTTTACAGAAGAACCTCAGTTACTGTATGCTGTCACAGCCATATTTTCTGTGAAGAACCTGTATACATTCTATATATGTCTACAACAACATACCAGAATAAACACAACAGTTTTTTTGTAAGGATCTTTATTGTACATCAATATTAGTCAGTCAGACCTTTTTATTTATTCAGTTCAAACAGTAACAGTATACCTACTAGCAGTAAGCAATGTACTCCTTCTTAGCTATTTGAACAATATACTACAAAATAGATTTCTACTCACCAGCCTATTGGCCCAGCCTCAGCAGTCTGTCACCATGTGCTTTGACATTCATAGTCCTCTCTGCTGCAGCTGTAGGGGAGAAAAATACACATTATACATATCTGTCTATCACATTCTCAGGCTAGTATTTGCTACAAACTAATTGGTAGTGATACTTACACATTACTGGAGCATTCCAGTCCCATCCATCTTAGATCCACTGGTCCAAGAGCACCCCCTTCCTATGCTTTAGGTCAGCATAGTGGTGCCGTACCTACTCTCCCATTCGGGGGATGCTGGTAGCACTATTTAGGACATGTGCAAGATGGTCCCAGGCCTCCACTTTGTATTGGGAGCCCTGGTACTGGCCCTGCAGCAGTCTCTCCTCATGGTTTATTACTAGGAGTCCAGCCATGACCTTAGGCTTCTGAATGCTCCAGCGTTGCAACCGAAAGTGCAGTCCCTCTCCTATGCCAGAGATTGTATCTGCACAGATGAACTACGAAAGGTTATGGCTGCATTCCCACCATTTAAATAGTGCAATATTCACACCCTTTGCTGTCACTGGACCACTTTGAAAAGGTTAAGCTCTGCTAAGCTGTGCACAAATCCGCTAAGCTGGTTTTAACGCTGCTTAAAGGAGAAGTTGTTGTGCAGTGTTTAACAGTGTGCAAATCCATTTAGCTGAGGTACCTGCTACTTAGCATTCATGTCTTAGCAATGGTTACACCTGCTAAGCATAGCTAACCATTGTTAGCCATTGCTCACTTTTAATTTTTTAAATATATCAGAATACTGACTTCATTTATTAAGTGTATATGATTTACTTTACATGACATTCCTCTATGTGCTTTCCTTACATTGGAAAGGGGTGTGGCTATACTGTATGGAACGTGGGTGGTTTCACATGTTATATGCACTCACACTTACATTTTACACCAGCTACACTACCCTGGTTGACAAAAAAAACAGTTACTACATAATTTAAGTTAAAAAAAATATTTTAACATTGCTTTCCTATATAAAAATAACGTGCCTGTCGTGGTACTCGAACCATGCACACCTGCATGTGAAGTCAAGAGTCTAACCATTACATAATCTCGGCTTGGAAATATCAGCTGTATATTTGTATTTATCTCCTATGGGATGTTTAAGCTATAGTAGGATTTTCTTTCTTCATCAGACATACTGATTTCTATCATTTAACTATAGACATCTGTCCTTTCCATGTTTTCATGACATTGATATGGCATATCTGTTGTGGTATTCTTTTATCAGTTTATTTAACTTTGTAATATATAGTTTTCTCACTATTTCAAACGGATCCTTAAGCTTAGCAGCTTAGCCAAAAAAAAAAAAACTATGGAAGAGAATTAAAAAAAAAACTTGGTTTCTATCTTTGAATTCCCTGGTTCTTGCATTTCTGTTATACAATTCTTGGTCCTAGCTTTTTCCATCTGTTCCCATACAATGTTACGAGTATGGTCAGCCTGTCTTAACTGACAGAGTGCTTTGTGATACTTGTAAATAAGGATTTCTCTCCTTCTGATGAAGTTCCTTACTGGTTGGAATGAAAGCACTTAATACACAAATCAATGGAATAACATGACAGCATTGTTGCAGTGTGGCTGGTCTTAAGTATTTTTGCTGATATTGTATTTTTTATGTGTGGTGGTTTTTGGTTACTAATATCGAACACTTCACAAGGATGTCTGCCATATAATAACCCCAAAAGGATCAAACCCTGTCAAGACTTATAGCACTTTCTTAATGGTAAACAGGAAGTATGGTATTTAATGGTTCCAGATTTTACCATCTCCCTTGATAAATGTTATCAGCATGGATTTTAATGTTCAGTTAAAATGTTCCTCTAACACATGTATTTGGGGATTATATACTGAGGGTTTAAACTTGTTAGGCTTAAATTATTGGTGCAGTTGGTGCATTATTCTTATTAAAAATGAATTTCCTTTGTCAAGAAGTATTTCCTTAGGTATTCCTAATTTGGAAATTAATAAGAATACCTTCTTAATTATAGATTAACATTAGTCAGGATATTTATTTGCATAGTTTAAAATCACTCATACGTATTAAAACCTTTTGTTGTATTCCATAAAAGGCCTAACAGTGGTCATGAGAATGCAGTCAGATAGCACATCTACAGTAGGCATTGAATCAATGGAATTTTAAAGCTTGGGTAGTGGATTATCTTTTTGCATTCATGGCATCCCACATGAAAGTTTTTTGTATTATTCCTGGCCATTAAAATCTTGTTAGGATCCTTGTTTTAGTCTTGTCCATTCCTAGCTGCCCCCCAAGTAGATGGCTACTAATTTCATCACTAAGATTCTAAAATCTTTGGGTACCAGTGGTTGACATACTGTATCTTCTTTGTCAACATTACAGCCTCATTTTGTAATTCAGTATATGGACAGGAAGTTGGAACACTTTGTTCAGATTCTTCCACAATAATTCTTGCTACATTTTTTTGCTTAAAGCGTCATCTTCACACTGTGCTGCTTTAAAATGAATCTGGCTTACTTACCTGAAAGTCTTTTATATATACATATATGTATGTATGTATGTATGTATGTATATATGTGTGTGTGTATATATATATATATATATATATATATATATATATATATATATATATACATATATATACACATATATATATATGTGTGTGTGTGTGTGTATGTATATATATATATATATATATATATATATATATATATATATATATATATAGGTATATATACATAGATAGATATAGATAAATATATATATATATATATATATATATATATATATATATATATATAGAGAGAGAGAGAGAGATAGACAGATATAAATATACGCATACAAACCCACACACACACACACACACACACACATATATATATATATATATATATATATAGAGAGAGAGAGAGAGAGAGAGAGAGACACACACATACAGATAGGATGATAGCAGTTACAAGGCAACTGAACCATGTAGTCCTTTCTGCCTTGCCAGTACCTGCCTGTAGTTCTTGCCTAGTTTTTCAAGGAGGTCCAGGTCAGTCCTAACAGGAGTGAAGTTATAAATACCCATCCAGTTGTCCAGCTTTTTTTTAAAGGTAGACAGTCTGTCACAGTGTCTAACTTAGAGAAACAGTTTGTTTTGGAGAAGGGGTAGGGGCTGTATGACAAATCTTGTCATTTGTTTGTTGGAGTAGTTTTTGATCACTGGCCCCTTATGTTAGCTGGACTGCTTGATTTATTAAGGTATGAGATTTCTTGGACTACTGGATCCTTTTTGGCCCTATAAGAAAGACTCATGTCACCCCCTAAAGAGTCTATACAAAACTGAATATTGGGTTAAGGCCTCCAGTCTTTCTTTGTTGTTCAGATCATTTAGAACTCTGACATTTTTAGTTACAAACCTCTGGGGTCTTTCCAATTGTTTGATATTCTTAGTAAGGTACATCCCAAAGGGGATATTGTAGTCAGCGATGGGCCCATTCAAAGTGGAGTAAAAGGAGGTGAGGACTTCTTTTGATCTGGAAGAAATATGTTTTTCTTTCACACACACACACACACACACACACACACACACACACACACACACACACACACGCATATAGATGTATATATATCTATTTCTATATGACAAGCCCACCTTTCATGTATATGTGCACTGTAATATATAGTGTTTAAACTATGCTGGGCCTTCCAGGTGTAATTGTATGAGATGTGTCCTCAAAGGAGAGAGAATAACATATAATTATAAGTGTGAGTGGCATCTACAGACATGCATCTCATACTGATTAACGTATTGACAATCTGGTTTAAATACAAAGTGGCATATGCATTATTTCTGATGTACAGTGCACCCAGACAATATATTTTATATGAGCATTTGTGATCCCGGTCATCTACCACGTGTGTAACTTTAGGTGGCAATACATGTACATGTAACATTTTCACTGGTGCATAATATTTATGGCATGTAAACCCTATATATATTTTCCAACTGTGTAACAAGCATATATTAGTATTCTGTATAGATGTATCCATACTGGCATATTCCAAATGCAGGCCACTGTGTCAGGCCAAGACAAGGGTTTAGAGGTTGTACTGATACTATTACCTGTACAAACTACCAAACATGTTTTAGTGAGTGGATAATGAGGTATAGTGGCTGCGTTGTTATCACAACCTATTTGCTTGTGTATGGGGGGAGCAGAAATAAATGGCATTTAAAATGGCTGTATATCAGGTAAGAATTAAGTCACAGGCAGAAACGTGAACATTACTGAGGGGTGTACTGGAACTGTAGATATCATTCTTTTTATATTAGCAATATGATGAAACTGAGGAGGCTGTACACAGATGCAGTAACTTCAGACAACTACATTGAGCTGTCAACATTAAAATGAATGTTTGACAGGCTGTGTACATTGATGCACAGAACTACTATGCATTGCAATGACTGCATTTAGCTAGGTCTGTGGGCTGAAGTAGTGCTGCAGATTTTGGAACAGACATTCCGGAATCATACAATTATGTGCCACAGACTAGCATGGGTGTTCTATGTGGATATCAAGATACAGTTTGTAGAAGACAAACAGAGAGGGTAAGATCAGCATGCAGTAAAGAAGTACATATAAGATTCCAGTGAGCCTGAAGTCAGAGAGAATGAAGCAACACAGCTGATGAGGAATTGCAAGTGAACAGCCATGGCTGAACATCAGATCAGCAATATGGCCATTCAAGTCAAGAGGGGGTGCAAACATCGAGACATAGCTAGTTTAATCTTCTAATACAAGTGGGAGAAGGAGATTCTGGTGAAATATAAGCCTATTAGGAGAAGCATGGAAAGAATCTTCAAATTGAAATACAACACTGAAGGCAGTTTGTCTTCTTAGAAGATAAAACTTCAAAGAGATTCCTGGCCATAAGATGCTGTTGATTAGTGTCTTCAAGGAGGTCTGAAGTAATAAAGCAGAACACACCAGTCGTATCACTGTACATGCATTCTACCTGCACTTCACAAAGGAATTTTACACAGTCTTGTACAGCCACATGCAGGGAAAAACGGGAGGAGTTGGGTAAAGAAATAAAAGTGCCGAACTAAACTGATGTGCATTTAGATGTTAAGAAACAGGAAGTTGTGCTAAGTGGGGTGGTGAAAGGCATAGGAGAGTGTTTTTGAAAATATTAGGGTAAGGAAAGAGATGTTAGTATGAGGCTATTGCATCGATGGTACACGACACTCAAGGATATTAGAAGAGGAGTCCAAACTGGAAAGTCCAGAGTACCTGAGATTTGGAGAAAAAAGATATAAATACAACTGATACATGATAGAGTTATAAAATAGTGCAGAGATAATGGCAGGCAATGAAAGCAGTCTGAAGCAGAGTGTATAACAGATAGGTTAAGGAAGGCCGGGTGTTATGTTTATTCAGTGGAGATGAAGGGGCCAAGGAAGGATAGGTGTTATATTTATTTAAAGTAGGCAAAGGGTGGGAGGCAACTTCTCAACTGTCAAGAATTTTGTAGCATGTACAGATTTTTGTCTCATGTTTTTATATGTTCCTTGTAAAATATATGTTTTTATGATAAATCTTTGAGGACCACAATCACTAAATAATGCCACATATTTGTGTTTCAGACTTCATATCTTTTAGAAAATGCATGCAATGCAAAAGTTGTTATTCTAGCGAGTTTCAAAGTTTGTAGGAACAATATTTAAAATCTTTCCCTGATTTTGGGCCTTTATTTTCCAATGCTTTTTGATTTATCCAGAATCCTGAAGCAAAAAACTTGAGAGATATGGGTGGGGCTATGAGAAGAGGAGAGGAGAGGCTATTAATGGCACTTGGTTGAAAGGAGAAATTGCAAAGTAATGGAAATCAGAAGATATAAGCAATGTTAAGGTAGGGGGTATAGGCCAGTGTATAGGGCAAATGCAAGTGATTGAAGGTAAATGGAGCTGGGTTACAAGATTAAAGGCAAAACAGAATTGGGCAGTATATAGGCAGAAGACAGTAGAGGCAAGAGGGCTGAGCATTATAATTTGGAGGGGCAAAGGTTTGTTGAAGATATAGAGACAGATTATATAGTTTGTCTATTGATGAATACAATTGACTGTTATGAAATTGGATGGATCAAGTTATGCATTCAGACTTAATCTTCACGATTTCAATAAAATGATTTGAAGAAAAAAGAAAGTGATCTGAAGAATGATGTAGTGGGCAGTCTAAGGTGAAAGGTTCCGCAGGGTATTCATTTTGTTGGTTCAGACTTTATTATTAGTTTGCAGATTATTACAAGCCTAGCTAACAACCAGAGGTCAGAATCAAACTCTGCATCTTGTATCTGTGAGGTTAACGCCTTAACCATTACGCCAGCCCTTCCCCTAATAAAGTATACTGAAACAAGGCTGTGCATCATTATTTGATATATGGATTTATACCTGTCAATGCATGTTTAGCTTGTATACTAGAATAACTGACTTCAACCTAGAGGATGCTAGATTCAAACCTACAATAGTCATGTATGTCTACATCAGACTCCAGTACCCTATGTGCATAGCTACACATTCTTCAGATAAGGTTTGCAAATTCAAAAATCTCATCCACTTTCCAAAGAACACAATGTTACTTTCAGCAGTGACATGTGTGTGAAAGATTCTAGGCAAGGCATTTTGATGGCTGGATAGGTGGTTTGTGGAATGCCAATTAAGGGTCAGTTATGAGTTCAGGGTACTACACATGGACAGCAGTTGCACTGGTGAGAAGTATTAGCTGTGCCACATGCAAATTGTGAATACAGAGTGGAAAAAGGATGAGAGTGCTGATCACATATTGTTTGGGCAACCTGCAATATAGTGAGCAGTCCGTGGCAATGGCCATCAGATGTCTGTGGGGTGTCCTCGCAGTCCGTGGCAATGGCCATCAGATGTCTGTGGGGTGTCCTCACAGTCCGTGGCAATGGCCATCAGGTTTCTGTGGGGTGTCCTCACAGTCCGTGGCAATGGCCATCAGATGTCTGTGGGGTGTCCTTACAGTCCATGGCAATGGCCATCAGATGTCTGTGGGCTGTCCCCACAGTCCATGGCAATGGCCGTCAGATGTCTGTGGGGTGTCCTCACAGTGTCCTCGTAGAAAACAACACAGACTAAGATGTATTATATCTACCATACATGGCCCTCAGCACATCACTATCGGCTAGTATAGACTGTTATTAAGGACAAGGGCAGGGATGCCACATGCCTAGGATGCATCTAGACATGAAGCACAGCATAACAAGTTCTGCAGTACTTTGCCTGTGCACTTTCTCTGTAATTGCTTTAATTTCATTTACAATATTAAACATTTGACATCTTCTTTAGTCATTTTTCCGGCCTTTGTCCATGTCACTGAGATATTTCATTTTTCTTTGTAGGCAAACTGGATAGAACAAACCACAAGGTGACATTTCAACACTGGATACACCAACTGCCAAGGAAGGAGGAAGTGTCCTGTTATACATTTTTTTCTCTCATTAATCTTTCTGTATGTCACAGTGTGACAGATTGAGTGCTCTCTGTTTCTACTTCTGTATCTCCTTTTCCAGGCTGGTTCTAAAAATGCAGTGACAGGAACTGGAATAGGATAAGCCCTGTTAGCCCCTATTAGCCTGACGAGCCTCGTCTGCAAGGCCATGGAACGTATCAGCATGGAACTCATAAACAAAGACATTGGTAACCTCCAAACTCTGGATCCCACCCAGTTCGGGTTTGTGAAAGGCAGATCATGCCTCCTGCACCTGATTGACTTCTTTGAGGCACTCACCAAAGCCATAGATGAGGGTAAGGTTGTTCACACAGCCTATCTTGACCTCACCAAGGCTTTCGACACCATCCCCCATTCTGGAATTATAGCTAAACTCCCTAAACTAGGTATAAATCCCTATGTCACAAGATGGGTTGCCAACTGGCTCACTGACAGAACCCACACTGTAAAAGTTGCAGACTCCAAATCTGACCTCAATCCAGTGACAAGTGGAGTACCACAGGGTTCAGTCCTGGGATCTCTCCTGTTTGGTATCTACTTCTCTGAAGTACAGGCTAACACAGAAGGCCTCAGGCTAACAAAGTTCGCAGATGACTGCAAACTAGGAGCCATAGTCAAGTCCCCAAATGATGTGGACAGCCTACAAAAGGGCCTTGCTAAGACAGATGCCTGGTGTCGGAGCCATGGCCTCAAGCTCAGTGCCAAAAAGTGCAGTGTCATCCCCTTTGGTAAAAACTCTGTACCCATGAACTACCACATAGGCAGCAATCTACTTAACACTGAATGTGTGATAAGAGACCTTGGGACCCAGGTGGACAGTAGTCTCTCCTTTGATAGTCACATTGCCACAGTAGTCAGGAAGTCCTACATGGCACACCTCATCATGAAAGGGTTTTCATCCAGGAAAAAAGAGGTCATTGTTCCTCTCTACTTGACACTCATTAGACCCATTATAGAGTACAATGCCGCTTTTGAAATGCACCTCACAAGACATCTGCAGCAGCTGGAAAGGCCACAGAAGTACCTCACTAAGAGGATTACTGGCCTCAAACAAATGCCCTACACTGACCGTCATAAAAAACTCCAGCTTTACTCCGTAGCATATCACCTACTCCAAGGTTCTCTCTGCCTAATATATAAAGCTATGTCAAACCCAGAGCTGCTGGACATGCTACACCTAAAGAAATCCCAACCCCTCCAAGCTATACGCTCTAGGGCCCTAAACCTTGTCACCACAATAAACAGGACATGCTGGAGGGATAGATTCCTGTCCCAGAGACTTCCCATACTCTGGAACAGGCTACCCATCTATGTCAAACAAAGTTCTTCATTAGCACTCTTCAAGAAAAATCTTGATGAGTGGATGGGACATAGGAAATACATCCCAGGGATCACTTATGTGTCTCTGCTCGACAGTGGCACAGGAAAATAACTTTCTTGGGTGGCGTAAGCCAGGGAACCTTGTTGGCTAGGCTTACGTAGGCCTTTGGGCCGATAGCCCAGTACCCACCTATGAACCTATGAACCTATGAACCTATGAACCTATGACCCTATGAACCTATGAACCTATGAACCTATGAACCTGGCTGTACTGCTCATCCTGGGTGTGGTTGAGCTTCTTGGTGTGACAGATCAGATTGTAGTTAATGCTGCTTCTCAAGTGCTGCACACAAGAATGGCAAAATATTCAGGCAGGTTAGGTGATCATAGGGTTAAATGGTTCCATTTTTTCTGAAGAAGGTGTTTAGACCTTATAACATATGGTTCTATTGTGAAAGCTAAGAGTCCACCTGCATTAGCTTTTCACCATCAGTGTACCGTCTCCCTGTTCATGACTGGGAGATGGTATTTCAAACTATTGACAATTACCTATAATACAGCTCTGCATGCATCACATGCTTCACACATTTGTCTGTTTTTAAACATAGTATGTCAGGCTATCCTGCCAAATGTAGACTTTTGACATGTCTGTTTGCACTGACCATGCATCTCATTGCTGTGGATATTGCATGACAACTACATGCTGATAAAGAGGAAGTATAATCAGGGTAGTAAAAAGTCTTTATGCATCTGTATGGTGTAGCACAAAGAGGCTGTGATTGTCATCATATGACCATCTTCATATATAAATGCATAGTCAATAAGCATTTGCCAAAATGTTGCGTTCTCACTCCAGTTTGTTTTCCTTCACTCCTCACACATACTTCCTACATTTGTTTGTATGTGTGCATCCCTTAGGATCCCTTTTTACTTGTACCAAACCCTTCCCAAACTGTATTCTTTGTTCACTTTTATGCGTGTGTGTGTGTCCATGCTGCCTTTACATCCTTGGCTTTCTCTCTTCCCATGTATTACTTGCATATTGTCTCCCCCCTGCTGTTCTTAAGTAATAATGGATTCACCCCAAGATACTCACTTATACCAATTCTTCTTTTCCACAGCTTTTCATTGCCTTACCTGCATCCAGTATACCTGTACTTGCTTCCATGCACCCTACTTCTGCGCTTATCACACCTGACTAACAGTATTTCATTTCTGCACTGAGGTACCCAAAGAATGTGTCTGGCATCACATAATTATTTTTTCTTTGTATTTGATAATACAGCAGGCATGTTATGTGGCCATTGATGGGCATGCTAAATCTTTATGCGTCTGGGAGTCTGTAGGCACCTAGCAGTATTTATGTATACTGCTAATATTCACTGAAACAAGCCCAGAGTTCTGATACAGAATGCTGTATTCTACTGCTGCTACCAGCTAGGTGTTTTGTGTGCTATTAGGTTTTAGGGAATTATGTTCCTGGAGGTGCAGTTCTATGGCTTACTTTATTTATCCTTTGTTGACTAGGTTAGTCCCACTAGGCTAGTTACCTTTTTACATCATTGAGGAACTTCCCATATTCTTTTCAATAGCTGCTGTGAGATCTTTTACATCCACCTGAACTACCACTAAGTCAAACAGATGGGACTGCGATCAAACATCTCATCTGGAGGACAACACACTCAGGAGCACAGCCCACCCCCCCCTTATACTGCACTACAGTATCAGTGATCTATCTGCCAGGCATGGGATTAGAACCAACAGCCCTCTGCACCAAAGACAAGTGCGATACCACTTGCACCACTAACACTACTCTTTCTTTCCGTTTTACACTACACCTATCTTCTTAGAACTCCTCAGTTTGTCCTTATATGATGCTGTCTTATATGATACTGTTCTTAACTTAATGCTTCGACTGTTTCTTGGGAGAGGGGTTGGGGGTGGCTTCTGCAACACTGCTCTGATCTTTTGAAACATGGCTTCAAGTCTCAGAACAGTGTCAAAAGAAATAGTGTCACTGTGTTATTAAATGGATTGGGACGTTATAAGAGGTCACATACGGGCCAGATTCCAGGAAATCATGCCTTACGGGCAACATTCTCAAATGAATGGCCTAGCAGTCTTTTATACAATTTAAGTTTACTTAGCATGCTTACCCCATGTTAATAGGTAATTACTAAGCTATTTATCCATGAGAATCTTTAGAAGGCTATCCACACATTTCCATGAAGTTTTAGCCTTACATTTTAAACACAAATAACCCATGAATGAGCTGAACATTTAGATGTTGCTCCTCTGTAAGCAGACAAGGGGTGCTAAACCTTGGGTGGATTTGTGATTAATCATCAATTCATCCAGACTACGTTTGAATAGTGTAAGTAAAGTTCTTTGCTGTATGTAGAGGAAGATGATTCCAAAGAAGTGTTATTCTCTGTGATACATGTATATCCCTCCAACATGTTCGATTTATGTTGCAAAAGAGGGTAATATCTTTTGAGCAGGTGTTTATGCCCAAATTGGCCTTGCAAATGTGCAGTAGGTCTGACAAGACAGGGACTGTTGAGGCTCTGCATGTGAGGCAGAGGTCACCCCATCCCACTGGGGAAGTTTATTCCACTGTTTGGTAACTCTGCTGTAGAAACATTTATCCTTCATATGCTGGTGATAGTTGTCTGCATGCCTAATCAAGTTACTATTTTGTATCATTACATTATGATTAAAGAAAGTTATTTCTAGTACAACAACCTACTCTTTCTAGCATTTAGATACCCAGATCAGCAGGACCTGCCTTTGGTCAAATCGTGCCCTAGGCAAAAGGGCTCCACAGTGCCCCCTCACACTACTCGGTGCCCCCATGCTAGTCTACCTACACCATCCAGATTTCAGATCACTAGAAAAGCTCCCCTGCTAGAATGGCGTCCTAGGCAGCCACTTAGTTGGCCTATGCCTAAGGCCGGCTATGCAGATCAAGTTGCTTCTAAGCATAAAATAACAATGTGA